>NC_040904.2:1200000-1500000 GCF_004126475.2 Phyllostomus discolor | reverse complement strand
CCTGGTGCCGAGGTGGGAGTCTCTGTGTTTGCGGGCACCCCACCCGGGCATCCCAGACCCGAGCAAGCGCCCCTGAGCACAGGGTGTGTGTCATTCGTCAGGGTGCTCAGGTCTGCTACAGTCGCCAGGAAGCCCTGGCACATCAGTGGTTTAGGGAGTCAAGGTCTCTTCTTGACCTTGTGACAGCCCGGGTGACATCCGGTGTTCTGGGCGGCTGCCCTCTAGCAGGGGGAGTGGGGAGCCAGGGGCTGTGCTGCCGAGGAAGAGACGGTGCAGCCGGCAGGGCTGCTGTGGCCCAGCCTGAGGGGGACCAGCCAAGTGGTCTCTTCTGAACTGCCCCGGGTGGGGGGGGGATGGCAGCGGTGGCGGCGGCCTGCTGGCCTTGCCCCGCCTCTTCCACACCTGGGCCTGCACTCTGGGCCGCAGGACCCGGAGGGAGGCTCTGCAGTCCCGTGGAGCCTCCTGAGGCCTGCGGCGGTGGCACGGCCCACCCTCGGGCTGGGGGCCCCCTGGGGGAGTCAGCATGCATCCCTCGGGGCCTGGACACGTGAGCCAGCGTGCTGATGGCCCAGGGAAGGCGGTCCCACGAGCCCTGCTGCCCGCACCTCACTCTCCCTTTGCAGGAGACGGCGTCGTGGCCTACCTGACAGCCGTGCTCACGGACGTCCTGCACAGCCAGCGGGACCCCCTGGCGCTGTGCCTCCTGCTTCAGGCTCACGACAGGTTCGAGGCTCCGGCCCCACCCTGCTGCCACCAGCTGGCCTGCTTCCGCAGCTACTACAGCCTCTGGATCCCCAAGTCCGCCCGCGAGGCCTCGGTGAGCACGGCCACTGGGCCACGGCGGTGTCGCCGGCAGGGCGGCGTCTCCTGGCCTCTGGTCCCTGCGGGGTGGGCGGCATTCAGGCTGGGGGCTGGGGCACGGGGGCCCACCCCAGAGGAGGCCCCGGGCCGCTCACCCCTGTGGGGCCTCGGACCCCCTGTGCAGCCCCGCCCAGCAAGCGCCCGGCTGTGCCCTTTCCCGTCCGTGGTGACTGGTCGCTCCTCTTCCCCAAGCCGCTGCAGGTGCCGGGCGGCCTGGCCCCCCGGGTCCCCTCGGCCAGCTCCTTCGGCGCCCTGCTGCAGGCGGCCTTCCAGAGCGAGGGCGGGCTGCTGGACGAGGGGGCGCAGGCAGAGCTGCGGGCTGCCGTCGGCCGCCTCCCCATGCAGCACGTTCTGCGCGCGGTGACCCACGTGCTGCTGTACCTGCGGAGCACCGTGGAGCGCTTCAGGCAGGTGAGCGCCCCTCCGCCTGGGCCGCGCCCACCAACCACGTCACTCTGGCCCGGGGCCGTGTGTGGGCGGGGTTGCGCCCCCTTCTCCCCAGGCCTCACTGCAAACCCAGCGAAGCCCTCCGCAGCGGCCGGTCAGGAGGGCCCCTCGGGTCCCGTTCTCCCTGGGCAGCCACCCCCCTGCCCCGTGAGCCCCCTGCCCCGGGTGCGCCACGAAGAGGCTCAGGGTGGGTTGTGGGCTGGGTCGGCACAGCCCCAGTGCCCGGTCGGGATGCAGGGCCGCCCTCGCGGCGGCACAACCCCAGCAGGTGCCCTTCTCGCCTCGGCCTTGTTGGCAGTGCCGTCGCGCTGCCTGGTCGGGGGCCCGGCAGGGACCACTCTGGTCTGAGGGGCGCACGGCTCTCGTCCCCACAGCTGGGCCGGAGCGCGGGCCCCGCCGTCCTGCAGCTGCTGCTGGACCTGCTGCGGCGCCTGGTCCTGCACTGTGCGCAGCTGGACGCCCAGCGCCGGGAGAGGTGCGAGGCCGCGCGGGCCGAGTCCGAGCTCTTCCTGGACGTGGAGTCGGTGGCCTCGCTGGAGCTGGCCGGAGACAAGGTACCCCGGCTCTCCTCCTGCTGGCCTTGCCCTGGGCGTCTCGGGCCCCCGCTGTCCCCCCTCCCGAGCGGAGGTGAGGCCGAGGCTGCTGTGGGAAACTGTGAAGGCAGCAGAGCCGCCCGACCCTCCGTCGGGGGAAGAGTGTGGTCCACTCAGGTGTCCTCTTCCTGGTCACCTCTGTGCTCGGTCGCCGCCCCCCCCACCCCCGGCCACAGTTTCCAGACGCCGTGCGATGGGGGCACCCCAGGAAACCCAGCACCTCCTGCGGCCTGTGTGAGGGCAGGACAGACGGCGGGCAGGCCTTTGCCAGGCAGCCCCGCGCAGGCCTCCTGCTGGGGGAGGGGGAGCCGCTGTCCTGCCGGCAGCCGTGCGAGGCGGCGGCCGAGGGGGCCCAGGGTCGTGCACAGTTCGCCGTTTGGCCTGCTCCCCGGGGTCCTCACTTCAGAGCCTGACAGGGGCACCTCAGCTGATCTCCGAGTGGGCGTTTGGGGCGTGTCTGCGGGCGCAGGGCCTCCTGCTGCCCGGTCGGGGACAGCAGAGCAGCCCTGACGTGGGTCCGCGCTGTGCTCTTCCCCACCGGAAGGCGTGGTCGACTCCCCCTCCCTCCCCTCCCCCCACCCTACCCACCCCACACTGGTACAGGAGGAGGGGACAGTCGGAGGGGACAGTCGTCCCTCTCCCAGGGCACCCGTGTGGCCTCGTCGACTGGGAGCCGTGCTCACGGGGCTGCTGTCCGGCCCCGCCCGGGGCACTCGGCTGCTCCCTGCTCAGTGGCTGCCGCCCGGGGGTCCCAGGAGGCCCGGCCTCCTCGGCCAGTGACGACAGGGCCACCCCCGTTGCGGGCGGGGGCCCCACGCACCACCGCCCGGCAGGCCCTCGCTCCCCCCCCCCCCCCCCCCCCGGAGCTCTGTGGGCGGGGCTCACTGCCCAGCCCTCGCCCCGGTGTCTCGGGGGCCCCGGCCGCCAGGGAGGGTCAGTGGCCGGCCGTGGTCACCCGCAGCGTCTCCGCGCGGCCCGACCGAGTGTGGGGGAGGGGGAGCCGCCGTGCTGCTGAGGCGGTCAGACGCCCGCCGTCTCGTCTCCCCATGGTTGGGCCGGGGTCCCGGCTGTGCCTGGGCTCAGGATGGGGCGCCACTGCTCCCGAGAGGGGTGCCGGAACTCGGCCGCGGGACCGGAGGGCCCCGTCCCGCCAGGCCAGCGCCTTGTCCTTGTCTTCCAGACGCTGGAGGAGGTGCTCTTGGCCGTCCTCAGGCACCCCACGCTGGAGGGCTGGTTCCTGGCCCTGGAGCAGCAGGCCCTGCCCCCGCACGCCCTCAGCCCCGTCCTGGCGAAGCTCCTGGCGGCCCACCTCAGCGCTGGCGTCCTGCAGCTGCTGCTGGCGAGCGCGCCCGTCCTGCAGAGCCTCGGCCGGCTGGGCCTCCTGGCCCGGTACTCGGAGGCCGTGGCCCGGACCGTGCTGAAGGAGCTGCGGAGCAGAGAGGCGGGCCCGGCCACGCCGCCGCCCGAGACCCTCCCGCAGCTGGAGGCCCTGCGGGGGCTGCACACATACATGGAGGACACCCAGCTCCGCGAGGTCACCCTCGCCCTGCTGCGCCTGCCCCCGGCCCACCTGGTGGCCCAGCCGCCCAGGGGGTCCCCTGGGAGGGAGAGGAGCCTGAGCGCCCTCGGCAGGACTCTAGTGCAGCTGTTGACCGGCAGCCCCCGGGGCCCGCTGCCGGGCAGCGAGCTCCTCTGGGCCTCAGAGTACGTGAGAGGTCTGGGGGCTCTGCTGCCCACGCTGGCCGCGGATGAGCTGGACGCCGTGTTCCTGCAGTCTCTGCAGAGGGCGCCCGAGCTGGCCTCCGGGGTCAGAGCCGACCTGCTCGACTACTGCCTGGCCCGGCGGACGCGGGCGGCCCTGGGCGTCGCCGCCCTGCTCGTGCCGCGGAGCGGGCCCCACCTGCTGCGCTTCGAGCTGTGGTGCCGGCAGCCGGGCGCGGAGCTGCGCCTGCGGGAGGGCCTGGAGGACCTCCTCCCCCTGGTGCTCGCGTACCTCCAGTGCCGGACCCGGGGTCGCTGCGCGCGCCCAGCCAGAGGTGCGGGAAAAGGGGGGCTCTGGGCGGTGGGGGGGAGGGAGGGGGTGAAGTCAGACGGGCTGGGGCCCCGGGTCCTGGGGGTGGTGTGGTGTGGGGTTTCCTTTCTCCAGCGTCAGCTCTGCATCTCCACAGGGAGCTGGGGGAAGGGGGGGCAGTAGCTGGGACCCCCGAGGGGGACCTCACAGGGGGCTGGGTCTCACTAGGCCTCGGAGGCGTTTGGGGTGATGATCCCCAGCCCCTCCTTGGGGACGTGGCAGCAGCGCTGGGCCAGGGCTGTCTGGGCCCCGCTCTCCTTTCGCCGCCTGCCGGGCGTCAGGTGAGGCGCTTTCTCGGCCCCTCAGGGTCAGTCCCTTCTGATCTCCCGAGGGGGCGGCTCCGCCCGCTTCCAGCGGCCGAGCCAGTGACGGCAGGTGTCTGTGAGGACCCGGGGCCCCCCTGCCGGCGGCCCTCCTGCCCGTCCTGTGGTCCTGCAGGGAGCCCCGGGGCCGCTGGGCTGCAGATGGGGAGCCCTGGCAGGGCGGCTGGTGCCCGGGGGGGAGCCCCCCGAGATCGCAGCGGCGGAACCGAACCGTGGCCTCCCGGGAGCCAGTCCACGCCGGCTCGGCGTCTCCCCGTGCGTGACGACCTCTCCCTCCGTCTCCCACCGCAGTGCCCCCCGCTGTCGCCCGCGTCCTGAGGAAGGCCCTGTGGAGGCCGCTGCAGGCCAGGCTCCTCAGCGCCGACGGGCCGCAGGGGTCGGGGCTGCACGCCGAGGTCCTGGCCCAGCTGGTCCCGTTCGCGAGAGCCAAGGACCTCCGAGTCCTCATGGACCGCCTGCCCAGCTCGCTTCGGACCCCGGGCAGCCAGGCGAGGTACGAAGGCTCTCGGCGCCCCACGGCCGCTGCCTGGGCGTCGCTGCCCCCTGCAGCCGTCACTCGCGGGCGAGAGGTCGTGTGGCCAGGGGTTCCGGTCGGAGGGAGGCCGGCTCCCGACGACTTCTCTCAGCCCGGGGGTCTGGGGTCAGCCCGGCAGTGTCCACACTTTCTGTGACGACACGGGTGGGGCGTTGCTGCTGGCACCTGGAGGGCGCAAGCCGGGGGTGCTGCGGGGCTCCCTCGGTTGCAGAGGCGGCCCCACCGCCCTGCCCTTCCCCCACGAGAAAGAAAGACCCGGAACAGTGGGACCTTTCCCGGCCCGCTCACACTGCGCCCCCTGGTGGTGAGAACTCTGGTCTGTCTTTGCAGGGTGAGGGAGTGGGTACAGGGGGCGGGCGCAGCCCGTGGTCCCCAAGCTTGGGCGGCGTGGGGACCGGGACTCGGGGCGCACGGCCCGTCGCAGGGCTGGGCTCGCGCTGACACCAGAGGGCTCAGGCCACCGCCGCCTCTGACTTGGAGACTGTCTTCTGCTGCAGCTGGGTCGTGGCCGACGCTGTCGCTGCCGCCCTGGAGGGCTCGGCGGAGGAGCTGCGGGCCTGGGAGGAGGCTCTGCTGCCGCCCTGCGTGGCGTGGCTGCTCGGGGCCTTCCGCGGCCCCCAGCACGGAGAAGGAGACGGAGACGGCAACGCAGACGGCACCCCGGGTCGGGAGAGGCAGATGCTGCTGAGGCTGGGCCGGCTGCTGGTGGGTGCCGCCCCTTCCCCTCCGGCCCCCGTCGCAGGTGGAAGGGCCAGAGAGAGCCCCCAGGGCATGCGGGCCCACTCTGGGCCAGGGCTTGCGTGGCTGGCGAAGAGCGAGGATCGTGTCTGGGAGGCCAAGCGGCATGCGGGCGGCCCCGGGAGTGAGGGGCTGGTGGGAACGGGCGCGGGACTTCCTCGGACCCTCGGCTGCAGCTGCCGAGACGGTGGCTCGTTCCCCCCTTGCTCGGCCTGTTAGCGAGGGGACTGCATTAACTGGGCCGCGTTCCTGGAGCAAACCCAGCTGGTGGGGCTGCGCTGCTGTGCCCCCGCGTGGGTGGGTCCGGTGTGCGGGTGTTGTGTCGGGGCTCCTGCGTCGGGGCGGACAAGGGGAGTTGTCCACTGTGGCCTCTTGCAGCGTGATCGGTATTGGGACCAGGCCACCCTGCCCTCGGGGGCATGGGGGAGAGTCTGGGCGTAGCGCGCTGGGTCCTCTGCCCCTTCCGGCACGTGACGGGTGCTGCCGTGGGTCCCCGGCACGCCTGTCTCCGACGAGAAGTCGCCGCTCTTCTCTGGCTCCCTCCGCGCGTCACGCCCTTCCTCGTCTCGCTCTCGGGGGGGGGGGGGGGGGTCCCCACACGGGTCAGCACGGCCTGGTCAGGACGAGCCCGGCATGGTTCTCTTTAGGCCCCTGTGCTCCGTGTCCGTGCTCCTCGTCTCTGTGAGTGGGCGGTTCCCGTGAAACCTGCGTGTGTTCAGCCATTTCTGGCTGCTCTGCCCTTCCGCTGAAGTATCTTCTCTTGAACGTTTGTGCGCAGAAGTAACTAGCGCTGTGGAAGCCGACACGGGAGTTACTTCTCAGCGCGTGGTGCAGCGTCTGTTAGAAGCCGCAGCATCTGGGGCTTGTGTCGAGGCTGTGGAACCCAAGGCGCGAGCGGCGGCCTCGGGGAGACGGCCCGTGGCGGCCGCGTGGTGGCTGGGTTCTCGGTCCACAGGCCGGGCTGTGCATCTGTCTCTGCACCCAGAGGCCCTGTGGCCTGTGTTTCGGCCTTGCTCCCTTGCTGCTGGTTGGTGAGAGCGAGGCGGGCCCTCGGCACCCACTGGCAGGCCCAGGGGCACAGGGCAGCGTCCCCAAGTCTGGAGAGCCCCGAGCTTCGGGGGGGCGGGGCGGGCTGCTGCCACAGTCAGCCTGAGCGTCCCCGCCGGCTGGCCTGCTGACTGGCTGTGCTGTCGCTGGGACTTGTGTCCTTGATGCTCGCCTCCCTCCTTGCCCCCGTGGTCTCTCTCTTCCGTCCCTTTTTCATGGGCCTCCCCCCGCCCCCCCCCCCCCAGCCCCCGGAGCAGTTGTAGGTTCCCGGCAAACTGAGCGGGAAGGACAGAGGCCCCGTGGACCCTCTGCGCCCCTCCCCCCGACGCACAGCCTTTCCCACCGTCACCGCCCACACCCCCTCCCTCACAGCCGGGCACAAGGTCTGTCCAGAGAGTGTCTGCCACGCGATATGAGCAATAGAGACGTGTGTTGGAAAAGATACGGGAAACACTGTACATAGGACAGTGATGACGCCTCAGTCCCCTTCAAAGCAGGCAGCCAGGGACCTCCCACAGCTCTCCCAGGCACCGTCAGCTGCCGTGTCCTGTTTTCCTGAATTTCTCACCAGTGGTCTGAAATCTTTTCCCTTTCAAAGGTGATTGTAGTTCTGGGAAGAGCCAGGAGTCGCAGGGCGCCCGATCTGGGCTCTAGGGGGGCCGAGTCACCTGGGTGGTTGGATGTTTGGCCACAAAACTCTGCACAAGACGTGATGCATGAGCAGGCGTGTTGTCGTGACGAAGCTGCCAGTCACCAGCTGCCCACAGCTGCGGCCTCCTGAGTCACCCGAACAGTTTCCCCAGAGGAAGGTCACGGAGGGTGTTCAAGGCCCATGCAGAGTTGGGTGCAGATCCGCTGCTCCACTTGCTCAGTCGTGTTCCGTACCAAGGCCACACACACACGCGCTCACTGAACAGCGTCTGCCGCCCCCCGGCTGGTACGGGGAGGCCGTTACTGCTCACACACTCGTGCACTCCAGCCCACTCCCCCGTGTGCGGGGCCCCACCAGTGCTGCACCAACCGTTCTCGTCACAGTGACGAGGCCGGGCCCCCCCCACAGCGCGTGTGTGTTCACGTGTGACGTGAGCCCTGAAGCACGAGGTTCCGTGTTGACAGGCGCACACGCCCCGGCGACCACGCTCCCACCCGAGGGCCTCGTCCGTCCCCCCAGGACGCCCCGGCCCCGAGTCCCCACTGCCCCCCCCCACCCCCCCGCAGAGCAGCCTCTCCTCCTCCCGCCCCGGCACCGCCCCGCCGCGTGTCTGGAGGTGGCCTCCCCGTCGGGGACTGGGGCCCGCGTGGGGTTCTTCTTTTCGTGAGGCCGGTGAGGGGAGGGGTGACCATGGCCGTCCCCCCGGGACCCACCGGTGGTCGTGGTCGTCCCCACCGGGTCGGTGTCGTCGCTCACGTGGCCCCCGAGGGGCTGTGAGGCGGGGAGTGCCGGCCGCAGGGGGCAGTGGCCGCTGCGGGAAGGCCGGGAAGCTCCCTCCGCTCGGCCGGGGAGAGGCTCGCGGGCGGGACGGCAGAGCCGCCGGTGCGCGGCGGGTGACAACCGAGGAGGCAGCGAGTGCGCGTTCCTGGGGCGTGTGGGCGGCGGGTGCGCGTTCGCGGGGCAGCCCCGGCCTCCGCGCCAGGGCCCGCCCTGCACGCAGCGGCTTCACGAGCCTTCCTTCTGCTCCGTCCGCAGGGCTCCCTCCGCGAAGTGGACCCCGACGACTGGCAGAAGCTGGTGAAGACCGGACTCAAGTAAGTTGACACCCAGTTCTCGGCGCGCCTGTGGCCGGCAGCGCGGGGGCCCCCATACACGGGGCCGACACGTGCTGGTCCTGCCTCGGGGACACGGGACGTGCCGTGTGGGGGTGCAGGCCTGCCCCTGCCACCGCGCGGCTGGTGGCCCTGAGCGGAGCCTTGGAGACGCTTGACGCTCCGTGAGCCCAGCGGCTGTGCCCAAGACCCACAGGCGGGCCCGGGGCCCGGGGTGCTGGCTGTTGTAAAACAACCAATTACCCCCAACTTATAAAAACACAGGGAAGATTTTCGTGATGCCAAGAAAACATGTTTTCACTGTTTCCTGGGACACGAGATTGCCCTTCACGAAGCTCCTTGCCCCGCCCACTCCCCCCCCAGGTTCCGGTACCAGGACCCCGAGTTTCTGAAGGCCCTCCACGCCGCCGTGCCGCTCCTGTACCTTCCAGAAGGCCCCGTGCGCTCGGGCCTGCTCCCGCTGCCGGCACTCCACACGCTGCTCACCCAGCACTCGCTGTTCCTGCCCAGCCTGCTGGCGCCCGAGGGGGAGGACCCCATCGGCCACGTGAAAGGTGCCCCTCCCCCCGCCCCTTCCGTGCAGGTGGCGGCTCCTGATTTCTGGGCTCACTGGGCGCCGGAGCCCGGCACCCGCGTGTTTGCAAGGGAGGGAGCGTTACCGGAGGGTGCGGGGTGTCCGACCCACGCCCAGGCGAGCTGGCCTGTGGCGTGGCGCCCGGCGCCAAGGCCCCAGCTCACCGCAGTCGCCTTACGGTCTCACAGCCGCATCGTGGGCAGGCATTGGAGTCGGAGTTAGAGGGCAGTGCAGCCCGAGAGAGACTGTCCGGCCGTGTGACCTGTCTCGATGGGAAAACTGAAGGTTTTGTCAAGGGCAAAGGGCAAACATTTCTGCGGACAGGTCCCTGCTAGGGGACTCGGAGAGCCCGGGCCTCGGCTCCGTCCCAGTCAGCACGCACCTGCGCCAGCCCCTGCACGCCCCAGTCCGGCGCAAGCTGCTGCTGGGACGGCGGGCAGAGGCTCTGACGGGCCGGCCCGCCCCGGCCGTGCTCTGCTCAGGGACGGCATGCTGCCCCCGCCCCGAGGGATCTGCCCGAGGCTGGGGCCTGGTGAGCAGCTGGGCGAAGAGAGCCTGGCTCACACCAGGGAGTGGAGGAGTAGCCGGGCCGCGGCCTCCTGCTCAGGCGCGTGGAGGTGTCAGATTTTGGCGACCCAGCCGTGGGGAGAAAGTTGGGCTTTAAGTCTTCGTGGCGTGGGGTTTGGGGGGGCAGCAGGACTGCGCTCTGCCGTGTGGGCCCCAAGGTGCTCATGGAGGAGGAAGACAGGAGGGGGTGGGGGGGAGCAGGCCCAGCCCTAGACCCAGACCTGCTCAGAGAGGCCGTGTGAAGCTCTCAGCGGTCCCCGAAATGCGTCCCCCCTTTCTCCCTTTCGTGCCCCCGCCCCCCCTGCTCACTGCCGTTGTCTCCCAGAGGCGCTGGTGGACCTGGTGTCGGGCGTGGTGAGGCTGTGCCCGGCTGTCTGCGACCGCAGCCACTTCGCCGTGCTCCTGGGGGCCTACGGTGCCTCTCTCAGCGTCCTGGGTGAGGACGGGGCGCGCACGGGGACTGGCAGTGTGGCAGGGCGGGAGGGGCAGCGGTCAGCCCTCTGACTTCGCCTGCTACTGACCCGCAGACCAGAAGATCCTGCTCCTCCTGCGGGCCTACGAGCAGAGCGGCCTCAGCCTCGCCAGCTTCAGGTGCGTGTGGGCCTGGGCCTGGGCCTGGGGCCTGGGGGCACCGGCGGAGCGGACTCCACACCCGGGATTCCCCTCCTTCCGTCCGACTGGCCCTCCCACCAGAGCGGCTGGTGGAGGAGCTGAGGGGCAGTGGGTGCAGGCGGTGGCGTCAGGGCATCCAGGGGCAGAGGAGTGGCCCTGGGCAGAGCTGGGCCTTCGGGGTGCACCCTGCAGCGGGGGAGAACGGGGGGGCCTGTGTCCCTTCCCTGGGGCAGGCAAGGTGACCTGTGGCCGCTGCAGTGGGGGCGGCCGAGAGCCGTGCGGGAGCCCGTCTGGGAGAGGCTTCCATCCACAGGGCAGCGGCTCGCAGCCAGGACCCCCCACCATGGTCGGGCCGGGCTCTGCAACCAGGCGCCCGCGCTTGAGTCCCGGCTGCCCTGTGCCTGGCTGCCGGCTCTGCTCTCTGCCCCGTCTCCCAGTCTGCTAGGCGGCACCGTGGGGGGGGCCTGGCTGGTCATGTGGGTCCGTAAAGGGCTGGAGCGGCACCTGGCACGTCGTGAGCTCCGTCTAGGTGTTGTCCTCCACCATCGTCCCTGACAGTGTCCCCCACCTCCACACGCCAGCATCACCCTGCCTGCCTTTTCCCCGGGCTGAGACGGGGGGTGGGGACAGAGCAGGGCGGTGCCTGGCGTGTGCCAGCCGCTGACACGGCTCCCTGCGGCGGCCACTCCCACTGCCGCCAGCACCGGCTCTGGCCCCGCGGGGCCCGTGACCTGTCTGCCCCCGCTCGGCCCCAGGGTGCTGCTGTGGGGCCCGGCGGCCGTGGAGCACCACAAGATGTGCCGGAGCCTGGGCCAGTCACTGTGGCAGCAGCCGAGCGTCGGGGACGTGCTCCGCCTCCTGGACCGGGACCGCGTGATGAGGACCATCCTCCACTTCCCCCAGAACCGGAGGCTGCTGCCCCCCGAGGTACCGTGGGGGGCCCCCGGGAGCTCTGGTGTCAGCCTGTCAGTGAGGCTCACCTCAGCCCTGCCCGGGGGCGGGGGGCGGGC
Source organism: Phyllostomus discolor (assembly GCF_004126475.2). Taxonomy (NCBI): domain Eukaryota; kingdom Metazoa; phylum Chordata; class Mammalia; order Chiroptera; family Phyllostomidae; genus Phyllostomus; species Phyllostomus discolor. Next base: position 1,488,858 of record NC_040904.2, on the reverse strand, counting down.
AGAGGCGGGACCCTGCAGGCCAGCCCCCGCTCCTCACAGAGCCCACCCCCCGGGCCCGGTCATTGCACGCATGCACGGGCCCCGTGGCTCACAGAACCGCTTGCAGTGCCCGCGAGCACCCCGAACAGCTTGAGGTCTGGGCCCCGGGGCGAGCGCTCCCCGGGGCCCCGGGGCTGAGCAGCACGCATGTCTCCACCCCCGGCTCTCGCAGGGCGAGGAGGACCCGCTGTTCCGGGACGGCAGCACGGCGGATCTCGATGGCCTGTATGACCCCTGCTTCCTCCTGCACCTCTTCAGCGAGCTGACCCTTCCAGGTACACGCGGCCCTGGGGCCGGGGCAGGGCGGGGGGCAGTGCCCTGGCACCCATCAGCCGCACAGGGCTGTCAGTGACCCCGGTGACCTTGCGCCGCCTTCTTGCCACCGCTCACTCCGTGACCTGGACAAAGTGACACTTGGTGCTCTGACACACGGTGGCTTCCTCCAAAGACGTTGATGACGCCCCTCTGTCCTCCGTGTTCCCCTGGTTCTCGCCCTCTCTGAGTCTCCAGCAGGCGGGGGGTCACGCGCCAGCCGCCTCATCCTTGGGAGCGGGGAGGACCGCCGCGCCGGCCCCCTCGGGTTTGGGGGTTTTTTTACCGAACTCTGTGTCCCGTGGCCTGCGGGTGGGCGTCCGCGGGTGGGCAGCGGGGGGGACAGGACGGAAGTGTGTGTGTTCCCTGCTCCCTGGCGGGGCCAGAGGGGCACCGAGCGGGCCCCAAGCCCATCCCACGGGACGCTGTGGTCACGTGTGTGCAGGCGTGTGGGGCCACCTGGTCTCTCTGTCTGTGCTGTCTTCCCCTCGTCCGACATGATGCTGTGCCCTATGGAGGACGACGCTGCTGGCCAGCTCCCAGGCCCCTCCCCACCCCGCTGCAGACTTGAGCTGCCGTCTCCAACCCGAGCCTCGCCGCCGGGCCACCCCACGGGAGAGTCCCAGGGCTCCGACCGCGCAGGGGCCCGGGAAGGAGGGACTTTCTACTCTAACACTTGCCCCTCGTGCTGGCGGGGCCAGCGGCCTGAGGCGCTGCGGCGGGGAGGCCCGTTGCGGTCTGCACAGCCCCGGACGAGGAGCGGGCTGACTGGCTGAGACGGCCGGCGTGTTCCCAGCCCCCGAGGGCGGTCCTCCCTGGGAGCCCCGCGCCGAGGCCTGGGTGCCATTGGAGAGTGACGGGCAGGAGCACAGACACTCCGGGCCTCCCGCGGACACGGGGGACATCCGCTCGTCGCACAGAGTGGCGGCCTGCGCCGAAGTGTCCTCGCCAGCCGGGCACCCTGCTCGCGGGTGTGACGCTGGGTGTCTGGGCCGCTCTCCTCCCTGCGCACCCCCCCCCCATGTCCGTTACACGGTGTGCCGTGCAGGGGCGTCTCCCGCACCCCCTTTCCAGGGCGACGTGGTTTCACTCCAGTTCCCTGCTTTCCGAGGCTTCAGAAGTGGCGGCTTGGTGAAAACGAGGGGATTCAGCCCACGAGCCCTTGGAGCCTGGAGTCTTCTAATCTTGTCGTCCTTGCACTTTCGACCTGCGTCTCGATGTTACAGGTGGCTCCCGGGGACGGGCGCACTAGGGTGTCACTCTCTGTGACGGCACCGCCTCCGCCTTTTCGTTGGAGCGTGTGTGCCGTCCACCTTTAACATGATCACAGACACCGGTGCCGCCTCTGGCTCTCGGCTCCAGCGTGCGCGCGCGTGAGGGTGCGTGTGTGCGCGTGAGGGTGCGTGTGCTGCTCTGGAGATCACGCTGTTCCCCTTCGGCTGGCGGCAGGCTGCGTCCGAGCGCGGTCACACGGCTCCCGGGCGGGGACGCCCCTCCTCCCGGCGCTCCTGCCCTTCCGCTCCCGCGCGTCCCGTCTGTCTGCGGCGAAGCCCACACACGTGTTGTGTGTTTGCCTCGGGGGTCGGCTGCACTTTAAAGAGGTTTAAGTCTTTCGTACGTACCGTCCGGTTGCCCAGTTTTTCTTCTCCTCGTTCCTCTGTGTGGTTCCAGACCTCCACCCTCCGTCATCTTCCTGCCGCCTGAAATCCCCCTGTAAAACTTCTGGCGGTTCCGGGTCGCTGGTGATCCACTGGCTCAGCTTTTTTTAACGGGGAAGGCTCCACCTCGGAGAGTCCCACGGAGCACGAGTCCTAGGTCGGCAGGGTGTCCCCTGCTGTTGCGCTTGAGAGACGTGCCCCAAGGCTGGGCCCAGTTAGTTCTAACGGGAAGCCTACCGCCACCCTCCCTTCGGTCCCTCTGAGCTTCGAGTGGCTGCTCGGTCCCAACAGGACCTCACGCCTGCTGGGCTGACCGGACCCCACTCGGTCACCGTGCTGCGGCGGCTGGGGTCCCCTCTGAGCTGGTTCTCAACAGTATGTACCTTGTAAGGAGGCCTGGTCTTCATCACACAGGACTCGAAGTACCCCGAACCTTGTGTGTGTTGAGCGGGCCCTCTAAGGTGTGGTCAGGGGGTCCCTTGCGCACCTGGCCTCCCCCCGGCTCTCATCCTCTCCTGGAGGGGCCGCAAGTCTCTGGGACCTCGGGTGGCAATTCGGGCCCCCCGGGCTGGCTCTCGCTCAGGCCCGGGGAGCTGCTCTGTGCTGACGGGGGCAGGGTCACGGTGGGAGGGTCAGTCTTCAGGAGCCGGTGGGCTGGGCGGGTGGTCTGCCCCGGCTGAGGCTCCTGGCCAGCTGCCCGCGGACGGTGCTTCGGGTGGCGAGCTGACCGAGGGAGCCGGCCTTCTCTGCTGACCCCCGGGGGCATCGCCCTGGCCTCCGGGGTGCCAGGGGGTGTCAGCAGCTCGTGCTTCCCTCTGAACGGTGCCTCCGCCTCCACTCTTCTCCCAGAGTCTCAATGACCCCGGTCGGGGTTTATGAGGGTCCTGGAGGCTGAAGGCCGGGCACCTGGAGGCCGCGGCGGGCACATCAGCCCTGTGTCCGGCTTCAGCGGGAGTTGGGAGCTGGGGGGGACCTGCATTTCTTCCGTCTCACACGTGCAGCGGATGGCGGAGAAGCACAGAAGGAAATTACAATTCACCGTGTCACACAAGCATCCCAGAATCGTGTGTGTGTGTGTGTGTGTGTGTGTTTAATGCTGTATTTCATTTCCCATAGAACTTGTGGTGGACTGTCGGAAATTCCTGGACTCCAACGCTCTGGGTCTGACCTTCGCGGCCCTCAGCAGCTACGACCCCCAGATGCGAGCCGCGGCCTACTCCGTGCTGGCGGCCTACTACTCGCACGTGGAGGGGGCCCGGTTCCGAGAGCAGCCCCAGGTGAGGTGGGTGGGGCTGCGGGTGCGCGGGAGGGCCCGGCAGGCTGGCTCTCCATTCCACCCTGTCTGCGGGGGTCTCTGAGTTGCCCGGCGACCTCTGTTTGCTCCAGCTGGTGACACTGAGGCTGCTTGTAGTCCCCAGCCCCGGGGGTAGCCGAGAGAGGCCCCCCTTCCACACACTCGGTGCTGTGTGTGGGTGGAGCTGTGTCATTCTGCTGGCTGTCTCTCTGGTTTACACTCAGGGGTTCAGGCGGCTGTTACCGGGACGCCCAGCCTCGGGGCCCCGGTAGGTGGGGACAGGAGGGGCTGGGCTGTCGGTAGACCCAGGCGCTCTCTGCCCTTGGCCACGTGCCTGGCGCATGGAGGACGACGAGCAGGGATACGGCCATCAGGAGCGCCCTCTGGGCAGCCCTGGCGTGAGGAGCTGGCCGCCGCGGGGCTGGGCTCTCGGCCACGTGCAGTGAGGCCGCGGCCCTGGTTCTAGTGTTCACCTGTGCTGGCCGCAGGTGCTGTACCTGCTGGACGTGGTCCGGAGCGGGGTCCGCACTCCCAACATGAGGCTCACCTTCACCCTGGCCCTCTTCATCGCCAAAGCCGCCCTGCAGGTGCTGAAACCAGGTATGGCCAGCCGGCGGGGTGTGGCCGGGCAGGGTCCAAGTCCGAATGGTAGGCTGGGCCGGCGGTGCCCTCACACGTGCGAGTGAGTCCAGAGCTGGGCGTGGCAGCGGCCGGTAAATGAGCAGTGGCTGCGGGGCGCTTGGGGCGCCCCTGGGCCGGACTCCGGGAAACACTGAGTGAGAAGCCTGGGTGCAGAGGGCAGGGGATGGGGACCGCACCTGAGCGCTCTGGGGCTCCTGACCAAACGCCCTCCGTGGCCCTGGGCCCTGCGCCAGAGGCGGTCAGCCTGCGTGTCCGCATTCCGAGGTCACTAGGGCCTGGTGGGACCTCGGCCTGGCTGCAGACCAGGAGTCCGCCCGCCATGAGGCTGCGTTTGTTACTGGAAAGTCGGGCTGTCGGTGCCTTTAGGGACCGGGGGGTGTTCGAGTGTCACGTAGTCGTTTTCAGGTGAGGGGCGGCCCCCCGGCTGCCGGCCCCGGGTCAGAGCTCGCCCGAGGCCCCACAGCGAGTCTGCGGTCCCGTGACTGGCGGGGCTGGGGTCCGATGTCTGCCCGCTCCTGCGCCACTTTCTCTGTGTGGCTCCGGGTCCACCATGGGAAGGCGGGCGCAGGCAGGGCGATGGGCCACGTACAGGCTCCAAAGGGAAGGGTGTGCTGAGGCGTTCTCCTGGCAGGGGCCCTGCGGTGGCGACCTTGGCCCCCGCTAGTCTGGGCGCACTCGGCCCACCTCCGACCCTGGCTGTGTGGTCCTGTGGTTGGCTGTGGGCCGCCTAGACCGGCCGGAGGCCGAGGGCTGGAAGCGGCAGGAGGAGGCATCTGCCCCCTTCGGCCCCGCTGCGTCCCAGAGCCAGGGGCCCTGCCACAGTCCTCGAGCCCCCGAGTAGGGCAGACCGGTCTCACTGTGTCCCGCTCTCGGGAATGGTGACCTGGTTCACAGACAGGTGCCCCCAGGGGGCTGGGTGGACACTGGGTCCCCAGGCCCACGCTGCCCGGCTGCCGCAGACCATTGCTGTCCCGGCCTGCCGTGCGTGACCTTCTGCCCGTGTTCCCAGAGGACCACATGTACCTGAAGATCAACAAGTTCCTGCTGTCGCACGAGCACTTGAACATGAACAAAGTCCCCGGCTTCTACCAGTTCTTCTACAGCTCGGATTTCCAGGTGAGCCCCCAGCCCCGGGCCGCAGAGGCCCCCTGTGCCGGCTTCCCTGCCACCATCACTGGGGCACCGCCCCTCAGCGCTGGGCCGGCAGCGGCACGCGGGCACAGCAGCGTGGTGGCGAGGGGTGGGCAGCGCAGCCTCCGAGGGCTGGCAAGTGGGAAGCGCCCTGGTGTGCGCGTCCCTGCACGTCCCCTTCGCCGGCCGCCAGGGGAAGGTTGCCCAAGCTTCACAGCACCTGCCGCGCCCAGTTCAGGGTTAACACCATCCACTGGACTGCGCTCAGTGTCGCTAAGACCTGACCCTTCATCCCTGGCTTGAAGCTTCGTGGAAGGCAGCAGTGGGCATGCTCAGGACCAGGCAGGAAAGGGGGTTGGGGTGGCTGTGTGGTGGGCGTGGCCACCGCGTGGGAGCGGAGGTGTGGCCACGGCGGCAAGTACCGACCGCGTTTGCGTGGGCCTGCCTTGCAGCACAGCGCCGAGCGGAAGTGGCTGTTGGGGCTCCTGCGGCAGGGCATCCGCGACAGGCACTGCTTCGCGCTCTACGCCCGGCGCGGCGTGCTCCACGTCCTCCTGTCCTTCTTCCACAGCCCGCTGTGCGACCAGGCGGCGCAGGTAGGCACGCCCGCAGGTTCACGTGCGACGGGAAGGTCTAGGCTCTTCCTTGAGGTTCCGCTTGGAAGTCAGGTTCATGGAAATTCTAACCCAGACGGGGCCGACCTGCTAGGCTGACCTCCCAGGTGCGCATGCGTGCCGTGGGCCGCCTTCAGGGCGGGCGAGGGGTTGACCTTCACGCCAGCCAGCAGCCGTGAGCCTCGGAGCCGGCCGAGCCTAGCGGCACAGCTCCCCACAAACAGCCGGGGTGCTCGGTGGAGACCCCGCAAGCCGCCCGATTCTCACGCGCTGCCCAGAGCTGCAGGCCGTCAGAACTCGCTGGGAAGCGGCAGTGGGAGGAGCCACTGCCGGCCTCACGGCCGTGGGGCTCTGCCCGTCCACTGTCCCCGACCGGGAACTCCAGGGGGAGCCCGGAGCGCCGGGGGCGGCCGGAAGGGGTCACGAGGTGGATCCGCTGGTGCTTGGGGTCACCTGTAGCCTGGTCGGCGTGGCCGGTTTTTGTCTGGCGGCTGCGAGAAACCTGAGCCCCCCAGGTCACGGGGGCGGAAGGGGCTGCCCCGCGGTCTGCGGCCGGGCGGGAAGTGGGTCCACACTCCCACCCAGCTCGCCCTGTATGCTGGGCGGGCGCGCCCTTGCTCGTGGGGGCCCCCTTGTGGTGGATCAGCAGGAGTGGCACCCCCCCAGTGGGCGGGGCGTGTGCCCCAGCTGCCGCCTCCGGGGAGGGGAGCGATCCGAGGGCTGTCACTCCTGCGGACAGAGCCTGTGACGTGCCTGCGTTTTCAGGGGGTCCCTGGGGTGACCGGGTCGGGGCTTCCCTCTGAGGGGTAACTGTGTGTTCCGCGTTTGCAGAACTGGGTTCTGGAGATTCTCCAGCGCGCCGCCCGGGACGCCCGATCTGCGTACGAGCTGCTGCGCGACTACAGCCTCCTCACCTGGGCCCTGCACACCCTGGAGCAGAACCGGTGAGCGCTGCGCCTGCGCGCGCCGGGCAGCAGGGGGCGCTCGGGGGCGCCGCTGGAAACGCCCGCGGAGCACATGCTCCAAAGCAGGGTCCTCTCATGCCACTGTCGCCCGGGAGCCAGCTCGGGGCGCCAACACGGCATCCCCTCACTTCGGACCCCTGCGTGTCTGTCGAGTGGGGTGACAGGCGGTTTGCGTTTGGTGGTCTTCTCTCCGGCTGGCCCTCGAGAGACAGTGGCTAGCAGCCGCCGCCGTCCGCCCAGGGTCAGGGTGCGCGAGCGGGTGTCGGTCTGAGTGCTCCGCCCCGTGACGACTCTCCGCGCACTGGGGGCCTCTCACCCCCGGGGTTAAACCCTCACGGCTCTGGGGGTGGGGCGAGTTCTGGTGAGACCTCCGTCCTGGGCTTACAGACCCGCCTTCCCGCTACGTCCGCGGGCTGGGGACAGAGGGAGGGGGAAGGCTGGTGTCGCCCCCTCTTCTCACAAGGGGCTACTCTGCACCCTCGGGGCCCCACCTCCACCTACAGCACGTTCCACGTGGATTGGGGGCTGGGCTCAGTCCACTAACTGCTGCAATAAGCCGGGGCTGGCTGGGGCCGCTGTGCATTGTTTCAAGTTCCGTATTAAATTTCCCTAAAAGAAAGTGCCCTAAATCTGGGACGCATCTCTGCACATCGGCTTCCAGGCTGCGTCCGACTTGGGCAAGCACAACCGGCCGTGGGCTGGATGTTTTGGGAGTCCAGTCGGTCCCGCAAAGCGATGTGGGGGCTCCGGCCTCCTGTCCAACTGGAAAGGGGAGTCGGGCCGCTGGGGGTGGGGCGGTCTGCGGCGGCCCCTGTGCACCTGTTAGGGGCTGCGAGGTCGGAGGGCCTGCAGCCTGCCCAGCGCCCTGCACCCCGTGGGTCCCGCCATCCCCCTGACGAGGGCGGGGAGGAAGGGACGTGACAGGGAACGCCCCGCGTTTGGCCGCAGGTTCCTGGAGACCCCGCTGCTCTCCAACATCATCAGCCTGCTGCACACCCTGTGGGTGACCAACCTGGGGGACAAAGGGGCCGAGCCAGGCAGCCGGCCGCTGGACCCACCCGGCTCCCAGAAGCCCCCGAAGCTGCTGGCCCTGCACCTGGTCAACGAGTTCCTCTACGTCCTCACCGCGCTGGCGAAGCACCTGAGGTAGGCCCCTCCCCCGCGGCCCCGGGCGCGGTCTGGGGGTCGTCACCTCCCGCTGGCCCCCCTGGCCCGGTCCCTGCCGGTGGGCTCTGGGCCGGAGCTGCAGCCCCCTGTGGGTAGCGTCGGGAAACCCCGTTCTGGCTGTCTCCTCTCTTCCACGTCCCCTCCCTTGGGGTCCGGCCCAGGCCCGAAGACCCGAACGAACCGCGTTGTGCCGGCTCGCTAGCTCCTCGCCCGTGAATTTTCCTGAGAACCTGAGCAGTTTCGCCGCAGCCCTCGGAACGCTCGCGATGTCCACGGGCGGGCCCTGCTCTCCTCGCACCTCCACTCTGCGTGCCCTCGCACTTCCGCCCTGCGCGCCCTCGCACTTTTGCCCTGCGCGCCCTCGCACTTTTGCCCTGCGTGCCCTCGCACTTCCGCTCTGCGTGCCCTCGCACTTCCGCTCTGCGTGCCCTCGCACTTCCGCCCTGCGTGCCCTCGCACTTTTGCCCTGCGTGCCCTCGCACTTTTGCCCTGCGTGCCCTCGCACTTCCGCTCTGCGCGCCCTCGCACTTCCGCTCTGCTGTCTGGACCCGGGAGGCCAGCCTTGGGCGCACGGCATCTCCGCGTGGGCGCTGCCCCGGGGAAAGCCGGGCGGGTTCCTGCTGCTCTGAAGTCATCCTCTCCCTGGGTGCTGAGCGCGGCTGCTCGTGGGGGCCGACGGGGGCACTCGGTCTCCGAGCACCGGCTGCTGCTCCCACGGTGGCCGCAGGTTTCAGACCGCGGGGAGTGGACAGCTTTGAGTTCTCGCATGTGGCAGGGACAGTGCCCCCAGCGGCCAGCGTCAGGCCCGGCCTTGGGCCCTGCTGGCCCGGGCTCCCCGGGGCCTCCCGCTCAGCCTCAGCGGGGGAGGCAGGAGCGGGCTCAGGCGTGTCTGTTCAGCGGCTGGTGCCCAGCCCTCAGGCGCTCTGCCGCACTGTCCGTCTGTCCATGGGTCGTGGTCTCCCGACACACCGGCGCCCCAGGGCGGAGTCAGACCGGATCCCCTCGCGTCTGCTGTGCGGGCTCAGCCTGTGGGGGCCTGTGCACGCACCCCGCTCTGCAGCCTTCCCTCTGGCTCCCCACCAGCCCCATCCGGGGCCGCAGGGCCAGGGGCCGCGCTGCTCAGCCGGCGCCCTTCTCCCAACAGGCCCGGCCTGGCCCCCACCCCTCTGGCCAGCTTCTTCGGGGCGCTGGACTCCGTGCTGAGGTACCGGGCCACCGTCGTGCGGGCCTTCAGGGACCTGGGCCGCCTCACCGTGAACGAGACGGCGCTGTCCACCAGGGACGCTCTCCTGCTCCTGCACAAGTGGAGCCTCCTCGGGGGGGATGCCGCGCTGCAGGAGGCCCTGGGAGCCACCGCGGAGAAATTCCAGCTCAGGGAGCTGCTGAGTGCGTGCGGGCCCCACCCCACCCCGGTCTCAAGTCCCCACTCCGCGTGTCCCCCAGGGCGTCCCGTGCTGTGCCCTCCCTGGGCAGCTTTCCCGCGGCAGATGAGGCTTAGGGACAGCCTGGCTGTCGCCGTCACCGAGGGGACCTGGGAAAGCATGGACTTGCGTCTGCTCAGCCCCGTCGGGGCGCTCTCCTGTCCTGGCAGTGACGCCACCCCGGCCCGACACCACGCAGCCGCTGTGTGCCGGGCGGGGCAGAGCCAACCCCCTCGGTGCCTGTGGGTGCCCCCCCCGTCCCTCCACCACACGCCCACCACCCATCTGAGGGGGCACCGGCCTGACCCCGTCTTCTCTCTGCAACAGAGATGCTCAAGGACAAGCACAAGCCTGCCGCGCCAGCCCGAGCCAGGGGCCCTCGGGGCTGGAAGAGGAGGCCCGGGGAGGCGGAGGAGCCGGCGGAGGAGGCCGCCCCTGAGCTGCAGGCGTCCGGCTTGGAGACGTGCAGGGGCCTCCTGAGGTCCATCCTGACCCACTGGGGGCCGGTGTTCCCCAGTCCTGATCCCACCCTGGACCCCGGGGGCCTGACCTCCCCCCAGAGCCACGCCACGGGCCCTGCGTACGCCATCGCCTCCCTGGTGGTCAGCTGGGTGCTGCGGGCAGCGGCTGAGCACCCGCTCAGCGGGGCTGAGACTGCTGGACTCTTCCGCTGGCTTCAGAGCTACGTTGTGCCGCAGCCGCTGCTCGTGGCCGACCTGCTCACGGACAGCGCGGTGAAGAGCAGCGTGTTCAAGCTGTACAGCCGGCTCTGGGGCGCGGAGGGGCTGGGGGACCCCGAGCCGAGCGTGGCCTGCCAGATCAACGCGGTCATGCTGCAGCTGGTGGCGGCCCTCAGCCCCGCAGGGACGCCCCTGCCCCCGGCGGTCGAGACCCTCCGCCTGTCTTCTCTGGACGACAAGGATGAAGCCACTCGAGGTGACCTGCTGGCGGGTCTGACAGGTGGGGGTGGGGGTGGCCCTCAGCACAGCTGTGGGGACCGAGGACAGCCACCCCCAGGCCCTGAGGGTGAGGGGTGGGGCCTTCAGTGACGGTCATCTCAGTGGAGGCAGACCGGTGGCTCTCCTAAGTGTCCACTGTTTCCATTGCGCGCTGGCCAGACGCACACGTGTACAGGCGTGTGCATATGTGCACACAGCGCAGAGGCGCCCCGCGTGTGCTCAGCGGTCAGCAGGTGCCTGGCCCGGGCTTGAGTGCGGGCACGCACGAGCAGCAAGGGCTTGGCAGCCTGAACGAGGGCCCGGGGGACGCTCTGGCCACCTGCCTGGGTCTTCCTCCCCTGGGGGGCCGGTCCCTCTCGCAGGGAGCAGGGGAGGGCGGTGGGTGCCTGGTGGACAGGTGATGCCTCCCCTCGGGCAGCAGGCGGAGGTGGGGGGCGGGGCGGAGTCCCCACCTGGAAGACGCCCTCTTCCCTCCGAGCTGGGCAGCAGGGGTGGCTGGTGTCTCCGCGACACTCTCCTCGAGCCTCGGGGTGGCTCCTGGCTGGGGGGTCAGGCCGAGAGGGGACAGGGCTTGTAGCCAAGTACAAGGATACACTGTTTCAGCAGATGAAATGGTTCACCCAGCAGTTAAGCAGCGGCAAAATTAATCTCTTTTATCTGCTCGCTCACCTCGCTGGCCGCAGGTGTGCGTGCAGGTCATGGGGTGCTTAACAACTCGTGCCCCCCAGGTGTGGCGGGCCACCGAATGCCTCTGCCCCTGACGACCCTGTTGTCCCCTCTCCTCAGCCTCCGCGGCCTTCCTGCTGTCGCTGCACATCAAGGACGTCTGGCTGGGGGCCCCGCAGCTGGACGCCCTCGCCGCCCACGTGCGGATGGTCTGTGACGCTGCGGGGGACTCGCCGAGCGGGGGCCGGGACGCACTCGTCGGGCTCTGCACGGACATCGCTGCCCTGGCCCCGGCGCGGGGCGCCCTGCCGGCCGGGCTCTAGGAGTCCGGGTCGAGTCCACGGGAGGCCTGCCGGTGACGGGCCTGCACATTGACTCGGTCTCCTGACAGACGTCGGCTGTGTTTACTGACCAGGGAGCGCACTCTGGGGACCGTGTGTGTGGTCGGCCTCCCCGCAGCTGGGGGCCCTCCCAGGATGGGGGGGCCACGCCTCCTCTGGGGGGGGGGGGCGCGTCGTCCTTCGGAGGAGACAACCACGGTGAGCCGGACGGGTCCCAGCACCGAGGTCCCAGTGACGGTGTCCTCAGCGCGGCGGAGGGGAGCCCGGCGGGCCGGCCCCTTCGGGGAGCCTCCCCGCCGGGAGTCGTGACGAGGCCTCGCGGGCGCCGTAGACAAACGCCCGCCACGGTGCCCAGCGCCTCGGGGGTGGGGGGCCGGACCCCTGGAGGGCGGGGCCCTCTCGCCCTCCCCTCGGGCAGCAGCCCGAGTTTTCTTAAACTGTTCCACAGAGGAGGTTTTGAAACGTGATAATAAATAAACGTCTATTTTTGTCAAGTTTTTGTGTTTTGCTCAATTGGTGCTGCCGGGCTGCCCCATGGAGACCTGCGCTCCAGCGGCCGGGACGGCACGTTCATGGTCGCCACGGCGACGGGTGTCCCGGCTGACGGCCGTGGGACATGACACACCGCGGGTTCCACGTTCCACGAGCGGTAGTTCAGCCGTTCGAGGGCCGCTCTGCGCGCACCCACACCGCCCCCACCCTCGTGCACCCAGCTCCCTCCCCGCTCCCCCCGGCCTTCGGCCATCTGCTCTCGCCCCTCCCCGCCTGCCCCTGTGACGGGCTCGCTGCGCTCGTCCGGCTCATTTCCGTCTCGAGGTCTCCAGCCCTGGCCGCAGTGCTGCCTGTCCACACCTGGTCCCCTCGGCCACAGGTGGGGCTCACGGCCTGGCAGCAGGGATCGGTCCCCCCAGAAAACACCCTCCCGTCCCCCCAGAAAACACCCATAACAGCGCCCCCTGAGAACGTTCCGAAGCCGGGTCCTGCGTGTCAGTTCCAGTCGGGAGGATGCGCATCCCCCCCCCCCACCCCCTTTCTGCAGCTCAGGAGCCCTCTGTCCCCATGGCTTCCCTCCTGACCCGTGGCCTCGGGCTGGCCAGGCACCGGTCAGCCTAGACCCGGCCTCCTGAGGATGGGGCGTGAGCCGGCCGAGCCCAGGCCGACACCGTGCTGCAGCCGTGCGTGCGGAGGCTGAAACGTGGCTTGTGCGGACCGGCAAGGGGCTGCTGTAAAACCTTTATTTACATGTGTCACTTCCCCTCCCCTCCCCCGAGCCTGGGGTCACAGGCAGCGAGTGAGCCGGGTTGCGCTGAAACTCCCCCCCCCCCCCCACCGGGTGGGCTGTGCCAGCCTCTGCCTGTGCGGCTCCCATGTGCATGCCCCGTGCCCCCGTGCGGCCACTCTCACATGCCGCCCTTCCCGTGACCTGCGGTGGCTTTCCGGGGGCACACGTGCCCGGGCTGGTGTGTGTCACAGGCCGCCCGGCGGTGGTTGTGGTTTGCTGGCGTCCGTCCCATCTCCAGGGGGTGGCCAGCCGGGCTTGTGGCTGACGTCAGCTGATGCCAGGGGGTCCCCACCGAGGGCCGGTTCCCACAGGAGAGCAGAGGGGGCCTGGGGGGCGGTGGAGGTCGAGGGGGCGGGACCCTCCTGTCTCAACTGCTGCGGCTCCTTGGTGGAGCAGGGCGGGGCCCTCGGGGTCCCCTGGGGGACCCTGTGGAGCAGCAGGTGCCTCAGCACGCGGAGGGGGAGGTCCAGGCAGAGACTCCAGGGGCAGGCGGGCTGGTGCTGGGCGTGGTTCCTGTGGACAGAGGACGGAGACAGGAGGCAGGCATCAGGGCTGGCCAGAGTCCCTCTGGGGGCTTTGCGCCCCCGCCTCCTGCCTGTGGGAGCCCGTAGGGAAGGTGCCACGCAGCACGAACACCTCGAGATGGCAGGGGGTGGTGGGGGCCAACAGACCCCGCGAGTGCCAGCCCAGCCCACGGAGGCTGCCACGTGGAGACAGGGAAGGGAAGAGGAAGTGCTGGGCGGGACCCAAAGGCCGGAGGGACCTAAGGGCAGGGCCGTCCTTTCAGAGGACACTTGAGCAGAAGGAGCAGCTGGTCGGAGCACATGGGGTTCTGCCCCCGGAACCTCACGTGGGACCCACGGTGCTGCTCCCCTGAGCCCCTCCCACCTGGGCGCGGGGCCTGGACAGCAGACACCACTGTCCTCGGTGAGCCCAGCCCGTCAGGGCGAGCAGCTGTGGCCGCCTGCGTGTCCCTGGACGGGGAGCCTCCCTTCGGAGGACCCTGGCCCGTCCTCCCAGATGGTCCGGCACAGGCGCTGCCACGGGGATTTCATTGGTTAGTGAACCCCCGCCCACCAGCACGTCTTGGCGGTGAGAATCTGCTTGAAGTCGGTGTGGGTTCTAAAAACCGAAAGGAGGGTGGATTTTCCCCTTGCTCAGCCTCGGGTCCCTGCCTCCCACGTGAGACCACAGGGCAGGAGAAGCGACCCGGTGAGGGGCTGTGGGCAGGACAGGTGGGGGCAGGCAGGTCCGCACATGCTCAGATCCCAGGCCCTCGTGCAACTGGCCCTGTGACCCATAGGGGTGCCCTCTGGTTCCTGGAGGGGCTTCGGGGCTCCCCACGCCGCCCCCTTTCCCCGCAGAGCCGCCTGCACTGGCCCGCTGTGCCCGCTCCCCGAGACGCCCTGGGCCCTGTGGCATCGGACGGCTGCCTTCAGGTCCCCTCTGATGGGTCCCCTGGCCCCAGCTCTCTGCCAGCCCACAGGATGCAGCCCTGGCCCCATCCCCTGCATGGCGAGAGGGGCTGCAGCAGCCAGGGGCCGGCCAGGCTGGAAGGGAACACTGGAGTGGGGATCCCCGGGCCAGTGCAGGGGGTCCGGAAGAGCCCGGCCCCAGTTACTCCCTGGAGCCCCTCAACCGCCCTGGAACCCCTCGACCGCCCTGCAGGTTAAGCGCCAAGGCCTGCAGTGGGCCCTTGGTGGCACTGGCAGCCAGCTGCAGGCGCTCCCTTGAGACCCCCACCCGGGGAGCTGCCCAGGGCCCCCCCACCCCCCGCCACGCCAGCGCACAGGGCGTCAGGCTCTGCTGTGTTGAATGGCGCACGTGGGCAGGGTTCCCACACAGTGAAGTTCACCCCTTCACAGGCAGAACCAGTGCGCCCCAGCATGTCCAGAGCCGTGCAGCCGTCACCACCGCCTATCTCAGGGTGCCTCCTTCATCCCGGAACACTGACTCCGTTAGCAGCCGCCGGCCTCCTCCCTCTCCCTGTGGGTGCGCCTGCTCCAGGTGTCTCGCCTCCATGTCCTCGTGTCTGGCCCCCTCCCAAGGCACAGGGTCCTCAGGCCCACCCGCCTCGGCATGGCACCCCTCCCACAGCGGAGGCACACGCCGCTGCGTGGTCGCGACCGCACCCCCCCTCCCCGCACGCCCGCCCCGCCTTGCTTACCGCGCCGGCGGGGAGCCCGACCAGGACACGTAGAGCAGGACCAGCAGCAGGAGCAGCACGAAGGCCACCAGGCTCACCCAGAAGGCGATGGTGATGGCGTCTGCAGCAGGGGCGGGGGGGGGGCAGCTTCAGTGAGTCACGCAGAACCGTACCCCCCCGGCCCCCGGCCCCCACCCCCATGGAGGGGGGAAGGGCCGGTGCTGCGGGGCGTCCGGCCTCCCAGCCTCCCACCCGCCGGCCCCGTGGCTGGCCCTGGCTGCTGGGACACGGGGGCAGCCGGCTCGGGCTCTGTCCGGAGTGGCCATCTTTGAGGGGAAGCGGTTAAACAGCTCGGGGGGGGGGTGCCCATGAGTGAAGACAGTTCCCCCTTCTTTTTCCTTGGGGGAAGAAGAAGGGGCCAGGGGCAGCTCCCGGGGCAGGGCAACCCCCTCCCCCGAGCGGGCTGTGGGGTCCCTGGGTAAGCAGCAGGGCAGGAGCTGGAGAGTGAGGAGGGCATGGGGGGCAGGGGGAGCCGAGGACCCACCCCCTGTGGGACAGAGCTGGTCCCTCTCAGGGCGCAGCAGCAGCGAGGGGGGGGTGGGGCTGGGAAGCACATCTGCAGTGACCACGGTGGCTGTTTGGCAGAGGCCAACCGGGCAGGGGAGCCCCGGGACGCACCCCGCCTCTTCGGGCCCCAGGGTGGAGCCCGGCGGGTTTTCTCGGGGCCCCGAGCAGGGACGCCTGTCAGTTGCTAGGGGACTGCTGCAGTTGGCAGGTTCCAGAACCGGGGTCACCAATAGTGTCTGCAGGTGTCTCGTCCCAGAGACACGAGCCCCGGACAAGATGACCCCACCGTGGTACGTGGGGCCCCCGCACCGGGGTACGCAGGGTCCCGGCCGGTGTGACCGAGGGAGGCCCCCGGAGGGCGGCCCCCCACAGGTGGGCATTAGGCACCAGCCAGGCCAGGCCAGGCCGTGCCAGTGGCCCGTCGGGGTTCAGAGGGGCCGGCCCAGCCCCTTGAGCTCCCGGAAGCCCCCTCCCCTGCCAGCGTCCCCTCTGAGCCCCGCCCGCCTCACCCCTGTGCTGCTCGGACAGAGAGGCTTGTGCAGCGTGAGCAAGTGAGGGCACCGAGGGCTGCGTGTGGGGGGTTGGGGGGGAGGACTTGCGAGTCCCTGTGGGGCAAACTGGGGGTTCGAGCACAGAGGATCCGTCATGGGTGCTCTGCAGGACCCAGGACAGGCGGAGGGGCCCCCTGGGGACGTGTAGGAGTCGACCTCACACCCCAACAGTTTGTGTCCAACACAGGGTCCCAGGGAAGGAGGGAAGACCCACCCCACCACCTCCCAGTGCGCTAGCAGCCGGGTGGCCAGGGCCAGCAGAGCCCGGGCTGGCTGTCCGTCCACTCCGCTCCGTCCCCTCCCTGGGCGGGGGGGCCCGCAGCAGCACCGAGAGCACGGGACTGTTTAAGGGGAATGCCAACGCAAGTGGTGAGGTCTGTCCTGAGTTCGAGGCTTTCCAAAGATGTCGCTGTCTGTCTTTCCTGTGAGTCTGTCTGGGCCGCCCTGACAGCCACCGTGTGCTGGGAGCTGGTCCTCCGGCTGGTCCTCCAGTGCCCCTCTCGCTGACTCTCCCGCCGCCCCGCCGGCCCCTGCGCCTCCTCTCCACACCTGCTTCCCTCTGCTCAGCCCCACCCCCGAGTCATGGTGCACGTGCAGCCCCCGGGGGTGCACCTCCAGAACACAGGGTGCAAGGGTGGGTTCCGTGGGGCTGGGCCAGGTTTGGCGCTCTTCATCATCAGAACGAGGTGGGGTTTCAGGGCTTCGGCGCCTGGATAAGTTCTGTCAGAACCTCCGAGGAAATAGCTTCAAAACCTGGGTGGTCCAGAGCTCCCCCTTGGCCCCTCCCTTCCCCTCCAGCTCACACTCTTCTGTGTCTGCCCTGGGTCACCGTCCCCACACACCAGGCAGGACCAGGCAGCACCCGTCACAGAGCACAGTCCCAGGGCCGAGGGACACTTGAATTTTGTCAGAACAGAAGGGCGATCAGGAGCTGTTTCCTGTACTCAGTTCTCTTCCATCACATTCTTGGAAAACTTGGAAAGTGCAGCCAAGAAAGAGGGCTCCTTCCCTCCCCTGCAGGGGGTCAGCCCCGGGCTTGCAGGGAACATTTTGTCCGCGGCGTCCTTATCAGCGCTGGGACGGGTCAGACCTCCGCGCTGGTTTCCATGGGATGGGCTGGCTGACAGTGAGTTTGGTCCAGTGCGGACACACCCTTTCTCCCCGCTCCTCCCCTCCCCCTCTCGGGCTCCTGTCCCATTCTCCTCCCCACCCTCCCTTCCCCACTTCCTTCCCGAGCTCTGCTGGGGGATGCAGGGAAGGTGGCCACCACAGTGGATTGATAAGAGAAGGTTCTGGATGGCATGGTTGGGCTGCAAGTCCCAATGGTGGGTTTCTTCTCCAAACCTGGAGTGAGCAAGTTAATTCAATTAAAATACTTCCTATTCACCGTAGGCACCTCCGTTTCGTTCAGCGAAAAGTGCTAAAGCCTCAGTTTTAACGTTCCTCCAGATGCTGCTCGCACTGGAGTCCCAGGTGCTAGTGGAAGCTGAACTCCGAGATCTCCCCTCCCTGGGGACCAGCGTGGGGTTAAGGCCTGAGGCTCCAGCGGCGGGTGGTTTGGGGTTTGAATCCTGACTCCACCGTTTCCTAGCTGTGTGACCTCAGTCAGCCTGGCATTGGTAAATCTCTAAATCTGTCCCCTCACCTGTTACGTGGGGATGACAGTATGTGCTACACAGACTGCTACACAGGTGAAATAAGATCGGTATATGTAACGCACCTGGCCTAGTTCCTTGTCTGAGGGTTGTGGAGTGGTCTATAAATAGCATGATATTATTTCTGTTAAGAGGGTTTGTCACGGTGTCCTTCAGCCTCACTAGAATGTGAAACACGAGTACAGTGACCGTGGCACAGACTGCTAGCTGTCAATCCCAATGTCTGCTGTCGGGCGCTTCTCTAGTAACAGCCTCTGCCTGTCGCCGGGCACACGGCTGCCTGGGACAAAGCCTGCCACTTCCCGCCTCCCTTGCAGCTAGGTATGGCCACGTGACCAGGTCCCAGCCAATGAGATGTGAGTGGAACTGTTACTGGGCAGTTTCTTGGGGTCTTCCTGCAGAGACGGCTGGACTTGGACTGCCCGTGTCCCTTCTTATTCTCTCACCACACTTTCTGCCCGAACGTGGGTGTGGCACTAGAACGTGGCTGGGAACGTGAGGAAGAGGGACACGTCCGAGGGGTGGCGGAGCAATCGGCCAAGCGACGCTTGTTCCCAAGCGTGTCGTGGAGCCAGCCCTGTGCCCGCCCTGCAGACGTTCACCAGGGAGAGGAGCCGGCTGTGCCTCCCCTGGTCCTCTGCGGATGCTGGCCAGCTCTCCTCACGGAGTCAGCTAGAAGAAGCCGACCTCCTCAAGGAACGTGCCAAGTCTTACAAGGCCGGATGAACACTGACCTTCAGGGGAATCATCCTCTCTCTGCCACAGAATCATACTGGTGTTCCTAAAATACATGTATTGATCAAGCACTGATCAAACACTCACACACATTTATAAATCCTTCTTTTGGAAGGACCCTCAAGGACACACGCCAATGTTGCTACTTTATGAGGTCATAGTTTGTTTCTGACACCCAGTGCGTGTTGGGTGACAAATCTCATTCACCCAATTGGTTTATTCGTGATTCTTAACTATTTCCCTACAGTGAATTGACCCTCAAAAGAGCCATATAACACACAAAAGAAACATCACAGTGAATGTTTCATAGTGGGTGCCATGGCCTGCTCACGGACCCTCCCACATCCAGTCCTCCCTGTGCCCGCCGCTGCACAGAGCTGGGCGGTGATGCTTCCTGTCTTGTTTGACCGGGCGGGGGGGACCCAACCCAGAGCAAATGATGGGGAGAGGAAGTCACACTTGTCAGCAGAGAAGGTGACCTGCTTTTTTCGAGTGACCTCCGTCCATCCTCCACCCAGACTCCCACGCACCTGACCCCACCTGCAAGCCCGATGACAGCACCTCCCTGAGCAGCCAGCAGGGACGCCGGTCACCGCAGTAAACAGGGACAGGTGCAAAGGGGGCGTGGGGTGCGGGTGATGGAGACGTCCATGTTTGCGTTTCGGCATTTTTTAGCCTTTTTTCTTTCCTTTTTTTTTTTTTTTTCAGTAAACCCGACCGAACCGAGATACGGAGGACAAAAGTGGTCCAGACGTCTCTGTCTGGCCCTTGACCGTGGAGGTGCCCGGCACAGCACGCTTCTAGAACGCCACGCGGCGCCTTGTGCAGACTCGCGGAGGGACACCTCTCGGAACCGGAACCGGGAAGCAGAGCGCTGCGCCGCCAGGAAGAACAGGGCGCGGCCCGGCCACGCGGCCGGCTGCTGCGGACCGGCGCACGGAGAGGGGAGTGCCGGCAGACGCCCCCTCTCCGCCTCGGCGAGGTGCTGCCAGGCGGGACCGCCCCGCCCCGCCCTGTCCGCGGGCGAGCGCAGACACTGAGCCCGGAGAAGGTGGACGGCTGGGGCGGCCGGGACAGAAAGAGGAGCCGAGGACCCGGGTGCGCCCGGGTCGCCCGCACCGGCGGGCGCGGCCTGCGGGTCTGGCCGTGGGGCAGGAGCTCCCCCCTCCGCCTTCCGTCCGAAACGACCTTCCGCAGAGACCGAGACGCTTCTGAAGCCGCGGCTCTTTCACGGTGGATTTCTCGGCGGCGTTTACTCTGTTTGTCTGGGGTTCTGGGGCGGTGGGGGCGCCTTCCAACGACAGATGTCGTGTTTCTCGCCGTCTGTGCGCAGACGGGGAAGAGAGGCGTCTCGTCCGTCCCCCTGAAATGTGGTGCGACTTGGGTCACCTCTGCGAAAACACCCACGGATGGCTGCTCTTCGCAGGGGGGCCGAGACCGGCCGCTCCCCGTGGGTGGCAAAAGCCCCCAGAGTCTAGGATTTGGGGGGTGGAGGCAGCTGGCCTCTCTGGCGAGGGTCCCCACGGAGGGGGTCTTCTTGGGTTTGGGAGGCTGGGGAGTGGTGTCTTATCTGGTGACCTCGTTCCTGGGGTCACCAGGCCGTGAACTCCCAGCTCCGGGTCAACAAGCGCGTCTTCTCAAAGCAGCCCCGGCGGAGCGACATCAGCCACTTCTCCCAGAAGCCGCCGTTGTTTGCGGGTCGGGGGCCAGAGGTCGAGAGCGCGGATTCTAAGAGCTGACCCAAAGCAGCAGCGGGAGAAGCTTGGGGGCCGGAGGGGCGTGGGGGGCGGAGCCGGATGTCGCGCGCCCGGGTGGGCGTGAGTGTGGGCGGGGCGGGGGCGGCCGCAGAACTGCTCGCGAGTCGACTGAGGTGGGGGGGGGGCTGCGCTGCACGCGAGTCTCGTCCGCGTCGGCGCGCGTCCGGGGCTCCGAGCCTGCACAGCAGACGCGAGAGGGCGCCCCTTCCCGCCCCGCCGCGGTCCTCCTCTCGCCGCGCCTCCCTGGTCAGGAGCGGCCTGTGCTGCTGCAACCTGCAGCTTCGCTCTCCGAGGATTGACACCTCGCGTCTGAAACGCACCCACGCCTGTCCGACCCCCGAGAGCCTCGGGAGGGGCTGGGGCACAGCAGGTCCTCAGCGGACACGGCCGGGCGCCTGCGTGTGGCCTCCGGGAGTGACAAGTGGCACGGGGACAGGAGCTCTTCCCGCCAGGCAGCCTCGACGGCCCCACGGGTCCTGTCCTCTCCGAGGGCGCTGGCTGCCTTCTGTGACCAGGAGCGGCAGTCCGCAGGGCCTCGGCGGAGCTGGCGCGCCGCAGACGCCTCCCCTTCGCAGGAAGAGCCTCCGCCGCTTTGGCGGCTGCGTTCGCCTTCGGGCAGAAACACCCGGGGACGGTGACTCGGGAGGGCAGAGCACGGCCCCAGGGCCGAGGGCTCCTGTCCCGTTTCTCATGCCCATGGCTCCCTGGCGACAGCACGTCAGTTAGCGCCTTGACCACGCAGCTGGAACAACCGGGGAAGACTGTTGACACAGGGCCGGTTGCCCAAGAGACGGAGGCCGGCAGGGAGAGGAGCACAGGGGGTCAGCTCGCTCGGGCCGTCCTTCCCGGGGCCGGGCGGCCATAAACCCCAGTGGGTATTGTAACAGAAATTACGCAGTCACCCGTCTTCGGGGCCAGAGAAAATAACACCCTCCCCAATCTGCGCCGGCGACAGAAAACCCCGGACCTGCGTCCGCCTCACTCCCCGGAGCCCCAGACAAAGGCCGTCCCTCCAGACGGCTGTCCGCCTGCGAGGCGCGTGCTGCTCCCAGAGCCTCCCGAGTGCTCAGGCGGCGAGTCCGGACGTCTCACAGGAGACGGCAGAGGGCTTTAACTGTCTCCCCGACCCCACCGCCCCCACCTGTGTCCCTGGGAGCAGGGTCAGGCCCTGCCCGCAGCACCGCCCACTGAACAAGGGGATCGGGAGGGTGGGGGAGGCCCTCAGGCCCCGTAGCCGCTGCCTGGCCGTTGGCTGACTCGGGCTGCACTCACGTTTGTGGACCCGCAGCTTCCTCTCGTCCACGGGGACGAAGTCCAGGTAGTCCAGGTAGTACTCGTAGCCGTAGTCCGGGCCCGAGGCGTTGGTGCCGTTGACCATGTCGGGGGCCCCGGGGGCCGTGTGCCGGAGCTGCTGCGTGTCCCCTGCGGAGGCTGGCCCCTGATTTCTGTGAAGTCACCGAAGCGTGTCGGCTCGTCCCCAGGCCCGGAGCTGCCCAGGGGCCAGAGCCATTGGCTGGAGAGTGGCCAGGGGGCGGTGCCTGACCCACGCGGCGCTCCCAGCGCGCTCTGCTCCGCCGGCCCTTTCCTGACCCGACTCCAACACAAACAGGGCTGCAAGGCCGGAGCCGGCCGGGCCCGCGGGTGCCCCTCGCTGTGAGGACAGGGCAGGACAGGACAGCACAGGACAGCAGACACCCAGGCCCCTTGGAAGCAGGATGCAGAACAAGGCTCGAAAGGGCAACCCCCTTTTTTCCTTTTGCCTTAAACATGTGAGAAGTTAACAACATCACAACAGAAGCCCGAGGCGCCCTCGGCTCCCGTGGAAGGCAGTGTTTGGGGCTGCCCAGTGAGCAGCCGGTCACGGGTTTAGGTTCAGCGTCTGGCCCAGAAGCGGAGGACAAGGGCCCCAAGCCGCAGCCTGTCTCACACACACGGAGCCGGGAAAGGAAACCGAAGGAACCCCCAACCCAGCGTCCCCCACCCCGGGGTGTGCCCAGGCCTCCAAGAGCCCACCCGCCAACCAGCCAGCCACACGGGCACACACGCCGAGGCCGTTTGCCTGGCGGAGGGTCCCTGGGGGAGGCGTGGAGCTGCCGGGAAACGGGCCCGGGGGGAGCCAGCCCTCGGCTGACGAGGCGTGCGGGGACTCCCCGGGTTTCTCCAGGGCCTGCCTCCTAGTCACACCCCAGCTTCTCCGGGAGCCGCAGACACTGGCAGGAGGAGCTGCGTGTGACGGGAGCCCTAGAATTTAGCCTTTGGGGGTTCAGACGTTCAAGTACAATGAATCCTGGGGCCTTGGCCTCCTCCAGTTCACCAACGTTCTGCCTGTCTGGATTCAGGTCTACACCGCCCCAGCAGAGCGAGGCGCTGGCACTGTAGACAGCTGGCCCACACCACCTGGCCTCTCCTGGCTGCAGCCTGCGATCGCGGCCCCGTAGGTCCGAGGCCCACTGCAGGCCCGTCCCCGACCACCAGGCAGCGCCGCTGACCAGAGAGGAAGCCCTGAACTCCTGGGTGGTGAGGAGGGGCAGCTCTTGGAACTGCCCGGTGGGCGTCTGAAGCAGGAGAGCTGGGGGGAGCAGGGTCCTCGGAAGGCGTGAGAGCCTGGGTTCCGGTCAGTGCCCAGCTCTGGGGGCCCGGCAGACAGCGGGACTGGAGTCAGGCCCTGTGCACGGGGTGAGGCCTGGCCAGGCTGCGGAGGGCAGGCTGCTCGCCTCGCTCCCTGATTCAAACGCTCTTCTCTCCCAGGCACACCCAGAGACGGTGCTCAGGCCGGGGCTGGTGCTGGGGACCCAGCCAGGGGGACGCCTGGAGTTCCCCTTCCCCTCCCTCCTCCCTCCCTCCCTCCCTTCCTCCCTTCCCGCCTTCCTTCCTTGTTACATTTTCCAACCGAACATAATTTAATTCCATGCGTTGGAAATTTTCACTTCTCCCTGACAAAATACTAACTGTTGACATGAATTTATTGGTCTGATGAGAATCTTGACCTTAAAATACCCATGAACGTGCCCTGATAGAAAAACAGATTAAAAAAAAAAACCCTCCTTTGACATGAGTCAGAGCTGACGGCCCGTGAAGGCCGGCCTGCGAGATAACAGTGACGCACTCCTGTGAGCAGACCCTTCGGCGCCCTTGATCCCCTGGGGCGCTGTTCTCCTCCTGCTTTCACGGGGGCACGCTTCTTTTTCTATGGTCTTGTCTTTTCTTTTTTCTTTCAGATTTTTCTGTTAATTTTAGAGAGGGGGGAGAGAGGGAGAACGAGAGAGAGAGGAACATCAGTGTGTGGTTGCCTCTCACGCGCCCCCTGCTGGGGACCTGGCCCACAACCCAGGCTTGTGCCCCGACTGGGAATCGAACCAGAGACCCTTTGGGTTGCAGGCCAGCGCTCAGTCCACTGAGCCACAGCAGCCAGGTTTCTCTAGGGTGTTTTCCACACGAGGCTGTGCCTGCCCGTGGAGATTGCGACTGCAGTTGGGGGAAGGCGGAGGGAGGGGACCTAGGGAAGGCAGAGAGCATGCACTTCATGAACGGGTTGGAGCCAGCCCCCTGCTCCGTGCATTAGTGGCCTCAGGACACTCGGCCTCGGGCGTGGGCAGCCCGGTTTCCCGGCGGAAGGCTGGGCGCGGGCGGGTGGGGCAGCGGGCCTGGGGTGTGCCACAAACAGGGTGTGTGCATGTCCAGCAGCCACCAGGACACATCCCCACAGTTGGTTGGTGATCCGTGTCCCAGAAGTCAGGAGCTGAAATGGGACTAACATTGGGGTGCTGTGCCCTGGGGGCGGGGCGCTGCCTGGCCTGTTCCAGCTTCAGGAGGCCCCCTGCCCCTTGGCTCCGGTCCAGCATCCCATCGTCCTCCCTCTTGGTTCCCCCCAATCATTCAGTTGTCTGGTGATCTTCTGCAGTCAGACGGCTCTCCCTGCCTCTTGGAAAGACCCTCTGACCACCTGGGCCCATCCAGCGAACCCTGGGCTCCTCCCCCGAGCTCAACACTCAGTCCCACGCGCAAAGCCCCTGGGGGCGGTGAGAGTAACAGTCACAGGGCCCTGCGGTTAGGATGTGGGTATTTGGGGGGCGGGGTAATTCAGCCCACCGCCTGGGGCGGTGTCGTTCTGTGGGTGTACTAACGCTTAAACACAGTGCCTCTCTCTGGAGTGTCCATTTTCGTCAAAGACTTTTGAAAAAAAGTTGCATTTTAGTATTGAGACTAGGGTAGGTGCATAAGAGTAGATGTAGCCCTGGCTGGTGTGGCTCAGTGGACTGAGCACCGGCCTGCAACCCCAAGGGTCTCTGGTTCGATTCCCAGTCAGGGCACAAGCCTGGGTTGTGGGCCAGGTCCCCAGTAGGGGGCGAGTGAGAGGCAACCACACACTGATGTTTCTCTCCCTCTCTTTCTCCCTCCCTCCTCCTCTCTCTAAAAATAATAAAATCTTTTTAAAAAAGAGTAAATATAGAATGCACATGACTTTTTTAAAAAATGGGTTTTTTTCCATCATAGACATTGTCAAACATTTGCAAAAGCAGGTAAGGAAACTCCATGTAGCCGCCACTCAAGTTCAACAATGGTCAAGGTGTGGCTAATTCAGCTTCCTCTGTACTCCCCTCCCCCCAAACCCGACACTGTGAAGCAAATTTCAGATATATCACTTTACCTGTGAATATTTCAGTGTGTATCTCTGAAGGAGGATTTAAAAAAAAATAATACTATTATCCCACCTAAAACTTAATACTAATTATTTAATTGCATCCAATAGCCAGCCAGTGTCCAAATTTCCCATTTATCTCGTAATTTCTTTTATAATTAAGTTGCTCGAATAAGGCGCTTGTGTTACAATGGGCTGTCAGACTCTGAAGTTTTGTGAAGCGTGTGGTCTCCTCTGCTTCCCCTCGCTCCGTTTTTGGAACCTGCGATTTCGTCGCCGAGGGGACGGGCAGTTTGTCCGGAGCAGCCAGCCGGCCGGCCAGCCCTGCGCCTCGGGCCATGCTCCCTGTGCCCTCCCTGCGCGTCCTGAGAGCGAGGCTGGCTCTGGAGGCCACAGCCGGCCCAGGGCCCGTGTTTCTGGCCAGAATGCCTGGGGACCCCGCGGCGTCCTTCCCGGAGGTGGCACGAGATGATGGTTTTCCCCGAGTTTGGCGGCGTGTGCGGCCTGTGTGGTCACTGCTGGTGCTCCCGGTGCGTGGAGCTGGTGAAAACGGTGACGTTTCATCCCGTCTTTCCTTCTTCGTTTGTTACCTGCTGTCCTTCTAGAGAGAGAGAGAGAACCTTCCTTCGTACATGACTTGGTTGCCTGAGGCGTCCATGTTTGACTTACTCCGTTTGCCGGTTTTCAAGGCGATGGCCAGGTTCTCCCGCCTCCTCCCACGGGAAACAGCGGGCAGTGTCGTTTTAGGTCCCTGCGAGTGTGTGCATTTAAACCGACTGCCGGTTCTGGCTCGTCACAGCCGTCCGCCTTTCGGCATGCAGGTCGCCTTCCGTGTGCAAGGTGACAGCCTCTTGGTGTTGGTGCTGTTCGTAGCTTTCTTACGTCTGTTTTATTTTTACTTCGTGACTTCCTTGCTGTCTGCGACGACAGGTGGCCCAGGCTCGCTGTCTACCTGCCGTGCCCCAGACCCTGACCTCGGCCACGTCTCTGACGGCACTGGGTCCTTTCCCTGGGGGAGGGTGGCCAGCCCCCCTAACCGGGGTGCCGAGGGGCGGTGGCTGTTGCGCTGGCCACCGAGTTCAGGCCTGTTCACGGTAGAGAGCTAGGAAATGCTTATTTTTTAGGAGGAAAACATCATGTGTTCCAAGTGATAACTTCCGATTCTAAATGACAACCGGGGAGTGGTCACTCGCCCCTACCTTTCTTAACTGCACCCCTTTCCTCCGACTTAGAACCCTACCACCGACGATTGCTCACTGCAGAGTCTCAGAGGAACAGCATCCACATCGCAAAGAACAGCAAGGCTACTAAAAACAATTTAAGATATTTTGTGATGCGGCTAGTTGTTGTTTTATTGGTGGGTATACTTATTTATTTATTTTTTTCTTTGTCTTTAGGGTGTGTGCTACAAGATACGCAGAGTCAAAGTTGTGTTTTAAAGTCAGTTGGAATAGTTCTCCTCTATGGGGCTTAACCAGTTAAGACACTGAGTGGGTGGCATATTTAAATATTTATTTAAATATTTTGATAAATATTTCGATATTTAAAATTTTTGCAATTTATTTTATAATTATGTATAATATTTACATGACTCCAAAGTCACATATATAGAATAAAATGTACGTGTAGATCTCTAGATTCTATTCCTCTCCTCTCTTCTTGTTACTTCACCTAAGTCAGCACTTTTAAAAAATGGCTTCGGTTACCTTTCAATTTTTTAAAAGATTTTATTTCTTTTCTAGAGAGAGAGAAAGGGAAGGAGAAAGAAAGTGAGAGAAACATAGATAGGTTGCCTCCCCGCACTCCCCAGCCGGGGACGGCCTATAACCCAGGCCTGTGCCATGACTGGGTATTGAACCAGCGACTTTTCAGTTCACAGACCCACGCTCAACCCACCGAGCCCCACCAGCCAGGGCTGTCTTCCAGTGTTACAAACATCAGTGAGTACGAATGTCTTCACAGTCTCTCCCTCCTCTCCGTTTCAGATGTGCGGCAGCAAAGCACATTTCTTTTTTAAACCATGCTGTTGTCACTTAGAAATGTATGGGGTTGGCCAAAAAGTTTGTGTGGTGTTATTCTGTAAAACAAAGGACACACTTCCCATTTGCACCAATACATTTATTGGTTTGGATATTTTGAGTATGTCGGCTGTCTCCCGCGTGGCGTAACCTTGATTGTTCTCAGTCAATGTCTCCGTTTGATTGTTGACTTCGCCTGGTCCACCCGACCTCGGAGGTTGGTCCAGTGAGGAATCTCCAGCACGAAACTTCGCAGACCACTTCTGACACAGTCCATCCATCACAGCACCTTCTCCACAGGTCTTCTTTTGTTTGTTTGCTTCAGTTGCATTCTTACCGTCTCTTGAAATAATAGAGCATAACACGCTGAAAATGTTGCGTACTTTCTTCCACCATCAATATTAAAATAGCTACACAAAAATTCACCGATTTTGATAAGTTTTTTAAAAACGCACACTGATATGACAGCTGCCACAATGCACGGAACACCGTTGTTTCGAGTGAAGTTAAAGCCCAGGAGGCCCTACCAGAGCCTCCGTGCGGAAGGAAAGCCAGCAGACACGTTTTGGCCGGCGCGGTGTTGTTCTGGCCGTCTCTCCCCGGCGCCCAGGCACCGTCTCTGTTTCCACAGGCGGGCGATGCCGTCCTTGGGGGCCGCGCTCTGCACCCAGGCCCCAGGGCTGGGTGTGGGTCGTCTGCAGCCTCCGCTGCTGCAGGGGGCGCTGCGATGCCCTGTGCTCCTGCTTTCATCATGTTTGGGGACCGACTCCTGCAGGAGGACTTCTGCGGCTGGAGGACACACATGCAGGTGACTGTGCAGGTGCTGAGAAGGCCTCCAGCGCCTGTCCCCAGGGCGCACGGGGTCTGCTGCCCATCGCAGCAGAGACGTGACCTGCCGTCCCAGACGTCTGGGTTTCGTCCAGTGGGTAGGCGAGACCCGGTTCTCAGCGTGGTTTCGAAGGAAGTGTGATAGAGAACCTTTTTATATCTGAGGTGTCTGCTTTCCTCTTACTGCTTTACTGCGACCGCGCAGCTCACACTCTCTGTGCGGCACATTTTGCATGAGAAAGGGTGTGTCAGAGACACCTTTGCCAAGTTCGGTCGTGTCTGGAAATGCCAGCTGTGCATGGGTCGTGGTTGGATGAGTGTGTGACTGTAGTGTGGAAACTGTTTGCCTTCTGAATTTTGACCTTTGCAGCCCCGTGGGCTGCTGATGAGAAGGCTAGCCCTACCCTGATTCTTGCACCGTTTCTCCTTCTTCGCCGACACTTGGAGACTTTCTCTGAGGGTTAGTTCCGCTACTTTCCGTGCTAAGTCTTGGTGTGAGGCCAGCTCATCCCTTTCCATCTGAAGAGCTGTATCTTTCAGCTCTGGGATATATGGTCTTTATTTGGGTTTTTTTCTCCTTTCTCATTTCCTGTCTGTCGGAACCACTGTTTGAGGTCAGATGTTGAACTTCCGGGACTGATTGCTTATGCCTCTTATCTCCCCCCAGCCCACTTTTTACATCTCTTAGTTACTTTTTTGTTTTCTGTGAATTTGCTTTAACTTCAAAAATTTATTGATTGACTTTTAGAGAGAGAGAGAGAGAAGCATCAATTTGTTGTTCCACTTATTTGTGAATTCATTGGTTGATTCTTGTATGTGCCCCAACCGGGGATCGAACCAGCAACCTTGGCGTATGGGGACGATACTCTAACTGACTGAGCTCCTGGGCCAGGTCTTTGTGAATTTTCCTGAACTATATTTTCTAATCCTTCTACCGTGGATGCTACATTTCTTCAAATTTCCCTGAAGACGTATCACCCGTGTCTCTGGAACTTCAGACCTCACTCCCAGAATTCGAGATTCAGGAGTCACGGCCCTCGCTTTACGGCCAGTCTGTGCTGAGTTTAGAGAGCATCTCCTTGGTTAAGAGAAAGGGTTATAGGTGTTTGGTGTAGGTGTTAAAAACCAGCATACCCTCACCAAGACCCTCCTGTGCTTGTTGTACCCAGGAAAATGGAAGGAACTCGGGGGGCCAGAGGAGTGCGTGGGAAGAGAGAGGGTGACAGGAATTTCACGCTGGAAATGAGCTCTTCCCTTACGTGATATTACGATCTCCGGAGTGCGCCTCCTCGAAAGACCGCACTTTGAGAGACATGAGACACTGTCAGATACGGGGAGTTATATTTCAACGCTCTGGAGCGGCGGTGTGACTGCCCACGCATGCCCAGAGGCCACTGCTCTGGACTCGAACCTGTGCATCACCCGTGTCGGACTCTTGGGAGGGAGCGGCAGGAAGCGGTCCCGGCGGGGTTCGGGGCACAGGCTGCGAGGTGCTCACAGAGCAGGACCGAGCAGCGGGGGCTGGGGGCTGCTCCTCCTCTGTCCCCACATCTCACCTTACTTCTCTCCCACGGCCGGTGTCGGTGGGCGTCACGCCCGGCCACTCCCCCTGGCCGGGGGCAGCTCTGGGCTCCTGATTCAAGAGGAAGGGTGGGCAGAGGACCCTCCCTCCAAGCTTTGC
Organism: Phyllostomus discolor; assembly: GCF_004126475.2. Classification (NCBI taxonomy): domain Eukaryota; kingdom Metazoa; phylum Chordata; class Mammalia; order Chiroptera; family Phyllostomidae; genus Phyllostomus; species Phyllostomus discolor. The sequence goes on along the minus strand of NC_040904.2, from coordinate 1,459,790 downwards.
ACGGAAGGCTCCAGGGATGGACTTGGCCTGGCCCTGGTTCTGACACCTGCTCCCAGAACCTGGAGAGGCAGCCAGGGAGGGGGTGGGTAAGATTGGTCGGAGCAGGGCAGAGCCTGCCTCTGGTCGGGGGCGTGGGTTAAGGCCTTGGAGATGGGAAGCCCCACCCACAGCGTACTGCTGGGGTGGGGGAGGGGTGAGGAAGGGTGGGGCCCTTTCCCAAGAAGAGGGGAAGGCGGCTGGGCGCAGACCAGCCCAGGTGTGCCCCCGTCTCTGCCGCTAACCGGATCCATGACTCGGAACCACGCCAGCGGGTCTCAGCTTTTCTGTTTGCAGAGTGAACGTGTGCATCTCAGCTGCAATGGATCGTGGGACTTCTGAGAATCACACGTCCTTCTTGTGCTTCCCGGCTTGCCGGAGAACCAACTGACTCTGTTGAAGACCTGAGAGTTGTGATTGCCCGCAGTGCCTGGGAGGGGGACAGACCGTTTAAAGAACGCCCTGTGCTGAGGATTTTTAGACATGTGAGGCCCATTCCTGGAGTCTTTGCTTCGCCCCGGGAGCCCAGATTGCGAGACCCACCCACACGCCTGCCACAGCACACTGGGTGTCCCTCGGGAGGGCTCTGACCGGGCTGGGAGGTCCCCGGGGCTCAAGGCGCGGGCGGCCGTCCTCCTGGTGCCAGCTGGTGGCGGGGAGGCAGCTCCGGGCCGGCTGGCTCCCAGGTGGAGCTCGGCCAGCAAGAGTGGGACCCAATGGTCCCCACGCAGCCACAGGCAGCTCTGTACATGGGGGAGGGTCAGAGGACTGACCCCCAGCGACCTGCCGTCACACCCGTCGTCATTGGTACGGGCAACCGTGAGGAAGTGCGTGAATCCACGCAACCAGAGCCACGAATCGCCACTCTTCCCCAGTCATTAGAGTGCCTTTAAAGAGCCGTGAATTCTCCCAGCAACACTGCCAAGGCCTCCTCCGCTGCCTCTCCGCCTTCCAGTTCCTTCTCTCCCCGCCTCTGGAGAGGGAAGGGGTGTGGCTGGCTCTGTGCACGTTCTCGTCTGCCCTGCTCCCTGCTATTCCCAGGCTAAGATAGGGGACAAGGGGTCAGGACAGAGTTCGCTTGGATTGGTTCTGTTGTGAGCTGGGTTTGCAGGCCACGGCCTGCCGTGGTTAGAACCGACTCTCTCTCCTGGACCCTCGGAAGCTCCCACACTCGCCCCCTCCCTCCCCCACCCAGGTGCACACCCAAACCCCCAAAGCCGCCCCCTGGGCGGGCTGCTGCCCTCAGCCCTGGGTCTCCGCAGCCCCCTCCCCGTTTGGACGTTCACTCCGGAGCACCCTCACCTTCCCAGGTTGGCTTCTGGGGCAGAGCTGAGGATCCTAGGTGACCAACCCACCAGACAAGTTCACGTTTGGTTGACAACCTGCCTGGCTCCCCCTTGCCGTGCCACCAAAACAGCTCAGCAGCCCGCCCCTCCTGGTGGCTGCTGGGTCCTCAGACACCCGGGGACCCACAGGCTCGGTGCTGGCTCCCCCAAGTCCCTGCTCAGCCGGAGTGAGGCCACCCTGCCTGTCTCCAGATCCTTCCTGTCAAGCCATCTCAGTCACTGTTTCCTCCCGTCTTTAAAGCCCGCACCTGCGGGGATGGCCTTGGGCATGGGGGTTAGTTCTCCGACACCGGCCGTCTCAGCGGCGCTGTGGCACGCCACCCTGACCTCCTCTTGCAGCCTCAGCCACAGTCTCACTGGAACTCACTGGAACAGGCCGCGAGCGTGTGTTTTTAATGGCTGGTGGCAACAGCCCAGTTCAGGCTGGCCTCCATGCACAAGGGGGCCTGCTGGCTCAGGCAGCCGAGGAAGTGCGGAGGGCAGGCGCCCTGTGTCTCTGTGCTTCTCCCCATTCTGTCCCGATTCTCCGAGGACCCACCTGGGCGTGTGCCTCCTTGTTCGCATCCAGGGAGCAGAGGGCCACTGGGCCCGAGTCTTGAGGTTCACTCTGATTGGACAGCGGAGGCGCAGCTGTCGTCCCCCCAGCCAATCCCTGCAGCCGGGGAAGGAGCTCCACGTGCTCTTGGCCCAGGGCTGGGGTGAAGGCCACCCCACATCGGTGACTGTGGAAGAGAAGGGGGCTGTCCTGACTGGGTCACACCCCGGGGACCCATCCCGAGAGCTGGTGGTGATGGTGGCGGCGGTGCTGGGGGTTACACTCAGCCTTGCCCTCCGGATGGGTGTCCAGGAGGCGGCTGCAACCACGCAGCCCGACGCCATCTTACTCGAGCGGCTCACTTTGTCCCCACGTGAAATATGACGTTATGGGCATCCGAGCATTTTGTACTCATAATACTTGGGACTGTGGGGACATTCATTTTGCACTGAGGCTAATTTCTCCATTAGGCAAGGCGCCTCGAGTCCATCATATATTTTTAGGACCCCATGAAAATATTTTATTTTCCAATCAGAAGGAAAAAAACTTTTAGATCAAAGAAAATATTTTTTAAAGATTTTAATTATTTATTTTTACAGAGAGAAGGAAGGGAGAAAGAGAGGGAGAGAAACATCAATGTGTGGTTGCCTCTCGCATGTCCGCATACTGGGGTCCTCACCTGCAACCCTGCCATGTGCACTCACTGGGAATCGAACCTGCGACCCTTTGGTTTTCAGGCCCATGCTCAACCCACCAAGCCACACCAGCCAGGGCAGAAAATGTTTTTGCTATATAACATTTATATATTAGTCTATAACAATACGGTTGTAAAATATAATTTGTGTTACTATTACTATTTATGGGGGAATGGGCCCCCCAAGGTCCAGTGCACAGGTGAGACAGTGATCGGGTGCCTGCTTTGCATTTTTTTCTTTCCTGGGACACCCCAACCTGGAATCTAAGTGGTGCCAGTAGCAACCCAAAGTCCGAGGCAAGGAGGTCATCCTTTGAATCCCAAGATCACTACCCACTTGCTTAAAGACGTCGTTGGTGGGTTTTATGAACCTTGACCCCGAGACATTGCCTGGGCGGCGGCAGCGAGGGAGCTCGGCCCGGCCTCCACCACAGCAGCAGGCGCAGGGAAGGCAGAGCTGCGGGTGAAAGAGGCACCTAACCCATTCGAAGCCCGCTCCTCGGGTCGGAGGCTGCCGGACGCGGGCCCTGTGCGCTAGAGATGAAGTGGTGTCACGCACATCGCACCACTGGACCTCCGGAACGACCCACTCAACCTACGAAGGAGCGGGTTCTGGGCGGGCGAGGGGGCGTTGCTGGTTTCCCGCGCGGGTCCTGCCTCGCCGGAGGGCAGCTCGACCCCAGGCTGCTGACCCCGAAGCTTTTGCTTTTTGCCAGATGCCAACGGCGCTGAAACTTGCCGGAAACTTTATGTGAAGAGTCTATCTGATCAAAGAGGGCAGTGAGGTGGGACGCGCCCCGAGGGTCGCAGGAGCAGGTCCCGGGCCTCGGGGTGCCTTTCTCTCCAGGGAGGCGGCCAGGTGGTCCGCGACGCCGCCGGCCTGTCCCCACCAGGCTCTCCCACCGCCGGATCACCAGGCCAGCGCACACGCGCGCGGCTCCGACTGCTCCCTCCAGGGGTCAGCGTCCCCAGGACCGTGGGCCGGGCGGCTCCTGAGCACCCGGCTCTCTGTCCCTCGCGTGGACCCGGGCACGGCGTCCACGCTGGCATTCGCCTGGCGCTGGCAAGCAAGGCCGAATCCGGGGCTACCGGCCCCCTGAACCGCACCCGGGGCGGTGGGCCCAGCGGCCTGGGCTGTAACCAGCTCGCAGGTGACTCGGGCACCTCGCGCAGGGGCCAGCCACGGGAGGCAGGTGCTCCCCGCCGGGTGCTGCGTGGGCGGCGCATTCGCTTGGGAACGGCCGTGGCGGCCTCGCTGAGGGGTTCGGGCGCGTAACTTCGTGGAAGACACCGCCCCTCTGTGTCGGCGGCTGCACTCCCCAGCGACGCGCGCCCACCCCACCTCCAGCAGCCTCCGTTTGGGAGGGCTGAGAGCCTCACGCACGCGCAGTAACCACCCGGCCTGGCACCGCCCGGCAGCGCGCGCGCGCACCAGCGAGCGGCTCCCGGTCCCGCCTCCGTCAGGCCCCGCCCCTAGAGCGCGTTCCCTGCGGGGCTCCGCGGGCTCCCGCCCCGCCTTGCGCGTGCGCAGAGGCGGTATTTTTCCCGTGGTGCTCCGCGGCCGCCCGTTCGTAGGAATGGCGGGTGTTGTGTCGGAGGAGAGTTGCAAAGGATGCTCCTCCGCCAGCTGCGCGTGTGGCGAGAAGGGCACGTGGAGCAACCCCTCACTGTCGAGCCGGCAGCTCTCGGAAGGCTCGAGCCGCCACCAGCTGCTGCGGCAGTGGACGAGCACGTGGGACTCCCTAAGCGAGGCCGCGTCGGTGGCGGAGGGGACGCGGCAGCGCGAGGGGCCTGCGGTGCCCTCCGAGGAGGAGGACCAGCCGCTGGTGTTCCTGTGCGCCGGGTGCCGGCGGCCGCTGGGCGACTCCCTGAACTGGGTGACCGGCCAGGAGGACAACAACTGCATCCTGCTGCGCTGTCAGTACCCGGGCTGGGTGCAGGGCCGCCCTCCCCAGATGCGCCGCACCCGGGCGCCCGGGGGCAGGCAGGGGGCGCGCGGGACGGGCGCTTAGGCGCGACCCAGACTCTCTACGAGCAGAAAATAAAAGAGGGTGATGGGCTCCGGGGAGAGATGGGGCTGACGAGTGACAAGTCCTCGTCTGGGGTCCCCCAGCCGTTCATCAGCAGCGGTCGAACCAGCACTGTTGTGAGCATCAGGCAGTAAAAACAGACCGAGTTGTAATCATGTGGGGTGCAGCCACGCTGTAGCGCGCCCCACAGACGTCAGCGGGCTGTGACTTTGGTAAACAATGTCTCACATGGTTTATTTAGCAAGTTCAGCCCTTCCCTACCTGCTTCCTGCAGGGGGAAGTCAGGATTGATTTGCTGCCTCTTAGCACTCGTATCAGCAAACGCCTTTACCGTCTGGCGTGTCACCTCCATAGAGTTGACAACACGATGTTACCGACAGTTTTAAAAAGAACTTGCAATGAAAGCACCAACAATCCCAGGAAAACTGGAGAGGTAGGGGGTTTGGTAGAAGAGTTAAGAAGGCCGGAGTTGTAGCTTTTAATCCAGGGGCCGCCGGTTACCTGTGTGTTTCCGCATCCCCTCTTGTGCTCGCACAGTATTCACACTCATTTAGGGGAGTGGTTCACGTGTGTTTTTTCTGAGTCAGTGTAAAAATGGCTATTCTTTTTGGGCTTGTGGGTTTCAAGTTGAAGTGTGTGCTCCGTTTAATTGTATAACTATTTTGATGGCAGAAATTCACCCACAGTTCATTGCCGTCCGGGGACTGGTTTCCTTCCTGGGGTGACATGATGGGAGACAAGGAGGGCGCCAGTGTCCACGGTTACCTGAACTCTCGCCCCTGCTGCTTCCCATAAGGACACGTCACTTCATTAACAGTGGTCACTGAGCCAGCACGTTTAAACACGTCAACCTTTAAAAAACACACCTGCGGTTGTATTATTTATACATTAAGCATCCTTTTTTCTCATTCCACACGTGTTCTGAGTGTTTCTGCCTGTTAGTGTGTATAGACGGACTTCCTGATTGGAGCAGATGTGGCGCCTTGCTTGCAGGTGGCGGCACAGTCCTGAGCTGGCCCCTCTCCTGCTTGGGTCCAAAGCCTGATGCCTCTCTGCCTTCGTTTTCTCCTCTGTAAAGGGAGGGTTTTACAAATTTAATGCCCTGCACCAATGAAAGATAAAAAATGAACTCTTGGATTAATTTGCATTCCCTCCTGCCCCAATTTGAGTTAGTTGAATTAGTTCTACTTTGTCGAGGTTCATAACATTTACGTACTATTCTGTAGCCATAGCCATTAATTTAGCTTTAATGTAATGTTTATATGAACTCTTATCTCAAGCCCAGAACTCTTATTAACATAAGGTTTAGCCCTGGCTGGTGTGGCTCAGTGGATGGAATGCTGGCCTGTGAACCAAAGGGTCGCTGGTGGTTCAATTCCTAGTCAGGGCACATGCCTGGGTTGTGGGCTGGGTCCCCAGTAGGGGGCGTGCGAGAGGTAACCACACATTGATGTTTCCCTCTCTCCTTTCACCTCTCTAAAAATAAATAAATAAAAATTTTAAAAAATGTAAGAAGGCTCATTAGTAGCTTTAAAAAAATAAACCTCAGTTCATTTGATAAATCATCATCAGTTGTCTCCCCTTCCTCAAGAAAACTTCGAGTGTGAGTGCTTGGAAATGTCTTTCTGTTGTCTTTGGACACGAGGGCAGCTTGGCTGCGTGTCCAGGTCTGGGCCCATGCCCTGTGCTCTGGGCAGGACCCTGGCACCCAGGCCGTGTGTGGAATAAAGGTGAGGCTTGAGGAGGCAGGCAGGGGCCCCCAAACCCGGGGCCTGGTGGGCTGCAGGGAATCAGAATCTGTTCGAGTGGGTGAGGTGTGTAGGCAGGGGCTGGCTGTGACCCAGATTTGCTTTGGAAGAAGCATGGAGCCCAGTCAGGAGCTTGCGCAGTGGTCTGGGCAAGAGGAGGCGGAGGCGTGGGGGCTGGTGGGAGAGCCGTGAGGTGGGATTGACGGGCTTCTCAGCCCGGTGGGTGGTGGGGAGCAGAGCAAGACCCCGGTTTCTGATTCGAGCAACAGGATGGAGGGAGGTGGAACTTAGACTGTAGGGGAGGTGAAGCCAAGGGCCTGTTTGGGCCGTTGTAGGTCAGTGTGCCGTTGTCTCCCCTCCCCTCCCCCCGCCACCTTCTGTCCGCCGGCCCTGGACCCGGACCCTCTAGCCGTGTCTCTTGCTTCTTCTGGGGTTCAGCTGGGACCCCTGTCCGAGTCACAGCCTCAGAGATTTTTGGCTGCTCCTTGAGGACCCTCAGTTACTTTTAGAGAAGTCCGCTCTGCCTTCCACACCCGCAGACGTGGGCATCGGCCTGCAGTGTCTTCTTGGCTCTGGGCCCAGTTTTACTGCGTCCGGCAGGTGCTCACGGCCGTTGTTGGGTTGCGGCTCCGATTGTTCCAGGTTTCTCTGTCGGTCGAATTTTTCCCTCTAACTTCGCTCATTTTGTTAATTTCAGTGGCTTTCTGGGGAGGCACGTAAATCACTCTTATCCCGCCGCCCTTGTGCAGAGAACCCCTGCACACTTAGATTTAAACCGCCACGCATGTATGTGTGTGACTTTGGGCCCTTTTTCTGGCTCTCCTAGTCCTAAAATAAAAGTTGAATTACAAGTTCTCTAAATGTCTGTGTGTGCATTATAACCAACCACATCAATGAATTGTTGTTCTTCTTTTCTAGGTGTTTCCAGTAATGTGTCTGTGGACAAGGAACAGATACTATCCAAGCGTGAAAATGAAAATGGTTGGTGAGTGAGGCTGTATCTGTGTAGATATGTGTGCTACGGAGATGGTTTAGTTTTCAAATAGAAGTCTTTAACAAGATTATTACCAGTAAGAGTACTTGGGAGAAACCTTTTTCCATGGTAATCAGTAGAAAGTTAGTCATTGTTAATTTATCATTTCTTGGGTGATGGTGGTCTCTTGTAGATACTGAGGTGGAGAAGTTTTTGTTTTTTTTAAATGCTCTCTTAGAGTCCATTTTTTAAAAAAAGATTGTCTTTATTTATCTTAAAGGGAGGGAGAAAGAGAGGGAGAGAAACATCAGTGTGTGGTTGCCTCTTGCGCGCCCCCAGTTGGGAACCTGGCCCACAACCCAGGCGTGTGCTCTGACCAGGAATCGAACTGGTGACCTCTCATTTTGCAGGCCGGAGCTCAGTCCACTGAGCCATTCCAGCCAGGGTGAGGTAGGAGAGTTTCTAAGCTACTGAAGGCACATTGTGACCCTTCCTCTCTGGGTTGCTGGGCTTAGTGATGAAGAAGATCGGAGATAGTAAAAGAAAATATCGGTGTCTTGAAATCTCAGAGCCACAGGGCTCCTTAGAGCAGGGCTGCCCGTCCCCCCTTCCCGTCCCGGCCCCCGCGGAAGATGCTGATGTCACTCGGACACCCGCACGCGTACCCGGCCTTTGAGGCGGACAGAGAAGGCCGTGTGGCCACAAGTGACAGCCCGGGGCCGGCCACTCCCCTGCGGCACACTGCCCGTCCCCCTGCTGTGAGCGCGCCCTCGGCGGAGGGACCGAGCGGCTCTGCCTCCGCGTGCGGTTGCCCAGGGCACACTTTAAAATGTGGCTCTTCTCTCTGGCGATGCTAGGCCGTCGAGTTAAACTAACGTCTGTTTCAATTCAGAGTTTCTCCATTTAGGGAGAACGGAATTCCTAATACAAGGTAGTATGGGGGTGTAGCATGCAGAACCTTTTTGTCTTGTTTCCAAATTTTAGATACATTTTTAAATTACTAGGCTGAAACATTTACTTCTCCCCGAGCACCCCCTTAGTATGCTCTGCTGTCACCCCCATACGTGCCGCTTGTCACTCGGCGCTTAAAGCAGTGTGGCCTGGAAGTGACTGCCTGCATCCCTCGTGTACACATCTTCCTGTCGTTCTTTCCCTGCTTTGTGCATGGGGCCTAGCCGGGTCAGCATGGCACAGCTGAGCCACCCGGGTGTGTGATGCCTGTGGAGTGTGACGGCGGGACGTGGGCAGGGACGGGCCGCCCCGCTTGCTGACCGGCGGCGCTTCTCCCCGCAGCACCCTGCAGGCGCTGCGCTGTGCGGGCTGCGAGCAGCACCTCGGCTACGCCTACCGGTGCACGCCCGGCCACCTCGACTACAAGAGGGACCTGTTCTGCCTCGACGTGGGCGCCGTCGAGAGGTAACCGGGCGGCGGACACCTCGCCTGAGCGCCCCGGGTGGGCATTGGGGCGGTTGGCATGGAGACACCAGAACTCATCAGCCCTTGGGCTAATTTATATTTTCAAGTAATAACTTCTGATAATACGGCCAGTGATTCTTTTTGCTTTGTTTTGTTTTGACCTGATTTATTTGGTATCGGAAAAGTCAGACATTCAAAATTTTAAGGAGAAAACATGTGAGAACATTTTTCAGAGTAAAAATAATGTTGAATAGTTCTTAAAAATAAAATTTAATTTAATGGGAGTTTTTTAAAAAGCATTGGTGGATTAATATATTCGGTTTTACTTTTCCACTCAGTTTTGAGCCTCCTAGAATATCCTAAAGAAATAGGGATGTCAAAGCAGGAATTTCCAGTTGGTGTTCTGGAAAAGTAGAAATACAAAGGCCAACTATTTCTGTTTCCTTGAGTCTAGTCGGGAATCGTCTTCGAGCTGTAATAGCATAGTCAATAGAATATATTTTTTAAAAAGAATCGCCTTCTGCCCCTTGGAGAGGGGCGAGGACACGCCTCCACTCTCTCAGGTTCCCGGGCAGTGCCAGGAAGCGCGGCGAATTAGGGTCTGACAACAATTTCAGATGCCTTATTGGCTTTCCAGTTCATCAGCCTTTCTTACAGGAAACACGAAATTAAGTAAATTAATTGGCCCCTGCTGTGTTTTCACGTACCCTGGAACGGGCGAGACCCTGAACCCTCTGAAGACCCCGACAGACCCCGTGAATCGGGGCGGGGCCGGCAGGAAGGGTGGGGCCGCACCTTGGTCACTGGAGGCGGTTTGTCCCTGCTGTTGAATCTCTGACATTTTCTCTTAAAAAATTTAAAACCCTATTTTTATTATAATTTCTAATTACTCTGTAATAAGTGCAGTTACGCCAGCTTCTTTGAAACTGGAAAGGTTCCAATCAGAATTTTCAGATCTGCAAACTGTGTACAGCTCCAGCACCAAAGAGCAGGCCCAGGGCCGCCCCTGGGTGTGGAGCGCCGGGTCCGCCTGCGGAGAGCAGACCCGCTCCGGCTCCCCCACGGGAGCGGGCCGGCTGGGCCAGGCCGGGCCAGGCACTCCGGCGGCCTCCGTGAGCCGGACAGGTGCGTGAGGACGGCGTGAGGAGCAGCGGCCGGGAAGGGTGTGGGGCCTCCTCCGCCCAGGAGGGGTGCAGAACTGCGCAGGGGCCTCTGCCCCCGGGGGTCACAGTGTGGAAGCTCTCTTTTCCCGAGCGGTGGCGTTTAGGGTCAAGTTACCTCTTGGGGCGGAGTTTTAATGCCGAGGAACCTGGTTTGTTTCAGAAGCAGACCCACTCTGTAATGGTCATTCACCATTTTATAAACTACTCAGTGCCATTTAATTTTTCCACCGTACCTTATTTTTCATTTCTATGTCATGTTTTAGACGTGTAGTCAGCAGGGTTCCCAAGACACGACTGTTCCTATTTCATAACAGAAGTGAGCTGGCGGAGTCGCTACAAGTGACACCAGTGCAGCTCATCAGGCGGCAGGGCCCCTTTGGCCTCTGAGCAGAGCTCAGCCCCTCCCGGGGTGCGGCCGGCTGGGCTGCGGGGCTGCCTGCCTCCCTCCTTCGCCAGGCCGGCCTCCCGTCCCCCGGGTGGTCTGCCCGCGGCGCCTCGTGCTGCCGCAGAGCGCGCGGTTTGGAGGCGGACGGCGGAAGCGCCCAGATTGGGGCCGGCAGGAGCTGGCCCCACACATTATCGTTTCCTAAGCGTCAGGTCTGAAAGCACGCGTGCCCGAAATGCTGTCCAAAGAAACTTCAGAGTGGAAGCGTGGGCGGTGAGGGCCACCATCTGGCCACCCAGCGTGTCCCCGGGAGCGGATGGCACAGGATAGCGGGAGACGTGCGGGCCTGGGGCAGGGCTCGCGGGTGCGGAGCCTGGTTGTGCGCAGCGCAGCCTTCTGCGCAGGCGCGGTTACCAACGTTAGCCCTGTCGCGTGTTTACTTGGTTCTGACTCGGGGAGTGATACACTTAGAAGTTTAATATTGCCAATGGACGCGAGTTCAGTATTTGCTCACCGTTTGTATTTTGACTCTGCCACACAGCTATGTTCTAGGGTCCTCGGTCAAGCAGATCGTGTCCGAAGATAAAGAGGTTTTCAACCTCGAAAGCAGAACCGCCATAGAAAACTCCCTGAAGCAGGTAACTGGCTGCGCTCTGCGCGCGGGCGCCCCTCCCCGCGCGTCCCCGGGCCGAGCGCCTCCACCCGCGCGGTGCTTGTTTATCCGTTCACGGGTTCGCACTGGTGGTGTGTGGGGACAAACTGCAAATTAAGCTAAAGCTCTATCAAAAAAATAAATAAAATAAGGCAGCCATTTCATGCCAAAGTCCAAGTACTGTGTATTCTAAAACTAAACTGGCCGAAACGCATCTTTGCGTCACGCCAGCATCCCACTGACTCAGCTCTCAGGGAGCGAGCAGCCTGCCCCCGGCGGTCCGCGTCTGCTCGGGCAGCGCAGCGACCCGTGGACGAGAGGGCCGCCAATGCGGGGCTGGCAGCCGCTGGTGACGGACTCGGGCCTTGTTTGCGGGAAACTCGGCCTCACCCACCCCAGCGAACGCGCCCTGAGCGTCGGTGCGGGGCGTGCGGTATTCAGAAGTTGCGTAGTGACGTGTATCTTCACCACTCCGCCACATGTGGTTTAATCACGAGCGTGTCTGTTTTCCGATGCCCCCGGTGCACCAGATGGAAGACGTCCTGAAGGCCCTGCAGACGAAGCTGTGGGACCTGGAGGCCCGGCTGGCCTTTCCCGGCGCCGACAGCTGAGGCCCGCGCAGGGCCCGCCCAGACCTCCCTGCCGAGGGCCGGTGGACGTGCGTGCAGCAGCAGTTCCTGTTACGGGTCCACTTCCCGTAGAGCCGGGGGCTCCGGCTGGCTGTGCACCTTGTCGTTTCTTGTATTGGTCAATGAGCATAATCGTACAAATCGAAATTTTAAACCCGTTTTGTGATACTTGCTGGAAATAGGATTTAGGAGTTTTTTTTCTGATAAGAAACTGCCATGATTTCTGAACTGTTTTCTCCTTTGTATCCAATTCATTATTCTTCATTTTGTGCTTTCTTTAAAACTTTCTTTTGTCTTTAATATTTGAGTAATACATAATATCATGTAGCAGGGAAAACCGTAGCAGTTTTCCTGCCGCTGTGCGACCGGATCTCCTCTAGAAACAAACGGCACAGCTCTCTGGAGACACCGGCCAGCTGAACTGTCCGTCTGGATTGCTTGGACACTTGCACGCGAACAGAACACCATGACCTCTAATGAGCAAACCCCGCTCGTCCCTGTCCGTTCACTGCTGTCTGCCTCTGAAACCTGCAAGGGTACTTGCCAGAGAAAAGCGGTCACCTCTGAGGGCGGAGTTCGGGGAGTTTTCAGTTTCCCAGTTTCCTATGATGTAAGATTTACTGTAAGCACACATTATTTTTATAATCAGGAAGAGAATAAAGATTAAAATGGTGTTTTCCAATTGTTTTTTTATGAAACTGTGAGGATGTGCCATGAAATCCACACCTTTTAGTGGCTTAACAACTGAGTTTCTCGTCAAGAGATGAGACGTGAAAGAGCGCCCAGGCCACGGCCTCCAGTGCCAGGGCGTGCGGGGGCTGGGAGCCGGGGTCACCCCTCAGGTCCCTTCAGGAAACTGTCGGTGGCTTCAGATTGGCCACAGTTGGGAGGATTCACACCAGAGAGGTCAGCGAGTGCTGCAAAAGGAAGATATGTCCCCCCAGAGAGCTGGTTTCCTAGCACGTTACTTTAGTTAAAAAAAATTATTGATTGATTTTCGAAGAGTGAGATGAAGGGAGGGAGAGAGAGAGAGAGACTGATGGATTCATTGGTTGAGTCTTGTATGTGCCCTGACTGGGGATCGAACCCGCAACCTTGGCATATCAGGCTGATACTCTAACCAACTGAGCTACCCAGCCAGGGCCTCAGCACATTACTTTACATTTTGAATCTCCATCCACACTCTTTAAAAAAATTTTCTTTATTTTTTAAGATTTTGTTTATTTTTTAGAGAGAGGAAGATTTGGAGAAAGAAGGAAAGAAACATCAGTGTGTAGTTGCCTCTCCTGTATCCCCTACTGGGGACCTGGCCTGAAATTCAGGCACGTGCCCTCACAGGGAATCGAACCGGCGACCTTTCAGTTCACACGCTGGTGCTCAGTCCTCTGAGCCACACCAGTCAGGACCCCTCCACACTTTTTTATTTAAAGCTTAAGAGAGAAGACAAGACTCTTTAACAACCAGTAAGACCAAGTCCTAACATTATCATTTATCTAAAACGAAAAGCTGTTTCTTCACGCGTCAGTGACTACAGCCACATTCTGTTGTTCCCATCTGGAGAAAAAGCAAAACATGTTGAGTCATCCCTGGGTCCCCACAGGGACCGGTTGCAGGGCCTGCCTGGACGCCAGCATCCTTGGGTGCTCAGGTCCCTGATGTAAAAGGGCGCGGCCTTTGCCTCTGACCCAGCCCACACCCTCCCGACTGCTCGACCCCACCGAGAGGACTCCCAGGACCTCCTGCAGGGGAGACGCCAGGTGGGTCACCGTGAGACTGCGTTGGGGGAGGGGCGGCAGGAGAAGGTCGTGTGCGATCCATACAGACGCACCGTCACGGGCCCGACCACGCAGTTCACGGCAGCGACCGTGCAACAGTTCTTCCCAAGCATTTTTAAAAATACTTCATTGATTATGCTTTTACAGTTGTCCCAGTTTTCCCCCTTTGCCACCCTCCACCCAGCACCCCCACTCCCTCAGGCCCCCACCATTGTTCACACCCATGGGTTGTGCATGTAAGTTCTTTGGCTGCTCCATTTCCTATCTCCGTGGCTGTTCGGTAACTACCTGTTTGTACTTCCTAACCCTCTCATCTCTCACCCCTTCCCCCACAGCCCTGCCCCATCCGGCAACCGTCAAAACTCTCTCTGTATCCATGATTCCGTCTCTGTTCTTGTTTGCTTAGTTTGTTTGTTTAGATTCAGTTGTTGACAGATTTCTATTTTTTCCCATTTTATTCATAACTTTGATTTTTTGAAGTAAGCCCCTTTAACATTTCGTATAATAGTAGTTTGGTGATGGTGAACTCCTTTAGTTTTTCTCTTGTCTGGGAAACACTTTATCTGCCCTTCGATTCTAAATGATAGTTTTGCTGGATAGAGCAATCTTGACTACAGGTCCCTGCTGTACATGACTTGGAATATTTCTTGCCAATCTCTCTGGCCTACAAAATTTCTTTTGAGAAATCAGCTGACAGTATTATGGGAGCTCCCCTCTAGGTAACTAACTGCTCTTTTCTTGCTGCCTTTAAGATTCTTTATCTTTAACCTTTGACATTTTAATTATAATGTGTCTTGGAGTGGGCCTCTTCACATCCATCTTGTTTGGGACTCTCTGAGCTTCCTGGACTTGCATGTTAATATCCTTCACCAAATTAGGGAATTTTCTTTCATTATTTTTTCAAATAGATTTCCAATTTCTTGCTCTTTCTCTTCTTCTGGTATCCCTATGATGCAAATGTTGGACTTCTTGAAGTTGTCCTAGGGGGTGCTTACACTACCCTCATTTATTTTTTGGATTCTTTTTTCTTCTTGTTGTTCTGATTGGTTGTTTTTTGCTTCCTTATGTTCCAAATCATTGATTTGATTCTTGGCTTCATCCACTCTACTGTAGATTCCCTGTAAATTGTTCTTTATTTCAATTAGTGTCCCCTTCATTGCTGACTGGGTCTTCTTTATGCTGCTGAGGTCCTCACTGAGCTCCTTGAGCATCCTGATCACCAGTGTTTTGAACTCTGCATCTGACAGATTGCTTAATTCCATTTTGCTTAGCTCTTTCTTCTGGAGTTTTGATCTGTCCTTCAATTTGGGCCATGTTTCTTTGTCTCCTCATTTTGGTGGCCTCCCTGTGTTTGTTTCTACATATTAGGTCGAGCTGCTTTGACTCCGTGTCTTGGTCGTGCGACCTAATGTAGTAGGTGTCCCTTGGGGTCCAGTGGCACAGCCTCTTCTATCACCCAAGCTGAGTACTCGAGGTGCCTCCTCTGTGTGGGCTGAGTACACCCTCCTCTTGTGGTTGAGGCTTGGTTTCTGTTGGCAGGTTAATGGGAAGGATTTACCCAGGCCAGTCAGCTGCAAGGACTGGCTGTGACCACTGACCACCAACCTCTGCCCTCCATGGAGGATCAGCTGTGCAGGGCAGGGTGGTGGTTCTCTGACATGGTCTGTAGCTGTCCACTGAGTGCACAGGCTCTGGGTTTCCTGGGTGGTGCAGGCCAAGGTCAGCCCCCACCTGTGTTCCCCCCAGGGCCGCCCTGCCTGAGCTATAAAGCAATCTGAGGTGGCTGCTACTTTTGCTGGGCTTGGGGATTCCCAGGTGAAGCCAAGCTGGCAGCTGCTGGCTGCCTGGGGCTCATTCAACTGGATTTCTGACAGTTTTGAACGATGGTTGTTCTATATTTTAGTTGTAATTTTGATGTGGTTGTGCAAAGAGGCGAGCGTGTCTGCCTATGCCACCATCTTGACCAGAAGTCCTTTCCGAATATTTTCAGTCAGTGGTTGGCGGAATCTGAGCATGCGGAATGGGTGGATAGAGGGCTGACTGTACCCAAAAGTAAATGACTTAAGGTTTTATATAAATAGATAATGTTATAGAAATCATTTGCTCTCCCTGATTAACCTAAATAGCTGGGCTGTTCCACGCCTGTGAACAAGTCAAGGCAGTCCATTTGCGATCATTTTTCAAGTGAATTGACATACAAAAATAAAAAGAAACTACCCCAAATGCGGTGGTGAGTGGGGTTAGAACTGGATGTTAACCGTGTAGATAGGAATGCCAAGGGGAAGTTACCAAGTGGAACCTATTTACATGGGTAATTACCCACCTGTGATCACTCTGTCTTACCTATTCCATCCTCCTCCTCCCACATCGAGTTTAAAATACTCTGTATCAAAACAAACATTCTTTCTAACCAAATACAATGAATTCTTGGGTTGGGGGCGGGTGTAGCTGCGACTCTGCCACTTGCAAGGAGATGTGGAATCAGTGTGTGTGGCAGGTGTGGGGGAGGAGACCCGGGCGGCGGCGGAGGTCCGGGAGTCAGCGCCGTTGGGGACCACCTGGGGGTTCTGGTGGTCAGCAGGAGGCCCTGAGGAGGACGCTGTTATCGATGTGGAGATTCACAAGACCCCCCCCTCCCCGGGGCCGTCTGAAATAGCTGCCTTCGTGACCCTGATAGGGCAGGGAGGTGGGGGCAGGGTGACCTCAGGGCTGGGGTCCACAGCCCGGGAGCTTGAAGAAGCTAAAGAGAAGTGGTTACCCAGACTCCTCAGTGTCTGGGTGTGTGGGGACCTGCCTCCCTGGGGCCTGTGGTCCCCAGAACGGAGACCTGACGGAGCAGCCCAGCCCCCGGACGACCCACAGGGCGGGCACCCCCTGGGAGCTGGTTGGGAGCGCAGACCCCCAGGCCCGGCCCTGCTGCCTGTGAGCAAGGCCCAAGCTGAGCGGCGCCCTCGGGTCCCCTCTCGCCCAGGTTGGAGGCGGGCCGGTGTAGGGGACAGTGGCGCAGTGCCCCTTTCCTGCGCCTTTCCGCTCTGTCCCGGTCACTGACCTCTCTGATCACGGGCGGCAGGTCTTCAGGCCTGCTGGACCCGGAGAAGTGGGCTCCTCGAGCGTGGAGCTGGGCTTGCTTTTCCCTGATCCGACCACCAGGGGCCGCGTTTCACCACATCAGTATTCACCCCGTGCGGCCTGCAGACACCCCTCGGCCCTGGTCACCAAGCTCCTCAACTAAACTAACGGTCAAGGCCTCCCCCAGCCCCTGCCAGACTGCCAGCTGCTCAGGTTGCTCAGGGCCCTCAAGTCGCCCCCTGCTGCCCCACCAGCGCTGCCCTGAGATGGGGAGAGCCTGCCACACTGGGACTCCACCTTTCCCCCTCCAGGTGTTTGACTGGGTTCGGTACTGCGTCCCTCCCCCAGGGCTCCCCCTGCTGCCAGCTGGGGTGGGGACCGCCAAGGGCGAGGTGTCAGGTTTCCCAGAGCAGCGCCCTGACCCCCAGCGCTGTCCTGGAATGCTCCTGGGCGCTGCGACCACGGAGTCCTTTAGACAGGCTGAGGGACAGTGTTGTTGTCTCCGTGAGCTGCCTGTTGCGTCAAACAAGTTTCCTTCCAAGTGGAGGGTTTTCTGGAGCCTTGGGGTGCCGTAGGCCCCCTTGCCCCCGGGGACACGTTCTAGGGCCCGCAGGTGCCTGAGACCCGTGTGCAGGGGCAGGCAGAAGGGGACCACCACCGCTCGCAGGAAGAGACGGGAATGAAGACGCAGCACAGCGTGAACTGATGTGTGTGCCCACCGCCGTAAGCCCACGTGTGCCCACCCCCGGTCCGCTGCGTTTCACACACGCAGGCCTTTCCGCTGGACGGGAGCCGTTTCCGGCTCCTCTCGGATGCGCCAGGGGGGCCGCTCGCTAGCGCTGGTGTCCTCTGGGGCTGTGGCTCCGCCCGAGAAGTGTCCCTGGGACCCAGGCCCGAGGGCAGTCCGACCGAAAGCCGGGCAGGGAGGGTGAGCTGCGTGGACACACTGGACAAGGGAGGGCTCACACCCCGGCGGGCCAGAGCGGGTCGGTGCGAGGTTGCATCACGCTGCTCCGGATGCGCGCAGCCTGAAGCAGCGTCGGTGGCTCCTGGAGCCTCCCACTCCAGGGTGGTGATCCCAGACTGCGGCGGGCCGCGGGTGACGGAAACCGAGCACAGCCAAACCCACAGGGGGAGCCGTGTGTTCCGGCAGTGACGCTGTCAGCCAGACTTCTCTCACGAAAACGAGGTTAAAAGACGAAACAAAACATACTTGTGCGTTAAGTGGCTTTACATTACGCAGTGCAGTGCGGCCGCGGCAAAGCGGCCACGGTGAGAGCGGGCTGGGCTGGGGAGCCTGGTCCCGCCGGCCTCTGAGCAGCCCTGCAGCCCAGCCCCGGCTCCTGCCGGGCCCCGGCCCGCTCTCCCGGCCCCTGGGACGCCCTGTTCCAGTTCCCCCTTCGACGACTCTACTCCGAGCAGTCGGAAGCGTCCCCGTGGTTTTAATTAAGTGATGACCGGAAGTGCGCGGTTCGGGCAGCAGAGCTCGCAGGGTCACGCAGAGCGCCCCTCGTCTGCCAGACAGCGCCAGGGTCCCGCGCTCGGAGAACCGGGACCACCCAAGGGGCTTCCCGCCCACGCGCTGGCCGAGTGCTGCTCCTGCTGCGGGACTGAGCGGGGGGTGGCCGGCAGGTGGCGCCTCCTGCAGATGCTGGTGAAGGGACCCCTGGGATCCCAGCAGGATCAGCCTGCGGGCACGTGAGCGCGTCTTTGGCAGCATCTCGGGCCACCGGCGGTGAACGAGGAACGTTAGTTTTCGAAGGGCGTCGGGGCTCCTCTGTCCCCGCTCGAGGTGCTTTCAGGGAGAGGGGTGTGGGTCCTGCTGGGGTCACTGTACGCGCCTTCCCGAAGCCACGACCCCCCACAGCCTCCGGTCATCAGGGTTGGACGTCAGCCGTCCAACAGGCGGGCCAGCCCGGGGACGCCAGCGCCGGGCAGTTTCCACGGCAACCGCTGCCGCCCCCCCCTTGCAGGGCCGCCTGGGAGGATCTTCTGTCGCAGCTCATCGGTGCTGGGGGTCGGGGGCGTCTGCGCGTGGGGGGGGGTGTGGTTCCGGCCGAGTTTGTTCTCTCCCCAGCGCTGAGCGAGGCTCTGAATTGAGCTGCTTTGTGGTGGGAAGTTAATAGTGTCTTTAAAACACACCCAGCCCACCTATCGGAGACTCACTGCAAGATCTCCCAGCGATTAAGAAGTGAAGAGCCAGGACTCTCACAGGAAAAAGAATCGTTTTTGTCACCAGATGGGGGAGGGGCGGATGAGCCGTAGCCAGGCTGGGGAAGGAAGGGCACCAACCGTCCGCACCCCCCAGGACGCCCGCAGTGTCGCTGACCCCCCTTATCTGTGGTTCTGTAGCATCTCTCATCCACACCAGGGTGCAGGGGGGAGCGCATGGGGGGCACGGAACACATCAACCACCCCAGGCCAGCCAGGGGGTCACCCTGCCCTTGGTGCCTCCCAGCGAGCCGTCCTGGGGACACGGGTCCCGGCTAATGGAGCCGGACCCCTCCCTCCAGGCTGGAGTGGGAGAGACTCCAGGGCCCCGGATGAGGGCCAGGCAGACAGGAGCAGGTGAGGGGCTGCCCCCCGCAACACCATGGGGGTTTGAACCACAGTGCAGGGACACCCCGGAAGCCAAACAGAGAGGAGAGGAGGGGAGGGACTCAGGCGCGGTGATGCTGGGGGGAGCACGTGTCGGTTGGCTGCCCTCAGTGGCGTTGTGACTTTGTCCAGTGAAGATGAGCACCTGGGACTTAAATTGGAGCAGTGACACGTGAGGTTCTGGGGACAGAAATCCTGCACAACCCACAGGAAAACAGTGTTTGTGGCTTGTGGTTCACCCTGTGTCGCACGCAAACACAAGTCACAAAAAGCGGCCGCCGTGAGCTCGGGAAATAGGCCTGGTGCTGCCCCAGAGACGTAACCGAGCTTAGCGTGCCTACTGAGTCAAGGACAAGAGAAAACAGACAAAACAAGGTGGTTGTCTTAGGACATTAAATCAACTTCCGGTGCAAACACACGTTTGTTCTCCAACCGGATGCGGTTTCCTGAGACCACGCCTCACCACGATAAACAGTGATCCGAGCCCAGGCCGCTGCAACAAAGTGTCGGACTGGGTGTCGGACTGGGCGGCTCCTCCTCCCCATCAGCGGGAGCTTATTCCCCACCGTTGCGGGGGCTGGAAGCTCAAGACCAGGGTGCCCGTGGGTGTCGGTTCCGGCGAGGACCTCCCCGGTTGCAGGCATTTTCTCATTGCTCCTCGAGGGTGGGCACGGACGAGAATGTTCTCTGGGGTCCCTGGGATCAGGGCACCGGTGTCAGTCCTGAGGGCTCCACCCTCAGGGCCTAGGTGCGCCCGAAGGCCGAACCCCCAAGACTGTCAATTTGG
The DNA here is from genome assembly GCF_004126475.2 of Phyllostomus discolor. Taxonomy (NCBI): domain Eukaryota; kingdom Metazoa; phylum Chordata; class Mammalia; order Chiroptera; family Phyllostomidae; genus Phyllostomus; species Phyllostomus discolor. The sequence goes on along the minus strand of NC_040904.2, from coordinate 1,439,954 downwards.
GGGGTTAGCATTTCAGCATAAGAATTTGGGGACAGATACAACAGTCCATTGCAAAGTACACAAAAGTATACCTTTACTGTGGAAAAGTGAGAAAAAGCAGATAACTGAAGGAAGACAATGAAGTCGTCTGTTTCTAGCAGCCATAAACAACTACTAATATTTTAGTATAGATCCTTCCACACTATGTCCTGAGTATTTTATGGTTTTTATTTTTTTATTTTTAAAGAGAGGGAGGGAAACATCAGTGTGTGGTTGTCTCTCACGCGCCTCCTACTGGGGAACCTGGCCTGCAACCCAGGCATGTGCCCTGACTGGGAATCGAACTGGTGACCCTTTGGTTCACAGCCCATGCTCAGCTTGCGGAGCCACACCAGAGAGGGCTGTCTCCCTCTTTTTAATCAACCTTTAATTTCAGAAGAGTTTCTGGTTTATTCACAAGACTACGGCAAAGAGTTCCCACACCCAGTTTCCATGTTGTCACCGCTGCTCTGGCGTGTCTGTCACCAGGAACAAAGCCGGGCGGACACCCGCGGTTTCTTCAGATTTCCTTAGTGTGTCCCCCCCTCCCCCGCCACGTCCCTGTCCATCCCGGGCCCCCACCCAGCTCAGCCTTGCAGCAACGTCTCCTTCGGCCGCTCTGGACCGAGCTTCTCCAACATTCCTTGTCTTGGGTGATCTTGACGGGCTTGAGGGGCGCGGGCCGGGTGTTCTGTAAAACCGCTCCCCTTTGCGTTTCTTGTGCCTTTTGCCCAGTTGGAGTCCCTCCTCGGGTCCAGCGGCCGCAGCCAGAGTCCAGGGAGGCAGAGCGGCCACCTCAGGTGGGTGCAGAGGGGGGTCTCCTCGGACCCAGCCAGCGAGCCTCCGTGTTTGGAGAAGTCGGACCCCCCAGGGCCCATGCGAACTATCACCGTCACGAGAGTAAATAAACGTTGGCAAGATGTCCCTGAAGCGCTCTGGCACATGCCGGGCGCTGCGCGAGAGCGGCCCCCACCCGTCTCCGGGAACACGTCCAGCTGAACAGGCTTTGACTCTCTTTCCCAGAGTTTGTGACTACCCGGGGGCCTCCGTCGAGGCGAGCAGCTCCCGAGACCCCACCGCACCAAGGGAGCCCCCTGCACACGGGCCGGCACGTACAGCGGCGCCTCCTGGGGGAGCGCCTGTCTCCTGGCCTCCACAGAGACTGACCAGCAGCGGGACCCTCGGTCATCAGTGCTGACGAGGGCAGGGTCCCCTGGCCCGGGGCCAGCAGTGGGGACACGAGCCCCCGGCTCGGCCTGGAGCAGACAAAGCTCAGAGGGGACTTAGAAGGAAATGCCCGTTTTATGTAGCGAGGAGCTAAGCCGCAGTTCACGTAACATGATGGTTCTTAGACACTTGGGGCCACAGAACTCGGGGGAACCTGGGGAGGCTAAGGACACTCTAGAGGAACACACGTGCACAGGCACGTCGGCACCCGGTTTCAGGAGCCGCAGACTGAGAACCTCCGACAGAGGTGGGGGGGCGAGGCAGCGGGAGGAGGAGGAGGAGCACTCCGGAGCCTCGACGAGTGTGGCTTCCCTGAGGGGCCTCAAGTTCGGTGCCATCCCGGGGTGGGACACGGGGGCCTGGCTGCGGGGCGGGCACGACACAGTGTCCACGGAGATCTCGGCGCTCGCTCCAGACGAGGCTTGGGGAGCGCTGGCCCAGCAGGGTCCCCTGCTCTGGCCCTGCCTGGGAGGCCGGCCCGGGGTTGGGGAGGGCAGCTCCGGTCTGGAAAAGCACAGTCCTGAAAACATGATACCCTGCTCTGGGAAGCGTTCGGTGTACTCGGCATCACAATTTGCTTTATTTTATTTTCAAATGAATTTATTCATTGGGGTGGCGTTGGTTGGTAAAATTGTACAGGTGTCCTGGGCAGAGTTCCGTAATACGTCACCACCCCAAGTCCAGGCTCCGCCCACCACCGTTTATCCCCCATCCACCCTCCTCTGCCCTCCCCTCCCCTGCCTCCCTCTGGTCCTCACCACACTGTGACGTGGGTCCCTGAGGTTCTTTTCCGTTGCTTAATCCCTGCACCTTTTCTACCCAGTCCCCTGAGGGCCCCTCCCCTCCGACAGCCGTCCGTCTGTCCTCCGTGTCTGTGAGTCTTTCTCTTTTGTTCGTTAGTTTATTCTGTTCATTAGGTTCCACACGTGAGTGAGATCACGTGGCACTTGCCTTTCCCTGACTGGCTCATCCCACTCAGCATGTGCTCTCCAGGCCGTCCACGCCATCGCAAGGAGCAGGAGCTCCCTCTTCACTGCAGCCACGCAGCGTCCCACTGTGTCACGCCCCACAGCTGTTCCAGCCACTCACCTACGATGGATGGACACCGGGCTGCGCCCAGATCTGGGCGACTGGAAGTGACGCCGCTGTGAACACTGGGGTGCACGTGTTCTTTCGAGTCAGTGTTCTGGGTTTCTCGGACACATTCCCAGGAGTGGGATTGCCGGCTGATAGGCAGTTCCAGTTTTAATCCTTGGAGGAAACTCCACACCACTTTCCCCAGCAGCCACCCCAGCCTGCAGTCCCACCAGCAGCGCATGAGGGTCCCCTTTCCCCACATCCTCACCAGCACCTGCTGTTTGTTGATTGACTGATGATACGCGTTCTGGCTGGTGTGAGGTGGCATCTCATGGTGGTTTTCATTTGCATCTCTCCCATGATCAGTGGTGCTGAGCATCTTTCCACGTGTCTGTTGGCCGTCCGCGTGTCCTCTTTGGAGGAGTGTCTGTTCAGGTCCTTTGCTCATTTTTTAATTGGGTTGTTTGTTTTTTTCTGTGTTGAGTTGTACGAGTTCTTCATAGGTTTCGGATGTTAACCCCTGGTGAGATGCGTGGTTGGTGCACACGCTCTCCCGGTCAGCGGGCTGTGTTTCCCTGTGGCTGACGGTTCCTTGGCTGCACATCCTTGCCTGTGCGGAACCTGTTAGTCTGAGGTGGTCCCGCTTGTTTGATTTTTCTTTGTTTCTCTTGCCCAAGGAGACAGGTCAGAAAAAAATACCACTGTGAGAAACGTCAAGAGTTTACTGCCTGTTTTCCTCTTGGAGTTTTATGGTTTTAAGTCTAACATTTGGCCTTGAATCGGTTTTGTGAATGGATTAAAGGAGGTGGCCTCATTTCATCTTGTTTGCAGGTGTCTATCTGTCCGCCTTTCCCAGCACCGCCTACTGAGTACACTGCCCTCCCCCCACTGTGGGTTCTTGCCGCCTCTGTCCAGGATTAATTGGCCACGAAGGCGCGGGTTCATTCCTGGGCCCTCTGTTCTGCTCACCGACCCGTGTGTCTGTTCTTACGCCAGCGCCACGCTGTTGGGCTACAGTGGCCTTGCACTGCAGTCACAGTAGCCATTGTCTGCCGTTACCATGGGGATCGGGTGGCGTGCTCCCTGCAACTTTGTTCCCCCTCAACGTTGGGGGGGCCGTGGGAGGTCTTTCCTGATTCCGTGTACATTTTTGGATCATCTGTTCTAGTTCTGTGACATACGCCGCTGGTGTCTTCATGGGAATGGTGTCGAGTCTATATACTGCTTTGAGTAGTCTGGACGTGTTAGTGATGTGAGTTCTTCCTCTGCACGAACACGGTCTGTGCTTCCACTCATCTGTATCTCCCTCAGCTTCTCTCCTCGGTGACTTAGTATTTTCCAAGGACAGGTGCGTGAGAAAAGGTGCTGGTGAAATCTATTCCTAGGCGTTGTTTTTCTTTTGATGCAGCTGAAAATGGGATTGTTTTCTTAGTTTTCCTTTCTGGTAGTTCACTTATTATTGGTGCACAAAAATAGAAATGATTTCGGGATATTTATTTTGTATTCTGCTACTTGACTGAACTCATTTATCAGTTGTAATAGGTTTTCAGTGGAATCTCTAGGGTTCTCTATATACAGCAACATGTCATCTGCTCATAATTTTCTTTTAAACCTCAACACAATCTTCATATTTCTGATGGATACGCCGAAAAAAAATCCAACAAAAGCCCACGAGTTTCCCTGCCCCACGCTCACGCTGAACCGTTAGTTAGCAAGAGGCGCCGGGGCTGGGCTCCCCCACAGAGGGCAGCGGCGGGCAGGCCGGCGGGAGCGCATGGGTCGGGGGCCTACCGACTGTCCCTGCGGGGCTCTGCCAGGCCGGCTGCACAGGGTGGGGGGTCTGGGCTGCGTCACCCCCAAAGCCAATGTCCCCATCAGGGTGTGTGTGTGTGTGTGTGTCTCTCTCTCTCTCTCTGTCTCTCTCTCACACACACACACACACACACACACACGGCGTGAAGAAGGCTCACATTCCCCAACGACTCACGTGCAGAAGCAGCTGCCCCTTAAGCTGCTCCCCTCGACCCTGCACCCCCCTTTCCAGGACGTCCAGTTCCTGGGCTGGCTCTGGGGACACTTGCTGTCACCTTCCTCGACGAGACACGCGCTGCAGCGTGTGGGCGTGTCGGGTTCCACTGTGGACCTCCGGAGGCGGACGCCCCTTTCTGTGGCCTCTCAGCAGCCTTCGGAGCCTCCTCTTCGCCGGTCTCTCCTGGCTTCCCGGGAGAGGAGCCCGAGAGAACTGCTTCTCAGCCCTCCTCACAGGCGGGCGCGGGGACACTGCCCAGTGGCCATCTGTCAGATGCACCCGCTCGGGCATGGGAGGACAGGGACATACATGGGGTCCAGAGGCCATGGGTCCGGCTTCCACAAGGCCAAAGGGGCGCAGGCTCCGACGCCTGGGGCCTGGTGTCAGCAGGGCCCCGAGATGTGGGGGCACCCACAGGGCAGCCCCTGGCGTCTCAGATGTGGGTCCTGGAGATTCGGGGTGCTACCCAGTTCGACCACCTCATTCCCTGCTTCTCCCGACTGGGGTCGGGGCTGTGGTCTGCAACCAGCAGCCTCGACGTGCGCGCTGCGCGCTCCGGGGACGAAGCTCCCCGTTTCCGGTCACGGTCCAGGGTCACGCTGTCCCATCGGTCGTTGGTGTTTGCATGATGACGCCCACGCGAGCGCTGTTCCCTGTGGGCCGGCGCGTCCCTTCCCGTCTCACCGCCCAGTCTTCTTGCTCCGCTTTCCTAGTGTCCGTCTTCATTTGGAGGCTGCTTCTGCAACTTCCTACTACAGAGAAAATATCTTCCCAGAAAACAGAATAAAGGTCCTCAAAAAACTTAAAAATAGAATTATTCTACGGCCCAGAAATTCACCTTCTAGGTAATCCCCCCAAGGATCCGAAAGCAGGTTCTTAAAGCGACCTCTGCACTCCCACGTCCACGGCAGACGGCAGACGGCAGCCCAGGGGAGCCCGCGGCTCAGCGGACGCGCGGCCGTGGGACGGACTCGGAGCCGCGGTCCTCGCACGAGGGTGGACGGTCACTCGGAGTGTAAAGAGGAGGGAAGTCCGGCCCACGCCCCGGCCGGGTGAGCCTCGGCCTCACGCCCAGTGAGGTCAGTGAGGTGAGACTGTCGGAGGGAGACAGATCTGTGTGAGTCCACCTCTGTGCGGGGCCGGAGGGGTGAGACTCGGAGACGCGGGAAGCAGGACGGTGGGGCCGGGCTGGGCCGGGGGCCGGGGGCTGGGCCGGGGGCGGTGCAGGGTGAGGAGCTGCGGCTGGAGGTCAGCACAGTCGGGGGTGGGGGAAGGAGAGGAGAGGGTTCGGGGACGGGTGGACGGCTCGTTTGCACGACGACGGTGTGCTGGTGTGCTCGCCCGCGCTCACGGCCGCCGGGCCGCACTCCCAGGGCAGGCGAAGGCGGCAGGTGTCGAGTGTGTTCCACAGCCGGGAAGAGCTGCCAGGAGCCCCTTTCCGCCCTCCAGCCGCGTCCCCAGACGCCCCGAGCCTCTGTAAGGGGTGAGACGTCTCCTCGCTTTTTGAGCAATGCTCTGTTCCGGTTCAAGGTTTTGTGTATCCTTCCGTTTCCAGCGGCGTCGCCGGCACTCAGGGCTTCTCTCTCCGCAGTTTGTTTGGGGGTTTGGGGGCTTGTCTCTGGTGCCGAGGCCGGTCCTGGGGCACCAGGTGAGCCCTCGGCTTCCCATTCACCTCAGAGCCAGGCTGGGCGGGGTCGCGGGGCCGTGTGGCTGCCTCTGTCGGGGGCGGGGTTGGACGGGCAGGCCTCCTGCGGAGTCGGGGCGCGCTGAGGCCGAGGTGCAGTCAGGACCCCACCGAGGCTTTCCTCCGGGGCCGTCAGCATCTCGGGAGAGGAGTCCGCCGGCCTCCCGGGGTTCTGGGAGCGAGTGGGGGGAGGGGCCGGCACACCCCCACTTTGTAAAACCGACTTTCTCTCGGGGCCCTCGTGTTGTCAGCCCCGTCCTAAGGCAGGCCCCACGCTGGCTCCAGGACCCCCAGGGCCCTGCGGGAAAGTCATGACCCACTTGTCTGCCGTAGCAGCTGTGGGGGGGCCGGGGGTCCACGGCTCTCTCGGCTTCTGGTCTCACTCCCCCACGCCCCTGCCGGGGCTCTCTGGGGTCGAGCAGACTCAGCCAGAATAAACTGGAGCCTCTGCCTCCGGGCCGGCGTCTGGGAAAACCCAAGCCCAGACCCTGTTGTTCAGCCAGGGTCGCCGTGCGGCCAGGAGAACAGAAGCAGCCCAGAGGGACCTGTGTGCCTCTGGCCCCCCCCATGAGGGCCCTTCCTTCACACACACACACACACACACACACACACCCCTTTCCTGAATACAGGGCTGCGGGGTCCCTGCCTCCCCTTCTCGATGAGCCCTGGAGCAATTCCAGGAGTTAAATGGCAGTGACGCCACCACGGGGGAGACGCCACCACAGGGGAGACGCCAGAACCCCAACAGCCGCCCTTCCCTGTCCGGTTGGCCGCTCGGGGATGCCTGGCCCCTGTGCCCGGGCCAGCCTGTCCCTGCCTCTCCTCTCCCACTTTCTGGGACGCACGGCTGTGGAGACGGGTTCCTGAGAGCTCTTGCAGGAAAGTTCCAGAGAGGGCCCTGACTGGCGGGGTGCAGGCCAGGTACTGCCCCAAAGGGCTCACCAGGCCCGCGGGGCGGGGCATTGCTGGGACTGCCGCCTGGCCTTTGCCTTTCGTTTTCCCTCCCCTCCCCCCCACCTCCCCTCTCTCTCTCCCCCCACTCTCGCCCTCCCGCCCTCCCACACCCCTCCCCCTCCCTCCCTCTCTCTCTGCCCGTCATCTGTCATCCATCACGGCAAGAACAAACTGCCTGAACATTGGTAAGAAGACCCGGGCCGTCCCCGGTGGGAAGGGGGGTCTGCACGTGGTGCCGGCGCCGGCCCCGGCTGTGGCTTCCCCAGGCCGTCCGCGGGGCTGCCATGCCATGGGGGCAGAGCTGTGCGGTGCGCCCCTGCAGGTTGGGGAGGACAGACCGCACGCCCGCCCCCACCCCCTCACTGTGCTGGCCGCCCCGGTGGAGACTCGGGGGCGGATGCGTCCAGGGGACCTTTCAGCTCATGTTAAAGTAAAACAACCCAACATGAAAACCCGCGACAGCCTCTGGGCTCAGAACCTCCGCCGTCTCCCCCGTTTCTCATCAAAGCCGGGCTGGCCTCTCCTCTCACGCGGCCCTGGGCGGCCTTGATGTTGACCTAATGCGACATAATCAGGCGGACAGGAGACGGGGTGGGGGCCGCCTGAAGCCGGGCCAGTTGTCTGCCTCTGGCTCCTCGGAGCCCTGGAAGCCGGGGCCGGCGGCCACCTCCGGCTGCCCAGGTGGGCTGGCAGGTGACCTCGCCCCCCTTCCAAGGGGTTGCCCCTGCCGGTGACCGTCTCTCTGCTGATGCCCCTGCGCCCCGAGCCACGTGGCTGGGACATGACAACAGAGAAGGGACACTAGGTAAAAATCAGGGACCTCTAAACTGAAAAAGGACTTGGGTAATAATGTATCCATATCGATTCGTTAATTGTTACAAATGTGCTGTAGTAATGTAAGATGTAAGATAGGAACGTGAGAGTGTGCATGTGTGTGTGTGAGTGTGTCGGGGGTACATGGAAACTGTACTATCTCTTCAACTTCTCCGTAAATACAAAAATGCTCTGAAAATAAAATCTCTCCCGAAGGCACGGTTCCTGGTCTCTCCGAACCTGTGCCGTTTGAGATGGGAGTAAGAAACCGGCCCACAGGGCGTGCCGGGGTCTGAAGCCGAGCGTGTGAAGGGTTTTACACGCGGTCAGCGCACGGCAGTCTTTACGGCCCCCTGTTCTCCCTTAACTGACTGAACGTAGTTGCACAGCCGCCTCGAAGCCCAGGTCTGCCCGTGCCCACACCGTCCGGTCTCCAGGGGTCGCCGTTTCTCCAGAGAGTGGCCGGTGTCTCCTCGGTCCTCCGCAGGCTGGGTGGCCTTCGGCTATGTGCCCTGGATGTCATCGTGAAGTTTATGGTGGAATTCTGGATTCTCTTACACTCTTCCAAAAAGAGTTGATTTACTTTTGCTCTCTTTGTTCCGGAACCTAATTGATTTGATTGAACTGAAACTGCAGGCTCACCTTCGGTGCTCAGAAGCCATTGCCGTTCAGATACGGAGTGACCGCATTTTAACCACGTGGTGAAAACAGGTTCAGGCGTAGATCCCCCGCCCCCGAACCGTAAGCCCGTGTGAGGCAGGATCTCCTGCATCTGTGTGTCCTTCACATGCAGCCCCGTGTTGCGCACAGCGGCCCTGCCACCCGGCTGAATGCAGGGTGGACGAACCACGTCCCCCGGGGAACGTGCGCCGAACCGGAAGGACGGAACTAAGAGATGCAGGACCGGGGGGGGAGGGGGAGCTGGGGTTCAGGTGTGTGTCGGCTCCCACCTTCCCACTCAGTGTGATCTTTGGTTATTTATCCGGCACCAAGATCTGGGCCTTGGCGACATTTAAACCACAGGCAGTGAGGGTCTAATCGTGACTTGGGCTTCGATTCCATAATGTGGAATTAATCTAAAAGGTACAGATTCGAATCACAGTTCAGGCCCACAACTCGATCCTCCTTTATTCATTTATTCGGTCCCCGTCTGAGCACGGTGCTCTCCCAGGCTCCGGAAGCAGCAACAGCAGTGAGCACAGCTCCCGTCCAGAAGGGGTGAGGACACACGCAGGTGAGCCGTGGACTCAACCACTGTTTACGGAGCACGTGCTTCAGGCCGGCACTTCGCTAGGACACGGTGACAGGAAGAGGGACAATCCCCTGTTCTCGGGGACGCGGGGTTGCTCTGGAACTCCGGACCCGAGGGAGGTCTCCCACATCCCAGGCATTTCAGTGCTGCCCGCACGGCTTTCTTTTTTCTTTTTGTTCTTTGTTTGTTTTGCTTTGGTCCGTGCCATGCGGTTGCTGCTGACTCATATTTTATTCAAGCCTCCCTCTTCAAAAGCTGGGATCAATTTATTTAAAAGGGAAGGCTATCACGCGGATCGGCTGTGCTGCTCATGCTTTTCGAATCCACATGGAAGCACACGCACCGCGATGAAAATGACTAAAAGCGAAATACCCAGCATTACCGGGCCCGGCCCCGCTCTGGGAGACGCTGCCGTGCGGTGCTACATGCGGCGACAGGCGTTTATACAGGGAAAGGTTCGACGGGGCCATAAAGGGGGTTGTTGATCCCACCCGTGCTTACAAGGAGCGCTGTGCGGAGGAGTCTCGCTAAGGGAAGTGGCCTTTACCATCTTATCCCCCGCGGTGGTCAAAATAGAGTCCCCCCAAAGCTGGCCGGGCCCCACTCGGGACCGTGGACTGCACTGCACGACAAGGTGGAGAGAGTGGAGGTTGCGGATCATCGCTAACCAGCTGGCTTTCGGACGAGGCGCTCAGGCGGGGCCACGTGGGTGAGCCCGGTGAAATCACCAGGGACTTTCCAAGTGGAAGAGGCGGGCGGGGAGAGTCCAGGTGATTGGGCGATTGGGCGTGATTGACACGGAGGGGGCGCTACCGCCGTTGCTGCAGTGAAGACAGGGGCGGGGCCTGCTGCAAGACCCGCACGTGGCCTCTGGAAGCGGGAAAAGGCGCCCATCAGCGCGCTCCCCGCACCTGGGGGCGGTCACGCGGCCTTGCAGACACCCGGGTAAGCGCACGGTTCGGCCGCGGCCGGATTCCCGGCCTGCGCGCGTGCGGGACGGCCAGGCTGTCCGTGCGTGTTGTGCTAAGTCACCGCGTTTGCGATCCTCTGTTCTGGCGGCCGTGGGAGACCCTAGGACCCCACGGCGCCGCGGGGCGGATCTTAGGCTCCGGCTAGAAATAAGCCACCCGTAGTGGGGGCGCCCCCTAAGTTCTTGAAGGGCAAGAGCCTCCTCTTTCTGTCTCCCGCAGACCCAGGGCCCACAGTCACCGCGCACACAGTCGGGGGCCAGTGACCCCTTGTTCGCGCTGGTGGACGGCGACCGGGCGCGGGGTGCACCGAGGAAGGACGGCGCAGGAGGCGGAGCTGCCTGAGACGGGGCGCGCGTCGGTGGTGATTGGAGGGACAGCTCTCACTCGGTGGAGAACAGTGTTCGGGGGGGTGGGGGGCGAGCAACGGGAAGCCCGCGCCTCGCGGGGCAGGCGGGGCCCTTGCGTGGTGCACCCAGGAGTCCGGCGGGGTCCTGAGGCCGCAGGGAGCCAGGCCCACCTCCTTCTCCGGGGCATTAGGTGACACGGTCTCGCCCTCCCTCCAAGCTGGTTTCTCTGTAACACCCATGGCGCCCCGAGTTTCTGGGGCCAGGATCCTTGCAGTCCCTGTGGATGTTTGGGGACAGAGCCCAGCCTTGCGGGTGTGGCTTCTTGCTTGGGCAGAGGGTCCAGTGCTGCCCATTAGGAAAGGCCAGACAGGGAGGCAGCCGCGGGCCGACAGCGAGTCCCAGCCCCCGCGCTCCCTCCTGCAGAAGCTGATGAACCGGGGAGGTTTCTGAGTGAACCCCGCCCCCCATGTGTGTGCAGTGTGGCCACGGAGCTGCCCCTGGGACCGCGGCTGGGGCCAAGGGCTTAGTTCTGGAGACGTTGCTTCCGCCCCTTCCCTGTGCGTTGGGGAGAGAGATTATTTTGCTTTCTTGAAGTTCTGGTGCGGAATGAAGGGACAGCAATGAGTTCCAGATGCTTGTGTTTTTCTCCTCCCGTAATTGGAAACAAAAACACAGCGTGGCGTTTCGGTGGAGAGCGCCAGACCGGGTTTCGCTCGCCGTGATTTACAGCCCAGCGGGGGCTGCGGCCGCCCCCACGCCCGCCCGCTCCCCAACACGCTCCCTGCAGACCCCGCTCGGGCCGTCCCCGCGCCTGAGGGGGTGCCACCGCGGGTCCTGGTGCCGGAGCTCTGGTGCCCGGAGCCCTCCCTTGCACAGCAGACCTCGTGGGGCGGGCAAGTGGCCGCTCAGTCAAGGGAGGCTTGTTCCGCAGACGCCGGCTCGGGCCTCCTTTAATTGGGGCTCCCCTGGCGCACCTCCGTGTCTCCCTACACCTCATTAATTTCCCAGGAAGGGGACAGCGAACCTCCCAGCTGCAGCGTTCCAAGCAAAGAGCAATTAAAAAAAAAAAAAAGAACAAGCGACCAGAATCTTGGAGTATAAAGTGATCTTAGGGAGAAAGAACGCTCAAATTACCAGGGACTCGGTGTGCAGCACCCGCCGTTTCGGGAGACCTGGACGGCTGTGCCGGGGAGACTCCCGGCCACGGTGGGACTGCCTCAGCCTCCCTGTCGGGTGGGCAGGGTCACCCTAAGGGCGAGGGAAGAAACACTCGTTGCATTTAGGTTCGAAGCGGTGGGTTCCTTTTGGAACCCTGCCTTCGGCCCTCAGCCAGTGGCCGTCGGAGCCTGGAGCAGTGGGGGTGTGGGGCCCACACTCAGCCCCCACCCACAAGACGTAACCGCCGCGCCGTCCCCTCTGTCCAGGGAGCAGGGAGCGTGTCTCGGGTGCCCGGCAGCCTCCAGCCCTAGTCTCCAAGCAGCCAGGGGAGGGGCGCACACAGAGCTAACCAGCCGCTCCGGCCTCACTCGGTGCGCACAGCCCAGGGGCACAGACGGCGGCTCTGGCCCGGGGCTGAGATTTGAGACTGGCCCCTTGCCTTTTGTTCATGGCGGAAGAAATGCTCGTTCAAGTTCTCTCCTGATGCCAGGACCCTCAGGTCAGCCTTGCCGGGCAAATTCTCTCGCGGCTGGTTCTGTTGCCTTTTATACTTTCCTCTGGCAGCGTCCAAGCAACTCACTCTCACCACGTGACTTGTCATCCCCCAAGTGCCTGCAGTGTCCTGGCCACCCCCCAGGGGCCCACATTGGTAGCCATCTCGATGCCCACTCTCCAGGCCCCTGGGTCACCCGGCAGTGCCGGAGCCCGCAGGCCAACCCTCTGTCCTGCCCTCGCTCACTGTCCACAGCCAGGCGTGTGGTCTGAAGAGATGACTCAGTGGTTTCTCACCTTTGCAGAACCTTCCGGAGGCCGGGGCTCCACCCTGGATCCAGAAAGTCGGGGCCCCTGGGGTCTAAGCCTTGAATCTTAAACCTGCTGCCCCCGGAAGCTGTGCGCACTGGGCTGAGAACCACGCAGGGGGGCTGGGTGACTCGGGGTTCAGGGGCGATTTGGAGTGCTGCCCCCTTTGCAGGGAGCCCTCCGCCCTGCCCTGGGCGCCAAAGCCCGCTGCCACTCTCCACGAGCAAATAGTCGGGGGGGGGGGGGCTGAAGCAAAAGGCAGCTCCTCATCTGACAGGCCCCCCGGCCCCAGGCTGGCTCCCGCCCCTCCCCCGTCTCCCGAGCCTAGTGGTTCTGAAGACCCGAGTGAGCCCCCCAACCCTGAGGCTCCTCTGTCCCCGACCGGAAGCGGCTACGCCCTGATGCCACAGAGTTTTGTTTTGTTTTGTTTTGTTTAAAGCGTGGATAAAACAACTACGGGACAGTTACGCAATGGAAGACTCTCAGCCGTAAAAAGAAGAAAGCCCTGCCCTTTTCAACAGCACGGATGGCCCGGAGAGCATTGTGCTAAGAGAAATAAGCCAGTCCGTGTTTGAGTGAGACACACACCACGGGATCTCACTCCTTCCCGTGCGGCTTCTACTGAACACACGGAACTGACCAGGGACATGGGGACAGATGACAGCTCGTTGCGGGGAGGCGTGGGGGTGGGGGGACTGAGCACAAAGGAAAAAGGACTCGTGGACACGGCCACAGTGTGGTGATTGTAGGTGGAGGGGGCATAAGGGGACTCACTATTATTGGAAAAGCACAGTCAAGATTGAATGAATGAATGGGTGGAAGAGCTGTGACCTCCAGCAGAAGGTCTGACCCAGAGGGCTTACACTGCGACCCAGGCACTTCTTTGCTGTTGGGGCTGCCCAGGGAGGTGGCCCCCCAAATCTGGAGCAACTGAGACCAGAGGTAGGTGTCATGCCGATGGAGTTCAGTGTCGCTTCCATGTCCGATAAAGGTCGGCTTGGGGCCCTGGGTGAGTTCTCTGGGCCGACCGCGCCTGGCCCGTGGCTCTGACCCGGCCACGTGGACCAGCTCCTGCCCGTCCAGCCTCCAGCATCGGGGCGCTCCCTGCAGTCAGGCAGGAGCCCCGCCCCCCTACAAAGCGGGGCTGTCCTGAGCTCTCCAGCAAAACACAGCCTCGCCTCCTCTCCCCGGCGAGGGGGAGGGCGCCAGAGCGCTGTTCTACAGTGACGGTCAGCCAACCGCTCCCGGGGGGTGGACGCTGGCCGTCTGCCTGCTTGGTAATTGAGTTTTATTGGCGTGCGGCCACACGCCTTCATGTATGTGTCATCTGTGGCTGCTGTCGCGCCCCAGCTGCACAGCTGAGCGCGGTGACAGAGGCCTCCTGGCCAGACGGCCGGACGCTGCTGACCCCTGCACGGAGGGCCGCCCCTGCCTGCCCGGCCTGCCTGGGCCCCGCGGGGCCCTCGGGCACTGCGATTCTCCAGGTTCTCTCTGGCGCCTCCTCCCGTCCTCAGGCGTTTGCGGAATCTCCTCCTGGACGTCTCCTGGGCCTTTCGAGTCGCCGGGGCTCGGCCGGGGCGACCACATACATAGTGAATGGGTCCAGGCCAGGGCGGCTGCGGGTTCGAGGGGCCTGGGCAAGACTCGGGGTAACAGGCAGGTCCGGGGCTGCCCTGGGAAAACGGAGAACTGTGGCCGTTTTAAGCGAACACACTCATTATCTTCTCCCCCCAAACCCGGTCTTTCTCAGGAGTTCCCGGCAGCTCTGGCGTTGCCGCCCTGCCGGGGCACCCCGGAGGAAGCCGGACGGTCCTCCACGTCACCCTCCCCTCTCCGCCCACCTCCAGCCCCTCACCTGCTCCCGCTCCCCACTCCTCTGTGGGGCCCGCCCACTTCTCCCAGCTGAGTGGCCCCGGCCGAGTCTCACCTGGGAGTCTCAGCCGCCTCCTCACAGGCCCGGAGCCCCGGCGTCAGCCCCTCCTGCCCCCCCCCCCCCCCCCGCAGCAGCCGGACGGGATCCCGTGGAACTTGAGCCTGGTCGGGACACCCCTCTGCATAAAGCACGTGGCCTGCCCCCATCCTCTTCCTGCGTGGCACCTCCCCGAGCCTTTCTGTGCTGGGATCTTCCTCCGCGTCCTCTCCCGCCAGAGCTCACCCTCCACGCCAGGCCGCCAGCCCCACGGGCGGGCGCCGTGCTTGTCCCCAGGGCACCCAGCCCCACGGGCGGGCGCCGTGCTTGTCCCCAGGCCGCCAGCCCCACGGGCGGGCGCCGGGCTTGTCCCCAGGCCACCAGCCCCGCCGGCTGCTGGAACCAGTCGCTGTAAACTCCGTCCCCGGAAACAGCAGACCTTCCTTCCCTCCGGTTCTGGGGGCCAGAGCTGTGACAGGAAGTCCTGCAGATGCCCCCGTGGGGACCCAGGGGGCCGCCTCCCCCAGCCCCTGGCGCCGCAGCCTTTCCCTGGCCGGCGGCCACGCAGCTCCAGCCTCGGCCTCCCCCGTCCCCTCTCCCACATGGGACCCAGTGAGTGCTTCGTGGAGACGCCGTCACGGCGTCAAGGGCCCGCCCAGATGGCCCACGCCCCTCCCCTGGCCTCCAAGTCCCCCCTCGTGTTCTCTGCGAAGATGCTTGCCCCGAGTCAGGTCGCGTCGACCGGTTCCGGGGCGAGGGTGTGGGGCTCGGCCTGCCCTGGGGACGAGAGACCCGGTTGGGTCCCACAGGAGTGAGGCTCCGTCTTGGGAAATTCGGGTGAGAACCCTGGCAGACCAGGGGACAGAACAGGTGTCAGCGGTGGCCAGGGAGGTGCAGCCTGAGGACACTGCCCCCGGGGTCAAATGCAGGCCGTTGTCCCCTCCCCCATGCTGCCCCCTCTGCCCCCAGAGACCACTTCCCTAGCAAAGTGCTCTGGTGGGAGTGGGCAGGGTGGGGGCGAGGGGTCCAGGCTCCTGCTGCCGGTTTGGAAGGCGGCCGGGCAGCTCACAGCTCCAAGGCGCCACCCTGGGAGTGGGGCCCGGTCCCTCTGTTTCTACATCTGATTGTATCGTCTCCCGCTGACCGTGCTTCTCTGGGGAGCTCTGCCCAGCACAGCTGGGTATAAAAATTCCATTTACAAATAGTTTTCACTCGTAGTTTTAAAAGCATCGTTCCCTTGTTCTCCAGATTCCGTTATTACAATTGAGAAGTCTGACTCCGTTCCAATTCCGAATTCTCTATTGGGGGCCTATTTTTTTTCCGCCCTTGGGATTTTTAGGGTATTTTTCTGAGCCAGCTCTCCTTCTCGAATCTTAAGAGGGTTTACCTTGATGCGGGTCTCGTTGTCACTCCTCAGGCCGCAGCTCAGGGAGCCCTTTCCGTCTGGAGATGTGCGCCGGCATCGGTGGGGTGGGGGGCAGCGGCGTCCCCTGCGCCTCCGCTCTGTCCCCCGGAACCGCTTCCCTCGGTGCCGGCCTCAGGCCGACTGGTGGGTTCCCACGGTTTCCTCTCCTCTCTCCCGTTCCACAGTTTCTTGTCTTCACCCTGGGGGATTTTTTCACATTTGTCTTCTAACTATTCATTTTTTCTATGCCCTTTTAAAATTTCTGTCCTCATACTGTGAACTTCCAAAAGCTCTTTCTCCTTCTATACCTTCTACAAATGTTACCCCTTTTTTACTCCGTCTCACCTTTCTAAGGAGAACTTTTTAAAGATTTGTTTAAAAACATTTTTCCCCACTGCTGTCACTCTCTGTCTCCTTGGAGTTCTCTCGTCTGCCGTTTTCCACTGTCATTCAAGCCAGAAGTTTCCCCTCGGATGCCCGGTGACCCCTGGTTGTCCATTTTTAGTCAACAGTAAAGCACAGGGGCGTTCCTTTGGGGGATAAAATGTTTTGGAACTTGATAGACAGGTGGTCGCACCAAACTGTGAATTACTAACTGCCACTGGATTTGTCCATTTTAAAATGGTTAATTTTATGTTATGTGAATTTCACCACCAAAAAAAAAAAAAAAACTGCAAGAAAAGAAAAGAGTGCGAGAAAGGAGCACAAAACCACATCGGGACCAGCGTCTCTGTTGTTGGTGAGTCGGGCCCGCTGACTGACAGGCCGGGTCCCAGGGGAACGGCCCGGGATCTTGTATCTCACTGGGCATTTCCTGTGTCAGCACCCGTTGCCTTGCCCATGAGCTCAGTTCCCCAGCAAGGGGTGCTCGTCTCCTGCTGGGGCAGGTCCACGCCCAGGGCCCAGAGTCTGGGCGCCCAGGAGGGGTGGAGGGCGTGCCAGCGCTGATGCACCTGTCTTTTCTCGGTGTGGTGTCGCTCACCCCACTGTGCTGCTTCTGCCAACTTCAAGGTCAAAGGCACTCAGGTTCATCTTCTCCCGGGAGAACACAGTGACCCAGTTCTCTGCCGTGTTCCAGCAGGATGACCTCCCGGCCGCGTGGACCCGGGAGGTCTAGCTTCGCACTGTGCTGATCCGCATCTTATTCCCACCCACATCCCTGCTGACCTGGGTTCTTGAGCCTCCAAATCTTAAGACACCCACTTTTGCTTCCTCCTTGATCTTCAGCTGCCTGCAGCTACCCGGCCCCTCCCAGACACAGGGCTCTCCCTTCTGCTGACTGCACTGTGTGTGTTTTCAGGCGCAGGGACGGCCTCCTTTTGGCGTAGGTGGTCCTGTGCACGGCTGCTGCCCAAGGAGGGCCGTGCGAGCACGGGCACAGGGCAGCGGTGCAGAGTCTCGGGACCTAGCCTCCGCCGCGCTGACACCGACTGGCTGTTTGCACGTGAGCGTGCAGCGGGGCGCTCCGCATTCCTGTTTTGTAAACGCCTCCTGACTGTAACACGGTGGGTTGGAGGCGGGTGCGTTCCCAGCCCTCTGGGCGGGGGCGGGGCCAGAGATCGAGTGTCGGCCCCTTTGGGAGTTGAGAATTGCTGGGAGTCCCTTTGAAACCCCCAGCGAGCCGGTCATCTAATCCCACCGCACCTTTGGGGCAGCATTTTCAGCTGAAGGTATAAAGCTCGTTGGAAGTAAGGGGATACTGGAGACACAAGATAATCCCTGGGGGACAGAACTGTTGAGGACAAGGGGACCAGAGCCTGGCCTGTAGGCTGAAATCGATATAAACTCCCAAGCATAAAGGGCGGCCAATAGTTTGGCCTTGCATTTCTCCCTCAGTGGCCCCTCCTTCCCGAGGTCAGGTCCTGGCGCCCAAACTGCGGCTGAAACTGGAGTGTGTCCAGCACTCGGGCAAGAGCGGCTCCTGGGCCTCAGAGACGCCCAAAGCAACGACGGAGCAAATGCTCACATTCTGGAAAGACACACAACACGTTCAGAGGGAGGGGAGCCGCAGGGGCTTGGGGGGCGGGGTCCGGGGCCCAGAGGAGGTGTGGGGACGTGGTTGCTCAGGGGCTCCCTGCAGATGTTTTTAAACGCAGAGCCCTCTGCAGGGGGACTCCGAGTCCGGGCGGCTCTGAAAGCCTGCTTGGGGGTTTCAGAGCCTGAGCCCTGCGGACAGGTGTGTGTGGTTGCGGGCCCGAGTCCCGTGCACCTGAAATGATTCTTTTCTCCCCGGCTGCCCTCCTCCACCGCCCCCCCTTGCTTTTCTGCTCCTGTCTTTCTGGTCTTCCTCCTCCCGAGGTCACCCCTCTCTGCAAACAGGGCTGTCCTGTCCCTCCCTATTTCCCAAACCCTGGGCCCCGCCCCTGCCCCTCCCTCTAGCCCATGGCCCCTCCCGGCTGCAGCCTGCCAACCTCTCAGCGGTCAGGGGGGCCTGGGAATCAATCCCTTTGGGTCACTGATGTTTATCTTCCAAGTTGAAAAGTTTAACTGCAGCTCATTGTGAGGCCTTGGAGACGACAGCTCAGGGGCAGCAGGGGGGAGTCATAAATTCCACCCACCCTGCTGGACACCCACGCCCGCAGCTGCCCCGGCCATTCAGGGCTCCACGGCTGCAAGGCTGTGCCCACCCGAGACCACCGGCCTGTGGCAGCTCTGGTCTGCTCGTTTCTGCGCTAGAATTTAATCTCCCCTCCGCCCACTTTCGCCCGACTCTCCCGGTCCTCTCTTCGGGGTGACTTCTTCAGTCCCACCTGGCTGACTCAAGTGCGGGGGGTGGGGCCGGGAGCACGGGGAGGCGGAGGAAGCTCTCGGGCCAGGTCGCACTGTGGGGCCGCGGCGGCCCAGCAAGGCCTGTGCGTTCCTCTCCGGACGAACCGGAAGTGGTCTGACAGGTGGAGGAGGAGGCTTGGCTTCCTCTGAGACGTTAAGCTGAGTCAATCTTTTCTCCATCCTTGATGAATGAATGAATGGGTTCATAAGCTGGCTTTTTATTTATTTTTTTAAGATTTTATTTTTAGGGAGAAGGGAAAGGAAGGAAAAAGGGAGAGAAACATCCATGTGTGGTTGCCTCTCACACGCCCCCTACTGGGGACCTGGCCCACAGCCCAGGCATGTGCCCTGACTGGGAATCGAACCAGCGATCCTTTGGTTCACAGGCTGGCGTTGAATCCACTGAGCCACACCATCCAGGCTATAAGCTGGCTTTTTAGAAGCTGTGGGTTTTTAAACATACCCACCCACCCTCCCGAGGGCCCTGGAGTGCCAGTCAGAGCAACACAAAGTTCTGAGCGCAGGGGAGCCACGGGCCCAGCGGGGCCTCCCGGGAAGGCCCCCCAGGGCCCTGCGTTCCTGCGGCTCGGGTGGGGAGCACCTGGCTGCCCAGAGACACCCTGGCTGGCTCACTGTGCGGCCGTGGGCCTCGCGCCTGCTCCGCCGTCTCCTTCCGCTGTCGGTGGGACTCGGGCTCCTTCGTGGGGTCCCAAGGACACGTCCCCGGGACCTGTGTGAAAGGTGCGGCCCCGCAGTGAGGTTCATCCAGGTGGGAAGATGCCCCTGCGTCCAGTCTCCATCCGTCCCTCCCGCATGGAGGAAGCCCAGCTGGGGCTCCAGCAGGGCCGCAACAACGGCCGGAGCCCAGAGTGTCTGCGTCGCACTGAGGCTCCGTCCTGCGGAGCCCGCGGGGCCACACGGCCGGGGCCCCCACGGCTGCTTGGCCGGCGCGGTGGTGGATGTTTCCCGCTGCTCCAGCGTGGGTCCACCTGGCTGCGGCCACGTGGCTGCTCACCCACACGGCTGTCGAGGGGGAATGCGTGAGCTCGCGGGGCAGGTGCGGGTCATGAAGCGAGGGAGCTGCTTCCACCCCGGGACTGCAACCGGGGGCTTTTCAAAAGGACTGACCGACTTCCCAAGGTTTCCCTGACTAACGATGGGTCCCCCCAGCTAGACGGACAGGCCTCTGTGGTCAGGCACTCCCGCGTCCCCCAATACTCCGGTACCGCAGGGCGAGCACAGCCCCCGGCGCGGGAGACTCCCCGCGCTCCCGGGATGACGTCTGCTCCACAGCGCCCCCTGCGGAGGGTGTGAGTCGTCAGTGCCGCGGCTTCCTGGCCCAGCACGCAGCGCGTGCTCCCCGGTCATTAAGCTCCGCGACTCATTCCCTTCGCTCTCTTTCTAATTAACAATTAGCTAACGACCGACAGTAATGCCCACGTGCAAAATCTGAACGCAGAGAACGAGTCCTCCGGTGGGTTTTTACGGCATCTGCGATCCACGCAAGAAACACTCGGCCGCGTGGACCGCCGGGCCCGGGCGAGGTGGGGCGGGCCGGGGAGTCGGCGGCCGGGCAGGCCCCGGGCGGCGCTGGGCCGGCGTCTCTGCTCGCCGCCTTCTGTGCCCCGCCTCTCCCAACGGCCACCGGGGACAGTTAACGGTCACGTGGACCAAGACCCTCTTCTCCACGGATCCCTGCTCCTCGGGGCTCCTCGAACTGGTCAGTGGGCCTTGATTCCGGGGCGTTCGCGTTCGTCTCCATGTTCGCTTGTAGCGAGAATCCTGCTGAGTCCGTTTACCCAGAATCCCCCCCCTTTGATGCTGGGTCCGGGTTCTTCCCCCACCCCCACCCCCACCCCCGCGTGACGGCTGATCCCCCCGGGCTGCCTGGCCGGCTCGGCCGGAAGCCCCCACCCCGGGGTCTCCCTGTGGTGACTTCCCATCCACGGACCCCACCCTTCCCCTCGGCGGTGAACCCCATCTTCTCGTGCTGCATTCGGAGTCAGGTCTGATTTCTCCCCCTCCGGTGGTCCCTGCGCCTACCCCGCTGACCCCGCTGACCCGCGCTCCCTCACCGCCCGTTCCCCGAGTCACCGAACCCTCGTCCCTCCAGCAGTGGTTCTGACTGAAATCGCTTTTCTGTGCGTGTAGCGCCAGCCGGCGCCGCAGCTGTTGTGGTCACTGTTACTGAAGCTCAGCTTGGCGGGGTGGCTCCCTAGCACCCGCGGCTGGGGCTGGTGGGCTCCCCGCCGTTTGGGCTCCGGGCCGGGACCCCTGAACTCAGGGGCCTGCTCTCCGCCCGAGGCAGGAGGAGGGGCATCGCCAGTTCGAGGAACTCCTGGAGCACGGAAGAGCTGCCGCTGGCGCTGAGCACGGGGATACTTGGATGAACCTGGACTCCCTGCCCCAGTACACAGGTAGTTTCACCTGCTGAGATGGGAACGCACCAGCCCCCTTACAGAGCATCAGCTGTGCTCCCCACGGGGACCGCCGCCCTGGCCGTGAGCTTTGAAATGGGCCCTGGGCGTGGCGTGCGATATTTGGGGGCATGTGCTGTTCAGGGGAAATATTCTGAGCAACTTGAAGGAGTTTTTTAAAAAATATATTTTATTTATTTACTTTTAGAGAAGGGAAAGGAAGGAGAAAGAGAGGGATAGAAACATCACTGTGTGGTTGCCTCTCATGTGGCCCCCACTGGGGACCTGGCCTACAACCCAGGCGTGTGCCCTGACTGGGAATCAAACTGGCAGTGCTTTGGTTCTCAGGCCAGTGCTCAATCCACTGAGCCACAGCAGCCAGGGCTGAGGGAGCTTTTTAAAGCCACCGAGCCCTGTGGCCAGGCTATGTGTCACCAGAGAGATCACCCGCTTCCCACAGGCTCTCCAAGCCTCCCTGTCTCCCGGGCAGATCTCGAACTCACTGCCGCCAGGCCGCGCCCGGAGCTAAAGGAAACTCGGGAAGAAAAGAATTTGAAAGGGGCCCGGAGACCCCGCACGAAGTCAACGAGCTGGACAGAAGGAGCCGAGGAGACTCTTTAGGCCTCACCTGTGCCCTGCGGGGTGGCCGGGACGCGGTCATGGAGGGCAGATGGCTGGTGTCTGGGACGGATGCTGGCCGTTATGCAACGTTCCCAGGGGCGGGGGGGGGGGGGGGACGGGACACCACAGAGGAAGCCTGGGGGGAAGAGAGTAGGGGTCATGTGACCCGGGCCCAAATCCAGGGTCAATTACTAACACCCGTGTGACCTCAGAGGTGTCACCTCTCCTGTCCCCAGTTCCCTCATTTGCACAAAGAGGGAGTTGGGCAAGGCCTCCCCGTTTTGAAACCTACAACCAGGTAATGTTCTTCACTCCTCCATTTCCTGCCCCGGCCTCCACGGGGCGCAGGGAAGGGTCTCGGCGGGCGGCAGCCGTTGCCAGCAGTTCGGGGAGCACCTGCCAGCCCCCGCCCCCAACATGTGCAGGAAACAGTAGTGTCACTGTCCCCCACGATTGACACCCAAGTGGGGTGTGTGGTGAGACAGCCTTCCATGGACGTTGTCTGAACCATGAAGACAGGCAGCCCCGTGGGCCCCAGACCACTGGGAAGCCTGTGGCGGGCTCAGGCCCGTGGAGAAGGTCCGTTTTTCCACAGAAGCACCACGAGCCTGCAGGAGCTGGCCAGCTCGAGCCTCTGACTGACGCCTGAGGTGACGCCTCCGTTTGTGGTCCCATGTTGCTGTCCTCCTGGCCTCCCGTCCTTCCTTCGTCCACACGCCCACCCACCCATCCATCCATCATCCACCATCCACCCACCCATCAGTCCAGTCACCCACCCATCCATCCACCCATCCACTCATCCACCCACCTACCCATCCACCATCCATCCACCCACCCACCCACCCATCTATCCATCCACGATCATCCACCCATCAGTCCAGTCACCCACCCATCCATCCACTCATCCACCATCCACTCATCCATCCACCCACCCATCCATCCATCCACCATCCACCCACCCATCAGTCCAGTCACCCACCCACCCACCCATCCATCCACCCATCACTCCAGTCACCCACCCATCCATCCATCCTCTATCCACCCATCCATCCACCATCTACCCACCCATCCACTATCCATCCACCCATCAGTCCAGTCACCCACCCACGCATCCATCCTCCATCCATCCATCCATCCATCCCCCCACCCCATCTTCCATCTGTCAACCTCCAGAAGTGGTCACTGAGCACACGTTTTGTGAGGGCTGCGGTGGACCCTGCGTGGGACACGAGGGACGAGTCGCAGGTGGCCCTGTGGCAGAGGAGCCCCTTGGAGATCTGGAGAGACTCCAGCCACCGAAACCCAGGTGACGAGGCGAGAGTGGCCGTGCTGAGGAGAGCGCAACAGCGCTGTGGGGTCCTGTGGACCCTCCCTGCCCGCCCCCTTTGTTCTCTGGGACACCTGTGTGGCAGCCTGTCCCTGCCAGACATCCCCTTACCTGACAGGGATGCCGTGGTCACGAAACGGCCGGCTGGGACGTGGCCCTCCGAGGCATGGTCACTCCGGGGCAGCAGCAGTGCCTGGGGCCACCGCCACGTGCACTCAGAGACGGCACCCAGAAGGGGCAGCGTCCCTCCCCGCCGCTCCGGAGCTGGCCTCCGACCCGGAGAGGGGATGGGGGGTTGCACAGAGCGGCACCCGGAGGCGAAGGGCCCCGGGACAGCGGCAGCAGCGCAGCTCGGGGGCACCGGGCCGCCTGGGCTCTGGAAGGCCAGGGGCAGCAGCCCCGGGGGCCACGCGGGAGCATCACTGGCCCCATGGCAGGGGTGGGTTTCCTGTCTCCTGCCCCCCCCCCCCCCCGGGCACAGCACCCGCCCCCCTCAGCTGCTCCCACTTCCGGCCCCGGGACAGAAGGGTGCTCTGCTCGGGGCCCCTCTCCAGGCCTGGCCTTCAGCACGCACCTCCCGTGGGCACCGCTGGGCGCCTGCGGCCAAATACGACTCCAGGCGCGGACTTCCTTCCCAGCTCGCCGACGTCCTGGGCTCCGCCGCTCGCCCGAGGGCCCCCCGGCTCCCGAGAGCAAAAACGGGAGAAAATCCACATGAAGAGGGAAATGTATCCACGGACTGGAAGGCTCGACACAGCAGAGACGTCCCTCCTCCCGCAGTTGAGCCGCAGAGTTACCGTGACGCCAACCGCTTGTTTCTTTCTCCCGCTGATTTCCAGGCCGCCTGCTCCAAGCGTGACAAGAGCACGTCCGGCCGCCTCTCCCGCCGGCGAGCCGCGGGGAGTCCTCCCTGTGGGAGGGCCGAGGCTGCTTCTGCCCCTGACGGTTGCTTGTCGGGCTCCTCTCGGACAGACCTGTAAGAGGACACGTTTCCAGATTCGAGGACGACACGCGGCAGAACGGGTGAAATGATGCCCCAAACCCGGTGAGGGGGCCCGTCGGGTTTGGCTGGAGTTTTGTTCCGAAGGGATCAGGATGAGTTTAAATAGTAACCGAGGTACAAGCCTGAATTTAGGCGCCCCAGACCCTCCCGTCCGGTGTAGAAGGTGGGGAACCGCCGCGGGCAGCGGCGCCCAAGAGGAAACCAGGTCTCAGGAGCCACCGGGGCCACCGGCTCCGCGGGAGAGTGAGCACAGCCCGGCCCGGAGTGTCCGCCCAGCACTGCCGCCCGCCCTGCGGTCCCGCAGGCGCCCGGTCCCCTGGGGCCCATTCGAGGAGGAGCCCCAGCGACCCGAGAGTCCGCCGCCCGGCCGCGCCGGGCGGTGGGGAACTCAGAGCCGCCCTGTGGGAGTCACGGGGGAGGGGGCCGAGTCCACTCAGCCCGGGAGCCGGAAACTGGAAGACAGGGCAGCCGGCCTTCAATGTCAAAGGGACGCCGTGGGGGCGAGCATCCTGACCCTGCTCCCCCAGAAAATGCACAGAAGGCAGAGGGGCGTCTGACGAAGACCCGACCCCCAACACCTGGGGCGGGCGAGAGACAGAGCGCCTGCCTGTCCCTTCGGCTGACACACTGGCTGCCACGGGGGCGGCCGAGGGAGGGACCCAGCATGGGAGGCCGGGGACTCGGAGGGAGGGGCTCCGGGCTGTTCTCCAAGGTGGAGCCTCTGACAGGGAGAGACAATGAGCAAGGGAGAGAGAACAAAGCCCAGGACCCCCAGGACGCAAGGGGATGAGGGTGAGGGAGCAGCCCACGTCTGGGAGGGAGCTGGAGCCCCCCAGGCGGACGGGCTGCGGTGGGGGGGGGCGTCAGAGGGGGACGCGTTTCCCAGCGACGGGGCGGGAGGAGGCCTCTGGGGAACGCAGGCCTGCCCGAGGAGGGGCGTGTGCAGGCCACAGGGAGGACCTGCGGCCCCGGTGCCGCTGCGTGCGTGTGCTCAGCATGCGGCTGCACCCCCCCACCCCCCACCCCCCACCCCCACCCCCCCATGCAGCCTCGTCTCACTCGGGGGCTGTGGGTCACCGGGACAAAGCTGGTGACAGTGAGACAGGCTTTCCTCCAACAACAGGCCAGTTGGCGTCTGACCTGCCTGCTTTTTAGGGACCAACAGCAGCCCCTCCGGTTCTCAGGGACCTCCAGCTCCGTAAACAGGAAGTGTGTCGTCCCCAACCCACGGAGGAGAAACTCACCGACAGGAGCTGAGCCATGTGCCCGAGGCCCCTCAGTGGGGGGCGGGGCCCGGCGGCCAGGCGTCTGGCTCCAGCACGCACAGCCGGCACGCACGGCGTCACACAGAGCGGCCCACGTGGGGCTGGGGGCTGCACCGAGATTCGAGAGGCCGGCCTTCTCTGTCTTCCCCTGGA
Source organism: Phyllostomus discolor (assembly GCF_004126475.2). NCBI lineage: Eukaryota > Metazoa > Chordata > Mammalia > Chiroptera > Phyllostomidae > Phyllostomus > Phyllostomus discolor. The sequence continues at coordinate 1,414,754 of NC_040904.2, read as the reverse complement.
ATCTTCCGGAAACTCAGCCCCACACTCCAGTGCTTTTGGTGGGACGGCCTCTTGCTGGGGCCTGGGAAGCGGCCGTGTCCTGCCTTACGGGACCAGCAACGCACACCGAGGCGCGTGGCAGCAGGCGGTGTGCAGGCCACACCGAGGCCGTGGGGACGGGCGGCCCCTTCCGCGGTGCAGGGGGCGGTGAACCGGCCTGCCCGCGGCCTCTCCTCACACGCAGCAGCTTCCTCGCACGCGACCCGAGTCCCGCTGGCCGGCGCGTCACAGAAGGAGGGTCTGAGCCCGTCCCCGCATCTGCTCTGGACCCTCAGAGGAGGCCGTGACAGCCCAGGCACAACGGCCCCCGACCCGCCACGTCCCACAGCCACGGCTTCCTTCTTGTCCACGCTACGTGTCTCTCACGGGTCGGCTTCGCCCCCACTCACATCGTCTTCTTCCAAATCCAGGCCGGTGACACAGCCTCCTCCCGGACCATCGTCCTCCCGGCGGGAGAGGGAAGGGACCGCGGCACCACGCCCCGCTGCCGTGCCGGGAGGTGGCGGCCACGGGACTTCTGCCAGCATCGTCGGCAGGAGCCAGCGGCAACGCCAGGCCTGGTGCTGGGGATGGTGGGGGGACGGCAGAGCACCAGCTCCTTGGGGAGGGCCAGCGAACACTCCTGACCGACACTGCCATCTGTGACAGTCTCGAAGCACAATTCCTTGCAGACAGACAGAAAGTTCCGCCCCGAGCATGGTGACCCAGTAAAACGTCCTTGCCCTCGACCGGGAGGCATCCGGGGAGCGGCGAGGGAGGGAGGGGAGGGGCGGGAGGCGCCCCTGGAGGCCAGCAGCAGGAGTCAGTGCTCACGAGGGAGGGAAGAGAGCCGCTTTGGAGGCCGAGTGCCAGGGCGAGTGCCCTTGACCGGGGTGCTGCGGGGCGGGGGCTGGGGGCTGGGGGTGCAGGCGCAGGGTTGGGGGGGTGGCCGGTGCAGAGGGCGGGCTTGGAGGAGGACGGCCGGCCGGCCCTGCCCGAACCTATTAATGTCTCATCAGAAAACGGAGCCACTACTTTCCCGTGACCCAATTTTAAATTAGACTTCTTAAAGAAGCTGGGGAGGGGGGGCAAACTTTAATCCCTAAAGGAGCTTAATTTCTCCAAAAAAAGAAGGAAGACAAGGAAAAGGAGCATGCCTGGACAGACAAGCGCCCTTCGGTTCAAGGCTCGGAATAGAAACAGTCGGAGAGCAGGCCAGGGCGAGGCTGGGGGTGCGCTGTCCCCAGCCGTCCCCATCCCGAGGGCCGGAGGGCACCATGACACAAGGGGATGGCACCTGGCCGAGGGGCCCTGAGGACGGTGACAACGTTTCCCCACTGAAGCCACAGCGCACACACACACACACACACACACACTGTGAGCCGGGCCAGGACCCGTGACATTGAAGCTGTCCTAGCAATCTGGGCTACGGGGCCACGGAGCCCACGGGGCCCCCTCCCAGGCCCAGATGCACGGCCCGCGCAGAGGGCTCTCTCCGGACAGGCCTGGCTGCTGCTCGGACCTGCCCCTCAGCTGTTTGAGAACCTGAACGTCGTCACAAGCGTCTGGGCCAACCTCCTGGGTGTAAGGAGCCGAAAGTGGCAACCTGTGCTGGCAAGCAGGACAAACCAGCGACGTGAGCGGGCATTCGACAAGGACGGGGAAGTCCGGCGTCCATGCCCACGGTTCCAGAGCCCCCTGAGGGCCCGTGAGGAAGGGCAAACCTCTCACTGATCCCCTCCCCCGGGGCCAGCGGCCCGGAGGCTCTAGCAGAGGTGAGGACGAGGCGGAAGGCCCGTGTCCCCTCACCTCCTCCCGAGCAGTTTGCAGGCAGCAGGCCGCCAGGCTTGGCCACCAGGCCGGCCAGGGGCCCCGGGGCCACGGCCCAGCCCCACGCCCGCCTTCCAGCCTGCACACGGGTGCGGAGGGCAGGCAGCTTCCCCGAGGGCGGGGCCCCGGGGCTGGGACCTCGCTTCTGCAACGTCCTACTTGCGGGCACTTAGCTGCGCGGCCGCCGCTGGCTGCGGGGGAGGCTGGGAAGTGCTGTCCCCCTTGGGCGTTCACACCTGCCGGGAGGGCGGGGCCGGGACCCAGGCTCCGTGAAGAGCGGTAAAGGACGCCCACCGCTGTGTGTCCACAAACAGAAATCGTGCGTCGTCAAAGCCCCTGAATAGCACGCTCGGGCCGATAACAGTACCTGGGACCATTGCCCAGCGTGAGGAGCGCTGATGGGCGGTCTCCAGCTGTCCGTGGGGTCTCTGAGACCCTCTCCAGCGTGCTCGTCCAGCAGGGGCTGCCCCACAGCCACCCCCCTCAGGCCGCCAAGCCTCCCGACGTCTGAGCTTTGTGGCTACTCGGGCAGCACCCAGGGAGTCTGCGGTGGCCCCCGCCCCTGCAGGTCCAGGGCCCCCCAGGGGGTTCCCCTGGGGCTGCAAGACTCCGGCCAAAGCTGAGGCCCCTGCTGCCTGCCTGGGCGTCTTCCTCTGCACTCCCTCCCCCGCCCCCCTCCCCATCCCTCTCCCTGCGGGTGTGACCCCGGCGCCCAGGCACAGCAAACCGGCAGCCCCTGTGGTTGGCAGGATCGTCCGTCTAAACGTTCAAGTCTGTGCCTGTGCTGCTTCTAAGCTCGTCCCACCTCAGGGGGGCCCACGGCCAGGAGAGCAAGCGGCCCGTGAGGGTACGTGAGTGCCCCCCGCCCCCGCCCGAAGACAAGGCCCAGTGTGGCGGGCTGACCTCCGCCCCTGAGTTCTCGCCTCCCCTCCGGGGCCTTTCTGGCGGCTCGTCCGAGCCCGGCTAGAGTCCCCAGGGGCACACGGCGTGTCCTCAGCCGCCCGGCGCGCGCCTCACCACGTTGGACCGGCAGGCGGGCCGTCGGCAGCGGGGCGGGTGTCCCGTGGTGCCAGAGAGGGAGCCGCAGCCCCGCAGGCAGGTCCCAGAGGACGGCGGGGGCCAGGCCGGTGTCCCTGCTGGCTCAGCGGCTGCTAAAAACGGCGGCAGAGACAAGGCTGGCGAGGCAGAAGGACATTCGTGTTGGGACCAGCCTCCCCCCCTTCCCCGGGAGCTGGCGCTGTCTGGGAGCTGCGGCCAGCTGGTGCCGAGCCGGCAACCCACATTCGCAGGTGTCCCGCTGCGGCCTCCCGAGGAGACGGACAGACGGACAGATGGAGTCGGGGAGGGTGGGGGCGGGGCAGTGGAAAGGAGGCACCGGGGACAGGACTGAGAGCGGAAGGGAGAGGGAGGGAGAGCAGCAGCAAGAGGGCGTGTGGGAAGGAAGACACGAGATGGGGGGCGGGGTGGAGGTCGTCCCGTTAGCTCAGCCCGGGGTCCAGGCTTTTCCCGTCCAACCCCCTCACTGCAGGTATCATGATTAAACCGCATCCCCTCTCCCACCCCCCAACACGTACGGTGAAGCCCCGCCCCCAGGACCTCAGAGCGTGACCTCGTTTGGCACCAGGACCTCGGCAGATGTCGTCAGCTCAGATGCGGCCGTGCCGGAGCAGGGCCGGCCCCGCTGCGCCGTGACCGGTGCCCTTCCAGAAAGCCCCGGGGACAGAGCGAGCAGCCCTGCGGGGTGGGCAGCGGCTGCGGTGCGCTGGGAGCCACCAAGCTGGAGGCAGCGGGGGTCCTTCCCGCAGGTGTGGGGGCGCAGCCCTGCTGACCTCCATCCAGCCTGCGGGGCGCGGGGGGGGGGGGGGCGGGGATCTCTGCTGTCCAAGCCCCCCAGCTTAGGGCCCTTTGTCCCAGCTGCCCTGAAGGACAAAGGCACAGGAGTGCTGGAGGGGGGCTGGGGCCCCGGCCCCCGAGGAAGGCGGCTGCCCCCAGGCCCACGAGCACACTGGCGGGTGGCTCCCTGGGGGGCGGGTGGCTCCCTGGGGGGCGGGCGGCTCCCCGGGGGCCGAGTGGCTGTGGGGAGGGCCAGACCCGGGCAGCTGATGGGACACTTGCAGCTCGCGGGGCTGCAGCTCTGAGCTGGCCGCGGTCCTGGCTGCAGGGCGGCTCCTGGGCACCAGGACCGCGCCCCTTGTCCCTCTGCAGCGGCCAAGCTCCCAGACCCCCCCCGGAACCGCCATTATCCCACCCCCCTCACGTCTGCCCGCCGCTCCCCGGCCCCAGAAGGGCGCTCATCGTCCCCGCACGTGCTCCTGTGGCCAGGTCCGGGCCATCTCTGGTCATGCAGTAAAACCAGAGAATACATCGAAGGCCTCAGGGAAAACGGGAGTCCCTGTTCCTGGCGCCTCCTGCAGGGGGTGCTCTTCTGCAGAGCCACGCCCGCTCCCCCCAGGGCGTGGGAGCTAGCACTCCAGTCCGGGGGAGCCCCCCCACCAAGGACCAAGGGCCACGTCCAAAAAGACCCTTTGTGGGCTGGAAAGACAGGGTAGGGAGGGAGCAGGTGGTCCGCCTCGCAGGAGCCAACCTTGGGCAAGCACGGTGTCTCTTCCGCGTGTGGTCAGGGAGAAGGCCCCCGAAGTCCACCCGGATGGAAGCTCGGACTTCAGGGCTCGCTCCCGTCCTCGGCTGCCACGGGCCCTGCCTCTAATGTGGGCGAGAAGCCCTCTGGCCCGCTCTCGGGGAGAGACTCGGGGAGTGGGGTGCACGGTGGCACCGTGGGGCGCTGGGACCCCAGGTCATCTGGGCGCCAGGGCAGAGCAAGGGGCTGCACGACACACGATGGGACACTGCGCAGCGGCGAGAAGGACAGGGCTCCTGCCCGTCACCACAGCGCGGACGGAGCCGGAGAGCATCACGTTCAGTGAGATGAGCCAGGCGGCGAGGGGCCAACACCACGCGATCTCACCTTTACCTGGAACCTAGCCAAGGAAACGAACGAGCGAGCAAAACACAACCAGAGACATTGAAGTTAGGAACACACTGACAGTGACCAGAGGGGAGGGGGAGGGGGTAATGGGGGGAGGGGGAGGGTTTTCAGGAACGACCACAAAGGACACACGGACAAAACCGGAGTGCAGTGGGATTGAGGGGGGGAGGGGGGGATGGCTGGGGTGGGGGAAACGGGAACAACTGTGCTTGACGGACAATAAAAAAAAGTTAAAAAAAAAAAGAGAAACAAACGAGCCAACCAGAGAACGGGCCGACGACCTTGGCAGACGCCTCTCAAAAGGAGACACACAGGTGGCAGGGGAGGAAGCCCAGAAAAGACGCTCCGAGTCACGTGTGGCCAGGGAAACGCAAACGGAAGCCACGACGAGACACCGCCGCGCACCGGCCAGGACGCCCGAAATCCGGGACGGCGGCACGCCCTCCCGGCGCTGGCGAGGACGCGGACGGCGCAGCCGCTCCGCTTCTTACCAGACGGGGCGGCTCCCGCGCGCCGTGCTGCTCGCCCCTGGAGCGGAACACGCATGGGCACAGGGAACGCCGCGCGGGGTGTTCACGGCAGCTTGCACCACCGTCGCCAAAACCCGGCAGCAGCCACGACGCCCCTCGTGGTGGCGGATGAACACGCTGTGTCCGCCTGGCCGTGGTGTGGCGTCCGGCGGTCAGCAGATAGGAACTACCAAGCCCTGAAGAGACTCGGAGGAAACCCCGTGCCCGGCACGGGGGAGGAAGAGAATCGCGGGTGGGACGGTGGCCGGGCTCGAAGCGGCCAAGACGGGGAACCAGGGAAGCTCCGTGGACGGGCAGACGGGTGGAGAACGGGAGAGTCACAGTCACAGGAGAACAGCACAGCGACACGTCACTGGCAGGGTCCAGCTGGGGGCACACGGCGTCTACGGCCCAGTCCTTACGCTTTGCTGTGTGTTCGAGCATCTTCACGACGAAGATAAAGCCCCGCCGTGAGGTGGTTCTACGATCACAGTGGGTTTCCTTTTCTCCCCGAAGCACCAGCCTCCAAGTGCGTGCGCCAGGCGGGCGGCCGCCCTGTTCCCTCTACCTTGGACACGTGTAGGACGACATCCCGGAGCGGGAGGAGGGCACGGGGGAGCCTCATGAGACGCAAGTGCAGTTCACGGTTCAGTCGAAAGTCCCGTGTCGAGACTGGCCCTTTAGCTGTGACAAGTGTCCGGGGGGAAGGAGGTGAAGGGTGACAGGAACTCTTCCCGCCGCCTTCACAGCTTTCCCGTGACTCTCACGGGTCCTGTGTCGCCAGCGTTGCTTAGAAGAGAACCTTGGATGAGGCCAGGCCAGAAGAGAGACTATGTTGTCTATTCTTCCCAGAGAAATACCGTCAAGTTCCATTTTATAACCACATCCTTACACAGCCCCAAATGAAGTAAAAAAAATAGACTGCAGTGGTGTGTCAGGCCAATAATTAAAACATTATGTAATATTTTATGATGTTGATGGTATTTGTCAGCTTTTAAAATAATTAAAATTGTATGTTTTCCCTGTATTCTAAATATTTACTCGTGTGCCTAATGTTCTGTCTATTATTTCACATTATTTTTCCCTTGAGGACCCCCCGGGGACAGCGGGGTCTGCCCCCGGGCACTGGGGCCCAGCATGAGCCAGTGCAGGGTAAGACCCGGGTCACTGGGACACTCTGCGGCCCCCCAGGCCAAAGGCATTCATTTAGATGTTCCTGAAATAAACCCACGGGAAGCACCCGTCGCCCACAGTGTGTTTCCGCGGCTGGTAAACAAGAACTTGGCAAACATGTTGGGCAGCCTCCAGAGCAGAGGTTCGGGGCCGGGCTGCCCACCGAGTCCCAGGGGGCGGGGCCAGCGTCTCCGGGGGCGGGGCCAGTGTCAGTGACACACTTAACTCCCAGCGACTCTGACACTCAGCAGGGTTGAGAATCACGGAGCGAGTCCGACCCCAGGGGTCCAACCAGGGGTTCACGCCATGGGTCCCATCGCGGTGTCCGTGTGACCTGTGTGCCCATCGCCGAGGCTGGCAGGAGGGACGCACTGAGGGGTGAGGACACCGTCGGGGCCGTCGGCCTGCACATCCTGGAGTGGGGTCAGTGTCTAGATCTTTCTTCGGGGAGAAGCCAAAGAGGAAGTGAAGCTCGGACGCCCGTGGGGCTAACGATGGGGATGAGCCCAGAGAGCTGCGCCCCACGCTGCCCCGCCCCGGGGTGCTGACAGGTCGGAGAGTGGTCCGTGGGTTCCCAGAAGCTGAGGCCGGCCGCAGCCTGTGACGCACCCACACAGCACTGTGGGCTCTGACACCCGTGGGGCTGTGCTGGGGGGCCGGAGCCCCTGCCCGCAAGGAGACAAACACAGCCGAGCAGCAACAGCTGTGCGGTTGCTGAGGAAGTAGGCGGTGCTGGCCCGGCGGGAGGGGGTGCAGGAACGGGTGAGCGGTGGGGGGTTAGGAAGCACAACTCGGTGGTTACGGACCAGCCACGGGGATGCGAAGTGCAGTCCGGGAAACGGAGCAGCCGGACGACCTATGCACGACCCAGGGCCAGGAACAATGGTGGGGGGCTGACTGGGGGAGTGGGGGTGCTGGGTGGAGGGGGCAGGGGGGAAGACTGGGACAACTGTGAGAGCATCATTAACAACATATAACAAAAACAAAAAGAAACACCGATCTATTTTTTAAGAAAAGAAAATATAAAGGAAGAGAGAGATAAAGAGACGGGGGTAGGGAGTGTCCAGCTTACAACAGCAACAAAAATATGAAATAAGCCCTGGCTGGTGTGGCTCAGTGGACTGAGTGCCAGCCTGTGAACCAAACGATGGTGGGTTCGATTCCCAGTCAGGGCACAGGCCTGGGTTGTGGGCTGGGTCCCCAGTAGGGGGCACGTGAGAGGCAGCCACACATGGATGTTTCTCTCCCTCTTTCTCCCTCCCTTGCCCTCTGTCTAAAAATAAATAAATAAAACCCTTAAAAATACATATATAAAATCCTGGGGGGAAACTTGCAGGATGTACAGTCAGAAAACAACAAATATGACTGAATATGTTTTATGTTTTTACAAATCCACTTTGCAAGCAGAAAAAAGAGAGTTAGGAAAGTTTAACATTGTAAACACGTGTATTTATCCCACACTAACTATACATATTCATTAGAATATCCTAATAAAACTACTTTTTGACCTTGACAACAACTGTAAGGCTGACTCGGCAGAACACGTGAAACCGGAGAGGGGAGTTTCTTCAGGCGGGGGAGGCGGAGCACGCACCTTACCAGACACCGAAACACATTTCAGAGTGAGGACGCAACGGCCCAAGCGAGCTCAGGCTCGAGCAGCTACGGAGCAGAACGAGCCGCGCAGAAGCCGCCACAGTCACACGGCGGAGCCAGGCGGGATGAAGGCAGCGTCTGAATGGGGGACACGTGAGTCGCTCCACACAGGACCCACAGTATCGGGGACCGTGTGGAAAAAACCACGCCGGGGCCCCTCCTCCTAACACCCACGGTCGTAACTCACGTGTGGGTTATTGCGCTTCTTAAAAACCTAAAGGCACCGGAGGAGAAGAGGTAAAACCTTTATGTAAACTTGTCGTAGAAAGAACTTCTTAAGCACAGCGCCAACGGAAAAATCAACGAAGTAACATATTGCGAGAGATGATTACAAAAAAATACTTTTATAAGTCTAAAATAACATGAAAGGCCGAGTACATCTGGGAGAATGGCTATGACAGATATGAAAACCACAGGGTTTCAAATCCTTAAAGTACAAAGGACCCTGGCAGATAACGAGAGACAAATATTCATACAAAATAAATGGGACAGAGAACGAATGATTTTCACAGTAACTACACGTAGCCGACAACACATGGTGGGGGGGGAAGCATTCCACCCCCTCCGTCAGCAGAATCTCCAGGAAAACAGAGAGAAGCCTCACAAATGAGCAGAGAGGGCACGGAGAAATAGGCTGCCCCAAAACCGTGAACGGGCTAGGGGTTCCTGGAAGACGGTTCGGCGACGTGCCCTCCAAAGCTCCCACAGACGCTCAGCCCCTGGCCCGGCCCCCCTTCCGGGCGCTGGTTGGGAGGTGACAGCGTAAAGCACAAGGCGCAAGGAGGCCGAGGGACACTCCCGTGGGGGCTGCAGCAAAGCAAGGAAACCTTTTTTTTTAAAATCGAATTATACATTTGAGGTTTCAGAGGAGGACTCAGGCGGGCATCACAGACAGATCAGAATCCGTGGAACCTTCTTTATGGCCTCCTGCTGGTTTTAGTTTCTGCTTTGAATCAGGCGGTGGGAGTGACCTTGGTCTCCCCCGCTGTGTCTGTCATCTTCAGATCTCAAACCATAAACCCCATTCTTTTTTTAAGAATTTGTTTATTTATTTTTAGAGAGGGGGGAAGGGAGCGGAAAAGAGGGACAGAAACATCAATGTGTGGTTACCTCTCGCATGCCCCCTACTGGGGACCTGGCTCACAACCCAGGCATGTGCCCTGACTGGGAATCGAACCAGCAACCTTTCACTTCGCAGGCCAGCGCTCAATCCACTGAGCCGCACCAGCCAGGGCTCAAAGCACACCCTTGACAAAGATGTTCAATCTACCGTTAACACTGTGGTGATGGAAACCTGGAAACGCAGCACACGAAGCAGTAAGCGAGTCTTTTAAAACGCCCGGCACGGCCACGACAGAGCACCGGGCCACGGAAACTCACCTTTGCACTGCGTACTCCCCGGCACCGTGAGGCATTCACAGCTCCGCTGGTTAGAGACAGAGTCCGAAGGCGGTAACCAGGTAAGACCCGTTTTTGTGGAGTACATATTTGAAATTCCGTTTATGCAGAGAAAAAGCCCAGCAGACGAAACAGCAATATGAGTACCATGTTTAGCTGTGTGGGGCGGGGGTGGGGGAGGGGATGGGCAGTGCTTTCTGTTTGTTTGTTCTTTTAATCCATATTTTCTGAATTTTCTCAATGAAATGACTTGCTTTTGTAATAAAGAAACTAACTGAAAATTTTAGCTGCCTAGTTTTAATACTTTCTGGGGCAAGACAGAGTCTGAGTTAATTATTTAATTAAAGAAAACAGATTGGCAGGCTCCAAGCCCTGTCTCTGGGCGCCCGAGCCCTGGTGACAATGCCTGTGTTTGTGAGTGAGACCCGTGGCAGGCCACACCCGAGACCAGGAGGCAGGGGAGGGAAGGGGGCCCTCAGGACCTTTGGTCTGCGGAGCCCGAGGCTCTCCTGGGCCTTGCCGGGCTCCCGAGAGGCCTCACCAAACCTGTCCCCAACCTCAGCTAGGGACAGTCAGCACGCACCCAGAGGCTGACCATCCCACTTGCCCTCTTGGGCCCCCTCCCCCCACCCCGCCGCCTTCCGGGGTGGAAGCCAACTGAGTCAGGCCTGGAGCCCTGCAGCCCAAGCTGGACAGAGGCCCCGGGGATATGCGCACCGCCACAGCGGCGCCAGGCCCGGCCACTGTGGTGCTGGGGCTGCGCTGCTCGGGATTGCAGCTCCTGCCGCCCTGCAGCAGAGAAACGGGCTCTCCACGCACAGCTGCTGGAGAATCCCGAGTTAGTTCCCAGAGAGAGGGAGCACTCAATGGGGCCAACCACCACCCGGACCGCAGTCCTGGGTGGGGGCCTCTGTGGTCCCCGCCTGCTCCGCTCTGTGAGCCAGCAAGGCCACCGCCCCTGCCTGCCTCGACGGAGCCACCCCGCCCAAAACACAGGTCGCCCTGCCCGGCGCCATTGATTCCCCTGAAAAGGTTTTTTTTTTAATATGTACTAGCTATATACACTGTAAACAGATTACTTTGGTCTTCTGGAAAAAAATATATTGTAGCCTTGTATTCTGGCATATTGTTCTTTCATCTTCGCTTGTTAAAAAAAAAATCTTTCCAGTGGCTTGCCTTCCGCGGGAGAATAAATAGTACGTCGTTTCCGGAGGGACTTCGTAAATGAGTTCAGATCTTAGTTTAAAAATACTTTCGTGTCATAAGACGGCTGCAGAGCTAATACTGGCTTTTTTGCTGCTGCCGCTCCTCTCAGCTAACCCCCACCCCCACCTTCGTGTTTTGCCCCACCGCGCCCAGCCGCGGAGACAGCAAGAAGCGGGCTGAACAGTTAGTTACCTGCGGGCCCAGGCACGGCGGCCGGCCGTCCTCCTGCGCAGGTGGGCGGGACGAGGCGGCACCGACGGGAGCCTGCGCTCGGACGGCGTCTGGGCGTGCAGGGCTCGCAGGGCACGAGGCACAGGAACCCGGTGCCCGGCGGAGGGCGGAGGTCGCCGCGGAGGTCAGGGTGGGGAGCGGAAAGGGAGGTTCCCCTGCTTCCCCTCTTTCCTGCAACTGCGGAGCCTGCCTGCCACCCCCAATCTTGACAGTGGGGTGGGGAGCACCCCCAAAGGTGTCCGGGGGACCTCCCTCCCCTGACGAGTGTCATTCCATGAAACAGCGCCCAGAGCGGGAGCAGCATTCCCTAGTTTTCCTGTCTCGACGCAAGTGTCTCCGGCCTCCCGACCCCACACTCACTACCCCCCGCCCCTCGGAGGGGGAAAGCAGACCAGCAGGCGTGGCTTCCGGCCCCGGCCCCGGCCCCGCCCCTTCCGGCGGCCGCCCTCAGCTGAGCGAGGCCCACGTGCGCCTGTGGTTTGAGGGCCCTGGCGCAGGTGCTGGTGCACCTGAAGCCCGGAGGAGGGATCCCCCGGCCGCAGAGTCGCAGGCCCGGCCGGCGCTGCAGGCTGGCTCTGCCCTGCTGGCCCCTCCACTCTCAACACGTGCATCTGGTCGAGGCTGGAGGACAGTCCCAGGTCATGCACCAAGTTCATGGAGCGGACCGGAGGGACAAGAGGCCACGGGGTCCGCCCGTGCGGCTGGCACGCATGTGCCGTGCACCTGTCACCCTGCAGGGCTGTGACACACCTGGCAGAGACAGCCCCTGGGGACCTGCTGCTGCCCACCTGGGGCTCCGGCAGACTGCCCCACCCGCCTGTTACCAATCTCTAAGTCTTTGGCAACCCACTGCCCAGACCCCCGCTGAGCTTGGACACACCCCCTCCCCTTACCTGCTCACACCAGGCTCCTGTGAGTCTGTGAACCCCTGGCGCTGTGAGGTGGCCCCGTCTGCCGCAGTGTGGTCTCCCGCCGCATAGGGGGCCCCCAGTCCCCGCAATTCCATTTGGAATTGATCACTGAGATGCACCCGCCTACAGGATCTTCCTGCACCCAAGGGTGTCCCATGGTTTGCCAGCCTCCACGATGGGGCGATGCTCTCTGGGTACAATCCCTGCAGCTGAGCCAGCCCAGGCCTCCGGGGGCCTGGAGGCTGCAGGCACGCTGGACGCCTGGTGCTGCCTGAGAGCTCCGCCTGACACAGCCCCGCCCCTTCCCCGTGGGCTGCCGGGAGCCGCCCTGGGCCTTTCCTCTGTATCTGTGCAGCGGGATGTTGACAAGCAGCCCTCTTTCCTGCGAACGTGGTCAGGATGCAAGGACGGAATGCGTTTGCAATCCTTAACATGTTCCGGGCGCGTGGTGCTCCCTGAATGGCAGCTGCCATGAGGAAGGAGGCCCAAGGGAGAGGGCCTCAGTTTGCTCTCTGTGACCCAAAGAGAAGAAACAGGGTGAACGGGCGGGGCTGTAGGGAGAGGTTGCAGCTGGGCTAAGGAGCTGGCCAAGGACGGGGAGGGGGAAGCAAGGTCCTCCCGGGAAAGGTGTTCAGCTCAGGACAGACAGCATGAGTGACCGAGTGGCCTCGGGGCCACAGGGGTCAGACCACCTTGGCCTTCAAGCTCCTTCCCACGCAGAGGCCTAGGGGACACCTGGCGATGGTCTCCCACGGGCTTTGAAACAGACACAGTGGACTCAACATTGTCCCCCTTATGGAAAACCAACTGTTAGGGCTTCAGTGGTTTCTGTCTCCCCAAAACTCACGTGAAATCCTAACCCCTAGGGCCTCAGAGTGTGCCCACCTTTAGAAACGGGGTCACTGCAGATGTAATTAGTTGAGATGAGGTCATACCGGAGTAGGGGGCCCCTCATTTCATATGGCTGGTATTCCTTATAAAAGAAGGAAATGAGCCCTGGCTGGCGTAGCTCAGTGGATTGAGCACGGGCTGCGAGCCAAAGCATCACAGGTTGGATTCCCAGTCAGGGCACATGCCTGGGTTGCAGGCCACAACCCCCAGCAACCGCACATTGATGTTTCTCTCCTTCTCTCTCTCTCTCTCTCTCTCTCTCTCTCTCCCCCTCCCTCCCTCCCTTCCCTCTCTAAAAATAAATAAATAAAATTGAAAAAAAAAGTAAAACAAAAAAAGAAGGAAATGAGGTCACAGACACGCACGTTGGGACGACTCCATGTCGATGTAAAAGCAGAGATTGGGGTGCAGTGCCTGTGAGCCGGGGAACACAGAGGGCACCCGGAAGCCACCAGAAGCCGGGAGAGAGGCCTGGAGCAGGTGGTGCCATGGCCGCGCAGGGCACAGCCCTGCTGGTGCCTTGGTTTCCGAGTTCCAGCCTGCAGAACAGACACAGTTTGGGCAGGGAAGCCCCTGGCGTGTGGTGCTCTGTCACGGCAGCCTGAGCAGAGTGACATGTCCCCTCGGAGTGTCTTCTCGCCAGGAGCGGGACAGCCACCTTTTCCTCCCTGTGGGTGGCAGCCTGCTTTGCCACCCTGTGCCCGGTCGCAGGCAGGCGTCCAGCAGCCCAGGGTTGCCTGTTGCGGACAAAGCCATGCTCAGAGTGCTCAGAGTCGGAGCGGCGGCCTGCTCCAGGCCCCTCGTGGGAAAGCAGCCCCCGGGGCCCAGGGAGCTCTGGCTCCAGAGCCACGTGAATTGTGGCCAGGCAGGAGGAGTATGGCCTTCCCCGGCCAGGGGTCACGGCCCCTCTGCTCAGATAAGAGCACCCACGGGGCCCAGGACAGGGGAAGAAGTAGAGAACAGGATCCCGGAAGGCCCCCTGACGAGCAGCTTTGAGGACCCGGCTGCCCTGCGGCCGGTGGGTTAATGCAGGCCACTGGGGCCCCAGTCCCGGCGCCAACGGCGTGGGGCTGGACACGCCCTGAAGAGGTGGAACCTGAGCTCTAAGCGAGGTGCTGCCCTTGAGTGCAGCGAGCACACAGAGGACAAGAAGCCAGAAACCATGGCTTCCACCGTCAGTGTCCTGAAACCCTTCGCGACACCTCGACTCTTTCCAGCACCCTCGGTGCGGCGGGCACCGTGGCGGGCCCCTCGTGGGTGCTGAGTGCTTCCATCCTCTCTGCTCCAGGGGCTGAGCCCCTCCCTCAGCCCAGCTTAGGCACCAGGGGACGGGGCCCAGAGCAGTTAAGGAACCTGCCCGAGGCCAGCTCCGCACTCAAAACTACCCGGCTAGCGGCTTCCCCTTGGGGCGCTGCCCCGGGGAAGTCCCTGGGCAGACAGTGGGTGGGGCCGGACCGGTGGAGACCCCTGAGGTCGTGAGGGACAAGGTCGAGGGCCTGGCCCAGGGCTCTTGTCTCCCTGTGAGCCCACTGCCCGGCGCGTCGCCAAGCCCCACCGGGCAGAGCTGAGCGGGCCCTGGCGTTCGTACGTCCCCACCGCTCTCATGAGGAGGCTGAGCCTCTCGAGGCGACGACCGGCCCCAGACCCCAGAGCACGTCAGTGGCAGAACCAGGCCAGCAGCAGCGTCCTGGTTTCTAACCCAGCATCTTCCTTAAATACCACGCTGTCTTCACAGGAGGGACTCGTTTCCTTCCGGAGCCCGAGAGAGTCTCTAAAGATGCCAAGAAACCCTTTCCTGCCCTTCAGGTTGTGACGTGTCGGTGGGCCTGGCCGCCGCGGGTCTCCCGTGGGAGTCTGGGGGTGGGGAGGCACCGGGACACGCACCGTGACTCCAGCTGGGACCAGCGTCCCACCTGCTGCGGGCGGGCGGGTGCCCCCGGGGGGGGGGGGCAAACGCAGGCGGACATCTCCCCAGACCGCATTCAGGTGTGGAGCTGAGACAAGTCCGTCAGCCCTTTGCACTTCCCATACCGGCCACTGCCAGTGTCGCCGGAGGACGGCGAGGGATTCGTGTCCACACAGCATTCGGAGGCAGCTGAGAGAGCAGGTGTCAGCTGTTAGAGTGTCTTGAGACACGTCTACGAAGTTTCCATCCATCCAGCCACCCCCCCCCCCGTGTCCATCTACTCCTCCGTCCGTCTGGCCGCCCGTTCGTCCGTCCGTCCGTCCGACCCCCCGGGTAGCCACTGCGTCCCTCCTCTGCACAGTCCCCCCAGACCGCAGGGCTCCCGACGGAGCCGACCCAGCTCCCGCCCTGCGAAGGCTTGGGTTCCGGCGGGGGGGCGGGGGGGGGGGGGCAGGTTCTGGCTGCGACTGCCCCCGACGAATTCAGGAGGAAGTAACCGAAGGCCGGAGGGAAGGGAGAGGCCTCCTCGGAGGGCGTGACATGAGGGTGGGCCCTGAGTAGGGATTTGTTCAGCTGACACTGGTAGAGAGAGAGGTCACTCAAAAGAAAGAGCAACGCACAGGTGAAACCTGTGTGATCTTACGGACTAAGGTCACTGCAGTGAACAGAAGCATGTTTAATGCTCACCCGAGGATACGTGTGCACTGAGCCCAGAGAGAGGAGGGCGGAGGGAGAGGGGGAGGGGCGAGGATGGTCAGAGAAATGTTGCCGGCTGCCTCCCACTCGCGCCCCGACCTGGGATCCAGCCCGCAGCCTTCCGGTGCACGGGAGGACGCTCCGACCAGCTGGCCCACCCGGCCAGGCCCCCCAGTAAACATAATAAACACACCAGCACACAAAGGAAGGGATGCATGGCGTGGGAACGAGACGGGGTGATCACGGAGAGAAGCAAAGATGGGTGGGAGCACAGTGGGGGTGGGGCAGGCAACACTCAGGACCCTCCGTCGGTGTGTTCAGCCACTGACGGACAGACGGACAGCTGACGGTGGCCACACCTGCAGGGCGCCGTCCCCGGGCTCCTCAGGAAGGAGAAGCGGCACAGCCCAGCCACAGTGACCCGGGAACCTGACTCTCACAGGCCGTTTCTTTCTTTTTAAACCTTCACCCAAGGGTATTTCTTATTATTGATTAGAGATAGAGTAAGGGAGGGGGGAGCATCAAGGTGAGAGATACACACGGACTGCTTGCCTCCTGCGTGCGCCCGACTGGGAATCGAACCCACGACATTCTGGTGTACGAGAAAACACTCCAACCGACTGAACCACCCGGCCAGGGCTCACGGGATGTTTCTTTGTTGACGTAATCTACTTGCCCAAGATAGACTAGACTGGCGGGGAAAAACACCTCTTGACGAGTACACAGTAACACAACTCTACAGCTCATAGCAAGAGCTGACTCCAAAGGAAAGTGAAAACCCCTCCACCTCCTGCCAAGCGGAGTATTTGGAAGCCACCCAAGGCAGAGGGTCCCCTCCAAACCACGGCTGCCGGGGGCGCCCGCAGTGGCCTCTCAGAGCCCCTCGGGGTGTGCCCTCTCGTCCCGCCCGGCGCCCCCAGCCCGGGTCTCGTGGTGAGCACGGTGATCAGGGTGCGTGCTGCCGACGCGCACCCAGCCGAGAGGAAAGTATGCCTCGTCCCTTCGCCTCCAACCAGACAACTTCCCCGGGTCTCCTTTCTCTCGCACCGAGAGTTCTAGGGGCCAGCGGAGGAGCGGGGGAGCAGGGAGGTGCGGGTAAGCAGGCTGAAGGGAAGGCGGTGGCGTGGGTCGGGGCCCCGGCCCTCGGCAGGAGGTGCGCAGGTGTGCCGGGGGGGGGACCCGCCATCGCACGCGAAGCGTGTGTCTGCGCCTGTGCTCCTTTGGGTGAGCAGCGAGGGGCGCCACGGCTGGACGGATGGGCATTCTATGCATCAGCCAGGTTGCCCCTAAACCGGAGACTGGGAGTGGAGCCAGAGCAGCCCTGCCGCCTGCAAGGTCCCCGCCGAGAGCGGACGGGCGTCTCTGCCCGGGGCAGCGGGCGGAGGGCCTCGAGCCGGGCTCCCTGGGCTCAGACCCGTTCTGCGGCGGGTGAGCTGTGCGGCCGGGCAGTCGCCCGCCCTCTCCGTCCGCGGACATCCCCGCGGGAGGACTGTCCGCAGAAGACAGGGTCTTTCCTTGGCTAAAGAAGAGAAGCATTCCCTTGGAAGATTGACAAGAATGACCCTGAGGGAGGAGGGAAATGGGGGAGGAATAAAAGCAAAGCTCCCGGAGGCCCCTGATGACCCCAGGGTGCCAGCCGCTGCACAGATAACCTCTCCGCCCTGGCGTGTCGTCCAGATCCGTCCTGGGGCTGAAGGT
Organism: Phyllostomus discolor; assembly: GCF_004126475.2. Lineage (NCBI taxonomy): Eukaryota > Metazoa > Chordata > Mammalia > Chiroptera > Phyllostomidae > Phyllostomus > Phyllostomus discolor. The sequence goes on along the minus strand of NC_040904.2, from coordinate 1,397,645 downwards.
AAACGGCCACCACACCCAGTTGTGTGAGTAACGGGACTTCGCCCCTCTGGGTGCAGGCCGCCCTTCTGTACGTCGTCCCCGTGCTGTGAGCAGGGGCCTTCCGGGCGGCGAGGGGCGGCGAGGGGCGGAGTGCCACCAAAGGGAAGGACACAAAGGAAGCAGAGTAGTAACCCTCATGGGCTCCTGAGACTGAGGAGGTGCACGGGGACAGGGCAAAAGGGGGGCAATGATGCCCTGGCCGGGCAGCGAAGCTGGTTGCAGCGTTGTTCCAATACACCGAGGTTTCGGGTTCGATCCCAGGTCGGGGCACACACAAGAATCAACCATGGGACGCATCAATAAGCGGAGCAGCAAATCGATGTCTCTCTCTCTCATCGACTTAAAGAAAAGAGGCGGGGGGGGAGGGGGTGATGGTTCGTGATGCGCCGACCCATCGTGGTCGAGGGCTGAGAACCTGCGGGGGAACCCGAGGCAGGAGGTGAGCAGGTTGCCTGGGGGGGACTCACAGGGCTGCCATTTCCTGGGCGTCCTCCTGAGCCGTGGTGGCGGACACCCAGCCGGAGAGACGTCAGGAGTCTCTGTTTGTATGTGCCCACACGTGTATTTACATTGGTGGTCACACTCATGCCTGCGTGGAAGGAAGCACACTCAGTCAGACTGCCCGCTCCCCTGTCCTCCAGTGCCAGCGCGCAAGGACGCCGCCTCCTCAGAACCCCCAGCCGAGTCAGTGCACACAGGCTCAGCAGGCGGGCTCAGGGCCACGGCCCCGCCGCCCCTGGCCCAGGCCTCAGGGAGACGCCCGCTGGCCACCCACCGTCCAGACTGCGAGCTCCCGGCGGGCAGGGAGGGGCCGTGGGTATCCAGGCCAAGACCCCACGGCGTCCACACAGTGGGCGTTCAGACCTGTGACTTGGCAGCGTGGGGCCCAGCATGGGGCACAGCCCGGCCTCCAGGGCTCGGGCAACCAGGCAGGCACCCTGAGCCCCCATGCCACCCCGTCGTGGGCGTCTGGTCACACGCCTGTGGGAGAGGAGCCGGGAGGCAGTCCTCACCCAGCCGGTCAGTGCGAGGCCTGCTCGGCTGCCCACGCGAGTGCCTGAGGAGTGGACGCGCCCGCCCACAGCCGGGCTGGCCGGTGTGTCTGAGCTGGAGCCGGTCACTCCGAGTCGGGGCCGCAGACGGCCCGGCCCTCCCGTGGGTCCTGCAGAGGACCGCAGTGCCCGGCCAGCCAGGGTCACAGGCTGCTGGGGACAGGCGCCCCTGCAGGGCTCCCTGGGCGGGTCACTCCCGGCACCTGTCTCTCCCGCCCCTCCCCCACCCCCACGCCGGTCACGCCAGTCAGCGAGGGGGAGAAAACCCCGAGCGGGAACTGTGTGGACAGGATCAGCCCGCAGAGCCGGATCAGTCAGAGGGTCGGCCCTGGGGAGGGGGAGAAGGAGGAAGCCGGATCCCGCTCCTCAGCCGAGACTCAGATTAATTCCAGATGCTTCGAAGGATTAGCCAGAAAACTGGGGGGGAGGGGGGGGTGCCGGGAAGGAGGGGGCTTCAGAGGTGCTGCGGGCTGGAGGGCTGGAGGGCGGCCCCGCGGAGGCAGCTCCCGGACGGGAGAGCGGGGAGAGCGGGGGTGTCGCCGGGGAGGGCTGGCCGGGTGCAAACACACACAACCTGCCCACAGGCAGAGACGCCCCGACCCCCAGGGCGAAGCACAAACCGTTTGGCACACGCGCCACGGGGTTAACAGGATTCACGTTTAAAGAGTTCTCACGAAACAATACAAGCTGAACAATAGCAAAAAAGCCAACATAGGCGAATACACATTCGCCGAAGAGATACAAATGATGATGCCCATGTGAGAATAGTAAAAACAGCTAGAAACCAAAGACTAGTTAAACCAGCAACAAGGTATCATTTCAGCTATCAAAACCGGCAAACATTGTGGAAAATCACGCTCCTTGAAGGGTGTGACGTTGGTCATAGGAACGGAGCCGTGCTGACCGGTCAGGTCTGGTAGAGCTGTGGTGCGAACGTTCGCTGGAATTAACCGCCACCGCCTCCCCGCCCAGGGCTGACCCGCTCTCCGGGCCTGCAGCCTCTGCAAACGTTCAATCGCATGCCCGCCCCGGTTCTGCAGGGTTAGACATACCTGAGATCTCCGTGTCTCTAATCTGTGTCTCTATCTTCTCATGCTGCAAACAGACCCAGGGTTTGGGGGCCCCGCCCAGGCACGACCGCACGAGGTGCTCCAGTGTTGCACTTTGAACTGAGTTGGGAAGGGGAGCTTGCCTCATCTCCACAGGTGTCAGCAGGGTAGCCGCACCCGCCAGGGCCGCTTCAGGTCCTAGCTCCTGGGTCTCGGCGGTCACCATGGGGGGCGGTCCCCAAGGCCCCTCCCTGTGTGTCCTTCACTCAGGTGGCTTGGCTCTCTCCTGGCGCTCACCTCAGGCAGCGGGCCATCCCCCATGGCCGCGGGCTGCCCCGGAGCCTGGCAGGGAAGCTGCAGGACTCCTTAGCGTGGAGGCCGGGCGTGGCTCAGCCTCACTCTGCCCACGGCTGACGCACGAACGTAGCTGGGCCAGCCCGGGTCCAAGGGGAAGGGCGACTGGGGTGGGGGTGGCCCTCACTGGGGCCAGCAAAGGAACAGTGTCCCCGGCTCCGGCTCCGCACTGGTAGGAACATTGTAGCAAATTCCCTGGAAGTGTACGCTGGTCGGTCAGGAATGGAGTTTGCATTTCCCCGCATAGAAACTCCTAACCTCAGCAGAGCCAAGTGGGAGAGGATGGATGGCGCGCCGTGTGTTCTCCTGCCAACGTGCGCCTCTCACCCGACGCGGTGGGCGCTCGGTCGGCTCGGACGCCCCAGGACCACGGCTCCTGGGCGCCACTCACCAGGGTCACTGCCATCTAGCAGCAACGCCTGCTCCTCGCTCCCTTAGAAGCAGCGGACGACACGGATAACCGTGAGCTCAAACGTTGCTTAGGTGCCCGACGTCTTCGGTGACCTTGGAGACGCAGCAAGCACTGGGGACACAAGTTCCCCAGGCTCATCCGGCAAGATCAGCACCGGCCTCCGTGAGGAGGACTGGCAGACGCCGCAGACATTCAGCTGCAGCCACTGTGGCTGCGGTGGGCGGGACCCCAGAGCGTGAGCAGCGAGATGTCTTGACCCCGACCCCCCACCCGCCCTGGGCCTGCTCCATCTCCCACGGGACCGGGACCGGGCTCCTCGGCTGTCTCCGTCTCGTCAGTACTGCCCACCTCCCCTGCCCGCTGGTCACCTGCTGGTCAGCTGTTGTATCTGGGACTGCAGACCGCGTCCCTCTCAGATGGCGGCAGCACCAGCACCACGTGCTGGCTGTCCCCGGCGGCTCCCTGAGCACCACCCACACCGACAGCCACAGCCCTGCCAGGCTCTCACTCCCAGCCCCTCCGCAGGGGCGCCTGCCCTCGGTGTTTGCCCTCCCCCTCCCCCATCCCTCCCCCTCGGGTGCCAGCCCTCGCCGAGCTGCAGCCTCCCCCCATGGACCCCGATGGAGCTCGCCCGTGGCCGCCTCTGCCAAGTCGCCGGCAGACCCTTCAGCCACATGGGCGACCTTCTCACAGCACAAAACAGGTGGCCCTCAGTCTGTTCTTCTCGGGACAGAGCCCGGCGCCTCCTTCCCCGCCTCCCCGACGGCCGCGGCACAGGCCGCCCTCTCTCTGCCGTGAGGGTGGTGTCTGCAAACCTGGGCGTGGCCCGATCTTGGCTCTCAGGTTCCTTCCAGGCCAGGGAGGTTCTTAATCTTGAGCCCAGGGCTTCACGGCGTGCGAGACTCTGGAAGCAGGACCCACAGGGGGGTTGGAGCGTGTTGTTTTTCTGCTGAGATTCCCAGAACCTCCGGTGGACCCGCCTCGGCCAGTGCAGGTGGCCAGCGCCTGCCAGCCCCGGTCTGCCCACCACAGAGCCCTTCCCTGCAGTCCCAGCCCTGCCCCACCCTTGTGAAGCTGAGGAGCCTGGGTCCCCCGATCGAGGGGAGCCCACAGCGGCTTGCCTGGGGCCACTGTTGCCCCTCCCAGCCCTGCCAGGTGCCCCAAGCGCCCGGCCCCCAGGCCAGGCTGGCTGCACACCTGTGTCCCCACCAACCGCAGGCTCCGCATGCTCCTGCCTTGCCCCGGACGACCTGTTTGACCTCCAGGCCCGGCCCGTGGCACCACCCTGAAGCTCCCTCTGGTCGAGGGGACAGTGGCCGTTGCTGCCGCCCAGCGTCCAGCCTGTGAGAGGGCTCTGCTCGGTGCCAGGCGTCACTAGCGGCGCCCTCGCTCGGCCACGCACCCGCCGCACGTGCGGGGCTACCGGGCAGCCTTGCTGCTTGGCAGGTGAGACACTGAGGGGCTGAGAGAGGGTCGACACCGGGCCACGGGCACCGGCTGGCATGCAGTGGTCCTCAGAGTCAAATACGCCCCAGCACGAGCCAGGAAAGCCGCCTCAGCACCCAGCCCGCTGGCCCCGTGCGGGTTTCCAGGCTGCCACCCAGAAGTCTCTGACGTGGCCGGGCCCGTGGAGGTCCGGGTTAGCAGGTCCCCGCAGAGGCCGGGGGAGCCAGCCCTGGGGGCTGGCCTTCCCCTCCCCCTCTCCCACCATCACCCACCCCCGTTTGCTTTGTTGTCTGGCCTTGACCTCGTTGGGGTGGCAGCTCTGTGGGCCCACAGGCCTCCGGGGTCCTTTCCCCCCGCTGACCCCCAAGCCCCTGGAGTGGTGCTGAGACATCGTGGAAACTGGACGGCCCTGAACCGCGTGGGAGTGAGGGGGACGGACCTCACACTGTCCATCACGGAGACTCACCTGTGCTGACCATTCTCCCCCCACCCCGGGCCCCCTCTGGCCTGCTCTGTGCCCCAGGCTGACCCCTGCCTGCACTCCCCAGGCCCTCTGGGGGCCCAGCCGTAGCCAGGAGGGCAGGAGGGGATGGGGGTGGGGATTTGGCCTGGGTCCCTGGACAGCTCCTCACTGGGCCCAGATGACCCCCTCCCCACCCTCCCCTCCCCCCAGGCCTGGGGCGGGAGAAGTCGCTCCGATTGTCAGCACCTGGAGCCCCTCCTAGGGGTCCCTTCCCCATCCACAGCCAGTGGCCGCCCCCCAGGTGTCTGAGTCTGCACCGCCTGGGACCAGGGCTTCTCCTGGGGTCCCGTCAGCGCCACCGGGCAGCCCCCCTGTGTGCACGGGACTCAGGTGTCATCTCTGCCTTTCCAAGTGGTGTGAGCGTGGGCTTCCCCCTTTTTTCTCTAAGTGTCTGAAGAAATGCTGCGCCTTCATTTATACATTGTCCTCTGTTACTGACACACCGACTAAAGGTGACATTTATCCGCATTACACTGTGTGTGTGTTTGCCACCCGGGAAAACTTGTGTTTTCACTGTGTACGATGTAGAACCATCTAAAGAGCTATCTTAAATAAAGCAAGGATAGGTTTAGAAAATACAAAATAAGAAAATATCGCTTTTAGCCCTGGCTGGCGTAGCTCAGTGGATTGAGCGCGGGCTGGGAACCAAAGCAAAGCAGGTTCGATTCCCAGTCTGGGCACATGCCTGGGTTGCAGGCCACGCCCCCCCAGCAACCACACATGGATGTTTCTCTCTCTCTCTCTTTCTCCCTCCCTTCCCTCTCTAAAATAAATAAATAAATCTTAAAAGAATGATAAAAAAGAAAACATTGCTTTTAAAATTTAACCTCCCCAAAGTAACTCATGAATTTAGAGCTAGTCTAGTAAAACTATTGAAGTTTGGAAGGGGTGTTGTTGCTGCTCTTCAGGGTTTTTCCCAATTGTTTTTAAACAGACAATCAAATTTACTCAGGTAAATATCACATTACTTGTGGAGACTTCCAATAGCAGCTCACGGCAGGTGGAGATGGTCTTCATTGCTTTCAATAAGGTCTGTTCGATGTCAGACTTCAAGGATGGCCAAAGTACTGGTGGACTGTTTATTTAAATCAAATACAACACTCATATTATCTAATTCTAGAGGGTCCAGTGTATGAAAATAATGCACAATATTCACAAAATTATATTAACCAAACTTTATTTTTAATGAATATTTTAAAACACTAATTTAAGATTATAAGTCCATATCTACTTGAACTAGAGGAACTATAGTATCAATTAAATAACTGTAGCTAAACTCAACAGAGATGGATCGGAACCACCGGATAGAAACACAGGCAGATGTTGTGTCCTGGGTGTGGGGGCTCAGGGCCCAGCTGCCGCGGGAACCGAGTCAGACCTGCAGGTGCGTCTGGATTCTCGCTCCTACTGCGTGACCCTGCTCCTTCCTGGGGACCCGACGACCCAGGGGACGGCCTGGCACTTCGGGGCCTCGGTAGGCTGCGGGTGGAGCAGCAGGAGCAAAGGGGCCGCCCGGGAAAGGCCGGAAGGTGGACCTGGCCCTGGCCAGCAGCTGCCTGTTGTGATCGTTCTCTCTCCACAGCTCCTGGAGCTTTCTCTCCGTGCGCTCGGCGGCCGCCCGGGCCGCCTCCGCCCTTTCCCAGTGGCACCGAATCTCCTTCTCGTAGTGGGAAGTGCTCCTCCGCAGTTCCTGGTTCATGTCCTGGGCCATCCTCTTGCAGGTGGTCAGCATCCGATAGGTGGACTTCGTGTTTCTCCAGTCGTCGAGCAGTTTCTTCTCCATTTCTGAGCAGCGCCCTTCCGCCTCCAGCAGCTGTTTCTGGAGCCGTGTGAGACGGTCCTCATACACGTCCGGCTGAACTTGAAGCCTCAGCTTCAGCTGCTGGATCTCAGCGTTCAGGTCTGTGTTTTCACTCTGCAGAGACGCTCTCTCGGTTCGCAGGCTCGTTATTTCTGCGGCCAGCTCTTCACTGGCACGCTTTTGCTCCCACAGTTCCCGGGCTCTTCCCTGATCTTCCCCGTCAGCACGTGGAAGGGGCACGTCGAGGTCAGCATCACAAGGGACACCCTTGAGATCGCCTTCCCACCCACGGACAGACTGATCAGCATTTCCTGCTTCGCTCTGATGTTCGACCTGTGACTTGACCTGAGCCAAGTGACCTCTGAGGACCTCGGGCCTGGGGCTGGCCTGCAGGGGGGCTCCCCCCACAGTCAGGGACTGGCTGACTGTACCGTGCAGGTCCCGCTCCACGGGTGCCGCCGACGGCTCCAGCCCTTGTTGCTCCTCCTCCTGGTCTCGGACGTCCTGCTTCCGTCCCCCGATTTCGTCTTGGCGCAGCTCTGGGCTTTCGGGATGACGAGCGTTTTTGTTCAAGTCACCCGGCACGCTCTCCGGAAGCTGTTCTTGGTCAGTCCCCGGTGCTTTGGTGACGGGCTTCTCCCGGGTCACGCGGGCACGTCTGGGAGCCGGGGTCCTGCGCACCGCTCTCACTAAGTCGGCCAGGTCCTGCGGCGACGACATCCTGCTCAGGTGCTCGTTCAGGGCCTTCAGGCACAGGGTCTGCAGCCAGAGAGGGCTGGCCTCCACCCCAGGTGGCTTGGGGGTGTCGTCAGCTTCCGTCATCGGTCCGGTATTCTCACCGCGTCCTGCACAGACATCGTCACGGGCAGGACACCTTCTGTCCGGCGCCTTCACACTTCCTGACGTGAGTCGTCTGTTCACCATCAGAGACACCACCGCCACCAGAGCGCCCACCGGGATCACAGAGAGGAGCGCAGGGAGAGCCGGGACGTGTCTCAGGCCCTCAGAAACCAGCAGCAGAATCGCGCACAGGTGCTCCAGGATCAGCTGGAAGGCGGACGCGGTGGCCGTGGCCGTGGCCGGCACCAGGCCCTCCATGGCTAGCAGGGCTCACAGCTCTGCCACCGACTGCCAGTGTCCTGTGGGCACAAATAACCGCTCAGAACCCCGCGGAGTGTTCTGTCTCCATGGTGATTGGGTGCCTAGCAACCAGGGCTGGTCATGGGTGGGGGGAGGGGCAGCCAGTAGGTCTGGAAAACCGTCCCTCCCTTTGCTCTGGACAGGAAGTGCTGGCCGCCTACGGGCCCTGGGCGGAGGAGGGCGCTCCCCGTAGCTGGAGGTCGGTCCCTCCAGGCCCACCCGCTCCGCAGCACACCCAGGGGGTCGGGGCAGGGCCGGGCCACGTCCCCTTCCGTGCACAGGAGCCAGTCAGGGCCGAGGGTGGGACTGACCCCGTTGGGTCCATTCTCCCGGTTTCAAGTTTCCTTCTGCTGGGGGGACACCCGCTGCCGCCCACCCCAGAGCTGGGGCTGTCCCTCCTCCCAGGAGCCCTTGCTCCCGTCCTGTGGTCACCATGGGCGGGCAGGAGCCCGGGACCCGGGGGGTCCCCACAGCTACGAACTCCGGGACAGGATGCCAATCCACCACCTCAGGGGGAAGCAGTTAGCACCAGGGGAGTCACCGGCCCGTGGAGCCCACCGTCCTGCTCACGTTTCCTCGCCGGGAGTGACTCCGCCCCAGGGTGACATGTGACCTGGGCTCCTCCCTGAGCGCAACCCCCCCCCACCCCCAGGGTTGCCTGGAAGGGTCGGCAGCCCACCGAGTCTCATTCTCCTGCCTGACTGGCTGTTCTGGGTTAAACTGCACCCCTCCCCCAAATATACATGTTGGCCTCACAGCGTGGCCCCATTGGGAGGGAACCAAGGTCTTCAGGAGCGGCCCGATCCAGCAGGACCCGCGTCCCAGTGAGAGGAGAGCCGGGGACGGACAGGCAGGCACGCAGCCGGTGGGGGACTGGGGGCGGGGGACGCTGCTGCCTTGGGGCCCAGCTGTCATCGGTCCCGGTGCCCCTCCCACACCCGCCCTCTGATGGCCGGCCCCCTTTGCGCCTCAGAGACACGCTGTCCGGCCCGGTCACTGCAGCACGGTTGTGGCTGGGGGTCCCTCATCAGCAGACAACGGGCTCCCAACCCTGCGATCCACCCGGAAGGTTCCCCTCCCCCACAGCTGTCTCTCCACCGTCTGCAACAAGGTCCATGAGAGCCTGGTGGGCGTGGGGACAATTCAGTCCACAACAGAGACAGTCAAGTGGGACCACGGAAACTGTCCGTCATATCTGGCAACGAGAACGTTCCTGGAGGCGCTGGGGAAGGATTCTGGTGCGATGGTGGGGGGAGCAGCCAGAATGCAGGTGCGGAGTGAGTGAACCTCGCAGAGCAACCGAGGCGCAGACACGAGAGCACCGTCCGTGAGTTTGGAGTCGGGGAAGGGGAGGGAGAACAGGTTCAAGGTGGAATCGTGTCGGGTCACTGGAGTGGCGTATTCTCATTTACGGGGCTCTGCGGAATCGACCTCTGGGGGGAGGCTCCTAGGAGCGCTTCCCAGCCTGAGGCCAGGCACGTGGTTCTTCTAAGGACAGAGTCTTAGGGTTTTTCAAAGAAACAGAACCAATGGATGGATGGTGGATGGATGGATGGATGGATGAACAGATGGATGGATGGGTGGTGGACAGATGGATGGACAGATGAATGGACAGATGGACGGAGATAGAGAATGAGGAAGTGGTTCACACGATTATGGAAGCTGAGATGCCCATGGCCGGCCTGCCGCCTGCAAGCTGGAGACCCAGGAACGCCTGTCTGAGGCTGAGGACCTGAGAGGCCTGGAGCCTACGATGCAAATCGCAGCCTGAAGGCGGGAGGAGATGTGACAAGAGGCCCCAGCCCTGCCGGGGAGGCCGGAGGACAGCGGGAGTTCCTCCTTCCTCTGCCCTTCACTCTGTTCCAGCCCTCAGCAGAGTGGGCCGCGACTCCTCGCACAGTGACAGAGGGGGCTGGTCATCTGTGTCCTGCTTCCACCGAGCCCGATACTGATCTCCTCCTACACCCTCCCAGACACACCCGCAGGCGGTGTCCAATCGGGGCATGCCGCACTGAGACAAGGGGACATGCAAAATTCATCCTCACGGACGGGCGGAACGTGTCTGCCTCTTCCCCGTGAGCACCGGCCCGCCCCGCCCACTGAGGTGGGTTTCTGGGTCCGAGGGGCTGGCCTGCGAGGGTGTCAAGGGACGATGTTAATAGGGACATCGCCTGGCGGCAGCAGGAACCCCCCCCCCCCCACGGACAGGCAGGCCTTGCCGGAGGGCAGACACAGACATGCCAGCCCCTTCATGCCCGTATCACAACGGTCATTTTAGGAGCGAAGAATCTCACATTCTGCATAAAGAAAACAATGGGCAAGCCAGACGTTTGGCGAATTACAAAGAAGCATTTGGAGGAAAAAACAAGAACAGATGGCAAGGAAGAGCATTCCTGGTCGCCACAGCAGATCGAGAGGGGAAGGAGCCGGTTCAGCCCCTTCGCGCGCTCGCTCGCAGGAGCGAGGAGGCGCCCAGAGGCCGCGGGGTGGACCGCTGGCCGGGAGCTCGGCCCGGGGCTGCAATCCCGGACCCCAGGGGGACGTCGGGGAAAACCTGACGAGGGCTTTGAATGACGACCTTCACACTAAAAAAACGTTAACATTTGTTCTGACTTTTTAAGGGAGGACTGAAAAAATTAGAATGCACACAGGTTCTTAAGAAAAACAGTGCCCTGACTGGTGTGGCTCAGTGGACTGAGCACTGGTCTATGAACTGAAAGGTCACTGGTTCGATTCCCAGTCAGGGAACACGCCTGGGTTGTGGGCCAGGTCCCCAGCTAGGGGGCACACGAGAGGCAACCACACATTGATGTTTCTCTCCCTCTCTTTCTCCCTTTCCCTCTCTCTAAAAATAAATAAATAAAATCTTTCTTAAAAAAATGAAAATATCTGCAGGGCCAGTTTAAAAAAAGACAGAAAAAAGAAAAATAGTGACTGATCACGGGCCATAATGCCTCTATCATGACCCAGAAGCAAAGCGTGAAGGTTTGTGGTACAAAGTTCAACATCCCCAGGACGTGGGAAAAACATCCCTTTGAAAAGCGAGGGTGACGAAAGCGCCGGCTTGTTCCTGTAGCACCAGCGACACCGGTCACGCTCCCTTCACCACGGCAGGGAGTCGCTGGCGTTTAACGAACAGACACAAGAACGGCTGGAGAGCGGGAAGCGCCTCTGAGCGACGACCCGGCTGTGACTCGCTCCTTAGCCGAGGCAACGCTGGCTCACGCCTCCCTCCCGCCGCGCAGTCTCTGGTGCAGAATGTTGCTTAACCCACCTGACTACCAACCCGTAGCTCGCCAGCGAGGGTTCGGAGTGACCTGCTGTTCAACCCACTCACGGAGGAGCTACTGGGTCGGCCTCTCTGGCAGCCTTCGGCAGACCTCGGTTCTGGGGCAGGGAAAACACCAGGGCACCTCCCGGTGCTGGGAAGTAGGGGAGGGCTCCCCAGAAAACGTGGGGACACGACACCCTGCCAAAGGGGCCCAGGGACTCCCGGCGGCTGAAGCTGGGACATCCTGAGCCGCAAAATGAGCGGTGTGGTGCGGGCAGGGCAGACGCCCATGGGTCCGCACCGACACGCAGGAGCCCCAGAACAGACAGACCGATACGTGCGGGAAAGAGACACCCCCTCCTCAAAGAAAGGCTCTGGGGGACACTCCGTGCTGCAGGACGCGCAGCTGAACACCATTCTCCTCCTTCCGGGGAGGGGTGGGGGCAGGGCAAGACTCAAGCCCTGGCCGCCCGGAGCTCAGGGAGCACGGGGAAGAGCAGGAACCTCACAGACTCCACGGGAGCCGCATGCTCCAGGTCAGCCCCACCGGCGCTCCCCGACACGCCGTGACCGAACGGGCACCCCCCTCCGCGGCGCTCCGCACACACCCCCACAGCCCCGGTCTGCCCCCGAGGGAACCGCCCGCGGACAAACCTGTCCCCAGGACACCTGGCCGGGCGCTCCGAGACACCCCAGGTCACGAACACCCACGGAAGGGGGAGACACGGCCACAGGCCGGAGTGGGCGGGGAGGGGGGACGTGACAACTTGACACAGAGCGACATCCCGGGTTGGACCCCGGAGCGGAAGAGGATGTTGACGGGACAACTGGTGACATCCACACAAAGCCTGGGGGCTGGTTGGCGGTGACACGCCAGTGTCGGCATCTCAGCTGTCACTCACGTCCCCTGGCAGCGTGAGGGCCAACGTCGGGGGGCTGGGTGCCGGGGACTGTCTGCACTGTCTTTGCATCTTCGTGCCTAAACATTTTCAAAATCAGGTCAATTGGAAAAAAGAACAGCACGAATCCCGGGAGCAACACCACAACAGAATTCCACCTGCGGGGCGGCGCAGTGGGCGGGGGGCTCACGTGCACCAAAGGTTCGTGGGCTCGATCCTGGGCGGGACGCGAACAGGAGGTGGCTGTCTGGTGTTTCTCTGTCACACGGATGATATTCTCTCTGTCTCTCTGTCTCTCTCCCTGCCCCCTCTTCCTCTCTCTCTAAAACCCTCAGGACCAGGCTGAAGCCGGGCAGAGCCTGCGGACGGAAGCCCCCCAGCAGCGGAGAGAGAGGCCGGCCCACCCCGCCTCCGCTGCCCTCAGGCGGACTCTTTTGGCCGGCCCAACCCTAACCAGCTCACGCAGCACCACGACGGACTCTTCCGGAGAACGCCAGCCCGCGTGTCCCACCAAGAGCCCCTCGGCTCCCTTTTGGGAGTGGGGGCAGCGGCAGCCCTGCTGGCGTGAGCAGGGCCACCCACACCTCCCGGGGGGCGGACACACGGCCACGTCCCAGGGTCCCTGGGAGGGCTGACGCGGGACCTGGCCACCTCCATCCCGAAGGCCAAGGCCGGCTGGGCCTGGCTCCGTCAGCCTGCGAGGTGAGAATGGCGAGCACGTTCACGAAGGGCAGGAAAACAAAGCCGAAACTGAAAACTCGGGGAAGCACAGGCAGCGGACCACGTGGGAGCCCACGAGTGGGAACCACCGACTCTCGCTCGGGCCTTCCACCGGACAGGCTGCGGACGCGGGTCGGTGCTCAGAAAGAATGCGGGGCCGGCACGTGGGGGGCGTCAGTGGTTGGGAAAAGGGTGAACGGGATGCGGGAAACGGGATGGAACCTGCAAGCTCTGCCGACCATGTGAAATCTGAGCGATGTACAGAATTTGTAAATGTTCCTGTTTGCGCCCCCGCCCCCACCCCCACGCCCACCCACTGGGGCCGCCACGACGAAACGCCAGGCTGGGCGGCTGGAGCAGCGGGCGCTCACCTCCCCCCCCCCACCTCCCCGTCCTGGGTCCAGGGCCCAGGTGACGGGCAGGTCTGGGTCCTCCTGAGCCTCTCTCCTGGGCTGGCAGAAGCCGGTCTCGGGTCTTGCCCTGGTTCCCTCTGCGGGCCCAGGCTTCCTCTTCCTACAAGGACACTGGTCACGCTGGACCGGGACCTGCCCTCACGGTGGTCTGTTTCCGCCCACTGCCCACTCCCCTTTCAAGGCCCTGTCCCCAACCCCGACCACACCCCCAGCCCCTGGGGGTCGGGGCTACAACGTAAGAATTTGGGGGATACAGTTTGGCCCTTAACACTCCATAGATGGGGTGAAAACACTGATAACAAAGCCCACCCCTTTTTCTAGCTCCAGGAGTTGGTGGGGGATGGTGGAGTGTGCTCCTCGGACCCTCGAGTTGCCGCACGATTTAAAAATGACCTAAAAATGCGAAGACGCCCCTGATGGCTCGGCTTGCTCTTGACTTTCCCTCCGACCGCGGCAGCCACACTGTCCAATCGCCCGTGTTCTCTGAGGGGCTGCCCTGCCCCCCAGGTGCCGCCCCCAGGCCAGTGCACCCAAGGACCCGGTTATCGAACCAGGTGAAGGTGTGTGCAAGGAGGGAACCTTTCCTGGGGACCCAGCCTGCTCTTCCTCTAGGGGGCTGGGGTTGAGCTGGACGAGCACGGGTCCCTCGGAAACGCTCTGATCACTCACAGGACGTCGACGTGAACGCTCGATGCTCATGCCTCCCCGACACCCGCCTGCCTGCGGGGCCCCGGCAGGGCCCTCGGGTGCTGCCACGCCACCCTCCGAGCCTCCGCACAGGGGACACAGGGTGTGAGCAGGGTGGTGCGTGTGAAAAACCCACTGTGCGCGCTCACGAAGTCAGAAGTGGGACGGTCCGACAGCCCACCCAGACCCCTGCCCAGTCCTCCTCCTCGCCCCCCTCCCACCCCTCCCCGAGGCTAGAACAAGGACCAGCCCTCAGGCGACATTCTCCGTGTGCCCTTTTCCGAGTCTTCGTGGGAGAGCCCGTGCCCCCCAAAGAGAAAAACACCGACTCTTCCCGAATGGCCGTTTGCTGCCCATCCGTCCCGCAGACCTCGGTTCACAAAGCAGGGAGGCGAGGGCAGCCAACACCCGCAGACCCCCGCCCCGCCCCGTGACCCCACCTGCCCTTTGTCGCCTGCTGGCCAAGCACCTCAGGCACCTGCGGCGTGTTTCACGGCGTGTCGGCAAACACGAGAGGCAGGCACAGCGAGGGGAGAGTGTGTTCACAGTCTTTATAAAAGTACAGACACTTAGTGACAGTGACACGCACGGTGACACACACAGTCCTCACGACCGAAGCGGACTTCCCCTCCCGGACCTCGCAGGCGGCCAGTCCGGCCGTTTCCGTCAGGGGGCGCAGGCCGACTGAGGCCACAGGCGAGACAGACAGTCGTGGGTCGGAGGGACAAGACGCACCACACTCGCCCAAGGGACAGCCAGGCCTTCCGAGTAAATACAATAAAACAGTGAGGAACCGAACACCTCCCCTCTCACCCGACCCCACACACGGGCCAGGCGCTCACACACGGGGGAGACAGCGCAGCCCCTCCCACCGCCCCTCGCCCCTCACTGGGTCTGCCACGCGCCGAGTTCATTCACGGTTCAGGGTCCCGAGGGGGTGACAGCCCGCCGCTGTTCTCGGAGCATGGGGGGTGGGGGGGGCCGGGGACAGCGACACGCACGCTCACATCCGGAAGGGAAGGGGGACACGAGACAGGCCGGCCGGGCGAGGGCTGCGAGGCACAGGTGCGCGGCCCGCCGGGGACCACCTTGAGGGCGGGTTTCCCCCCCCGATGGAACACCAAGCTCCCGTCCAAAGGAGAGGGTCTTTTCCACGCGCTTCTCTCTGCTTCGAAAGCCCTACTTTGGAGGGAATGTTCCAGAACCCAGTCTGGAGCTACACGAAGAATCACAGCACAGCCAGGAGCCTGATGCCGCCCCGGGCCAGCCTGAGCTCGGGGCGAGAGCCCATCCACCGGGAGCAGCCGCTGCAGGTCCGTCCAGGCCAGCCAGGACTGGGCAGCACCGCGGCTTCTGGGGTCAGCAGACGTCCACCCTCTCCCCACTCCGTCAGGGACATGGGGGCAGAGGAGGTCCCCACGGGCGGATGAGCAGAGACCAGCCTCCCCCGCCCGCTGGCGCCGCCGGGCCACCAGTGCAGACGGATGCCGGCTTTCCGGCCCTCGAGGGCACAGCTGGCTTCAGCAGCACACCCTGGGGGGTCACCAGGGGGGCTCCTGTCTCCCCTGCCTGAGGACTCCCCAGGCCACCGTGTGGTCTCTCTGCTGAGTTAATCCCTCGCCAACCGGTGCCAGTCCTTTCTCCCACGCTGCTCGTGGCCGAGGGGTCCCCTCGTGCCAGGCCGAGGCCCCACGAGGAGATGGCCACCGGCAGCGCCCGCGAGACACGGTGAGACCTCACCGGGGTCCACAGCGTGCACACGCAGGGGCAGCGGTCACAGAACTGCGTGTCTTCGGCTCGGTCCTCGGCGCGAGGAGCAGAAACGGCGACTGGACCCCGAGTGAGGTCAGCGACCAGGAGCCGGTCTGGGGACCACGGCTGTCCCGGGAGAAGACACAGGACTGTCCTTGGAGGGCGGCCCCGCCAGGCCAGCCTGCGGGCTCGCAGGGAACCGGCCGAGCTCTCAGAGAACCGCACCCGTCCTCTGGGCAGCTGGAAACCGCGGGCCGCGGGCTGCACGCCCCCCCGGGTGCGTCCCGGTCTGACCTCGGCCGTTCTCTCTCTGTAACTGACTGACCAAAACCCTGTTCTGCCACTTCCGGAAGGATCGGGGCGCTGCTGCTGCGTGGACGCGGGGCTGGCTGGCAGGCCCAAGCCGTCCCGCAGGTCGCCGTGGGCCACCGGCCACGACAGCCAGCCCCATGTGGGTGTTTCTGCCTCCACGCCGGTCCCCTCGTGGACGCACGCGGTTGGTGGACCCCTTCTCATCTCTGCCTCCGGCTTCTAAAAATGTCACGTCGACCCAACGATGCCACACAGAGAGAACTCATCTCCGGGGAAGATCACGGACCCCTCGGCAAGTTTCTGCCGAAAAGGCAGCAATCTGTCCAAACCTCGCCCCTCGGCCGCCTCCTCTCAGGGGGGCCCCCCCGCGGCCTGGATCGGTCTCTGCCCAGCCGCCCCTCCCGCTCAGAGGAGCCGGCGCCGGTGGGGCGGGGCCTGTGAGGGAGTCGCCTCCGCAGAAGGACGGACGCCGGACACGGTCGCCTGGATGAGCTGCTGCAGGACACTGCCGTCGGCGTCCTGCGACCGTGGCCGATGGCGAACAGGCAGTGACCGGGAGGCCCGGGCAGGGCTCACAGTGAAGGCGGGTCACAGTCCGTACGTAGTCCGAGCGGCCCCAGGCCGGTGCCCCGTGTCCACCACAAGTGCCGCCGAGGGAGTGGGAGGAGGGGACGGCTGTCACCAGCGGTCCCCACCGCCCACCCTGCCGGTGGACCCCGGCCCCGGGGACGCGAGCTGCCCCCAGGCAGGGTGCTGCGCGGCGGGGCCCCACCGCTGCCCTCGGGCCACCGCCGACCCCCGTCAACACTGGCCCTTGACGCCGTCAGCCACGTCGAAGGGGAGGCCGCCGGGCGCCGCGGGCAGCAGCGCGGGCATGCTGGCCTCCAGGGGCCGGTCCGCGGGGGGCTGCAGGCTCTGGTGCCGCTTCCTCAGCATCTGCCCGATTCCCATCGTGGGGAACCTGCCGCGGCTCTTCACGCAGTTCGGGCTCCCCAGGGGCCGCGCCGCGCCGGCCCCGGGGCCCGGGGGGGGCACATACACGCCCCCCTCTCTCGGGGGGCAGCTCCTGTCCTCGTGAGCAAAGGAGACCAGGGTGGGGTGCAAAGGAGTCTGGAGAGGCGACGGGCTTCCGGGCAGCAGGGCCGGGGACAGCGCCCGCTCCCCGGGGCTGCCGTGCACCGAGCCCCCCGGGGAGCCCGGGGCCCCGCCGTGGTGGGCGGGGGACAGCAGGTCCAGCGGGTCGTCGCGGTCCACGGACTCGAAGGAGCGGACCATGTCCGGCATCAGGGGGTCCTCCCGGGGCAGGACACCGCTGCCCCCCGGGCCCTGCTGGGGGAGCTCCGCCTTCTTGACCACCCGGGGCGTTCTGGGTGGCGGCAGGACAGCCACGAACTCCATGGAGGAAGACGCCACGCAATGGGAGTCCGAGGTTTTGCGGAAGATGTTGCGGCAGCCGAAGGAATCTGAGCACGAGAGAGCAAGGGACGTCGTGAGGCTCCGGCCGCTGTCCCCTCCCCCACCCGCCCCCGCCCTGCTCGCCCGGCCTCCTCTGCACAAGGCAGCCTGCGCACGCGGCCGGGTCTCCACTGTTCCCGCGGGCACAGGGTCCGTGTCCGCCCCGGGGCCACACGGCGGCCTGGGGAGCAGGCCCGGCGGACCCACCTTTGTCGGGGAAGCCGGACTTGGCGGCCTTGCGGTCCCGCAGCAGCACCCTGGTGCCCGGCACCTGCGTCGAGGGCGAGGCCGGGGGCGGCCTGTGCGAGGGCAGGGGCTTGTCCGGCTTCCTGGGGAGCGGCCAGTGGAGGAGGTCCCCTCTTTTTTCCTGTTCTTTGGGCTTCTTGTCCTTCAAAGCAGAAGCGGACACGGACTCAGACACACGCGAGAATCTACTGCGCTGGCCAAACAGGCCGTTTAGTTTATCCCATACGACGGCTCTAGTAGTGCTGAGTGGTCTTTAACTCCATTCAAAACAATTTTGCTAGGTTGTACTGTGACAGCTGTCATATCAGTGTGCATTTTTAAAAAGATTTCATTTATTTATTTATTTTTAGACGCAGGGGAAAGGAGGGAGAAAGAGGGAGAGAAACATCAGTGTGTGGTTGCCTCTTACGCAGCCCCCTACTGGGGACCTGGCCCGCAACACAGGCCTGTGCCCTGACTGGGAATCGAACCACCGATTCTTCAGTTCCCAGGCCTGCGCTCAATCCACTGAGCCACACCAGCCAGGGCTGTTACTTCTCTTCTCAGCGTGCATTTAAAAAAAAAATCAAAATTGGTGAATTTTTGTGAGGCCGTTTTAATATTGAAGATGGAAGAAAACATGCAACCTTCTCAGCATACTGTGCCTTATTATCTCGAGAAAGGTAAAAACGCAGCTGAAACACAAAAGGATTCGTTCAGTGCACGGAGAAGGTGCTGTGGCTGACTGAACGTGTCAGAAGCGGTTTGCGGTGTTTCTTGGCACTGCTGACGGCCTGGCCTAGGAATCCTCTGCTGTGGGCTCTCTCGTGCACTGGAGGGTGTTTAGCAGCCCCCGGCCTCTGCCCAGTGGGACCCAATAGCGGAAGATAGTCGACATGTGCAAATCACCCAAATCAATCAAGTTATCGGAGAAAATGAGAACTGTGTCTTTTACGGGAAAAACGTCACTGACTTTTTGGCCAGCCTCGTACACGTGACCCCTGCGTGAAGGGTTATGCACGCAGATTTGAGAAAGCCAGTTTTTCACAAGTCTCTGAGCAGAGCCGGCCTGGGGGTGCTCAGGCACCCGCCCCGCCTCCCCGGGCCCAGGCCTGGGCCTGGCAGCCTCCTCTGCCCCCGGCATCCCGTGCTGCGTCGCCTCCCAGGGCCCCAGCCGGGCAGGGGCATCCCCAGGAGATCAATTATTCTGGAACAAGCTGGACAGACGGAGGCAGAGCAGGAGAGGGCTTCTGGAACCCGCCGTCTCGCTCTGAAGCAGAGCCCCGAGGTTCTGCCACCGTGGGTAGGCAGCCACGTCACCAGGACACGGCTGCTCAGGGGGGCTCGGCCACGCAGAGGGCCGGCAGGAAGCCCACCGGGCCCTGGGCCAGCCGGGGAGTCTCCGACACGCCGCCGCCGCCCCCGGGCACGCGAGCACTCACTTGTGTCCCCCTAAAGGGGGCACCACGCGGCCATTGTTGCCGCAGTCTTGCCTCCGCTGACCTCGACTGCAGCCCTGACAGGAGCGAATTCCACTCCTGTCCCTTCAAACCCACAGCCTCGGGCGTGAGGCCAGCCCCCGGGGGAGGCGTCACAAACGGTCACCAGACATTAAAGCAGGAAACGCCGGTGGGAGCTGCCGGGAACCAAAATGAAACGAGGTCAGACTCCCGGGAAGAGGGGCCACCGAGAAGCGGTTTTCTGTTTCTGGCCGCGGGAGCCGTGTGATGTCTCGTTCTCACCGAGCAGCGGGCGCCGGACCTCACGGGACTCAGGGGACAGAGGGCCAGCGGCCCCGCTCCCGCCTCGAACCGGGAGCCTTTTCATCCCAGAGACCTCGCCTGCTCTCGAGGCAGAGCCGCGCCGAGAAGCTTCTGGGGACACAGCTCTACCCCGGCCGCGCCTCTGCGGTGAGGACGTGGGGAGCCCTCACAGACTCGGGCGTGTCCCCAGTCTGAAACAGGGCGCAGGGAAGAAAGAGGACACAGGGAGGCCACGCCGAGCCCCGAGTCACCGTGCAAGGCCGGAGGCCCGGTTGCGGCGGCCCGTGCCCCAGGGAGGGGGAGGCAGGCAGACACGAGAGCCAAGGCTGCTGCCAACTCCCTCCCCAGCATCCGCACGGCCACCGCAGCCTGTACCGGGGACACCCCGAGTGACGGATGCCGCACACTGAGGGGACGCAATGAGGCAAGGCCCGTGGTCCGGCCGTCCTCCAGACAAGGGGCAATGCGAGTGGCCAGCTAACCCCAGAGCCTGAGGAAGACCCCGATTTCCCCAGAGCCCCGAAACCGGGGTTCGTAACCCAGACTTCACACTGCCCCCACCCCAGGAGCCGGGGACAGGGAAGGGCGGGCCATCCTGGTGGCAGGCACAAAGGGCAGACGCAGCTGCTGGCCAGGGCGGGGGCCGCTCAGAGTCTGAGGGCTCCAGTCAGTCCCCGAGACGCTACGGACGAAGCCGTGGGCCCCGGGTCACCAGGCGAGACACCACCCGGGGGGGGGGGGGGGGGGGAGGGGCGCGTCTGCTCCAGGTCACCTGGGTCGGTCCCTGCTTTTCTCTCCCTGCTTCTGCAGAATGGCCCCTCCCCCTCGAAGGCCAGAGAGAGCCAGCTCTCACCCCTCCCCCCAAGCACCAGAGGGGCCGTGACGACCGTCCCACCAAGTGGGGCTGCTCTGAGGTCCCCACGCCGTCGGGGCTGCCGGCGTCTCCATGGCTTTGCCTCAGGCCTCTCCCTCGCTCTCGGGGCTCTCCAAAGCTGAAGGGTCGAGACTCAACAGGCCACCAACCCCCCACCCCCGCCCCTGAGAGAGGCGTCCAGCCATGAGTTTTCTGCAGAAAGAGACCAGGACTGGCCCTAGAAACCACTCCTGTGACCGACGAAGGGACGTTTGGCTACAGGCCCCGTGAGGGCAGGAGAAAGGAAAGTCCCAGGAGCCCTGCTCCGGCCCCCCACTGGACTCGACCCCAGCACCCTGTGCCCACCCGGCTGTCCTCCAGCCCAGAACAGTGGGTCACTCCGCAGTGACTGGTGTCCCAGGCGGTCACCAGGCGGTGGCCACCTGACTGCTCCCTGCTGGGGACAAGGCACCGGGGACCAGCCCCCGGTCAGTCCCTGTGGAAGGGCCCCCGGCCCTCGGACACCTGTCTGCGTCCGAGCGCCGTGCCCCAAGCGCAGGTTACCGATGCGACGCCCGTCAAATGCCCCCCTCCCCACCGGCGTGGCCTGCGTTTCGTTTCCCAAGAGGATTCCTGGAAAGCAGGAAGTTCCCCTGCCCCGTGGGACAGACCCAGATCGTCCGACAGACTGACGTGCCCGCCTTCGGCGTGCCGGCACTCAGTTAAAAGGTCCCATTTGGGCCCCCACGCCCGGTCCTGAACCCCCCAAGGCAGATCAGAGAGGGGACCCCAGGCGGCCCCAGGTGTGTGCGAGCCACACACAGCAGCTTCTTTTCTGCCAACCACCCACCGTGGACGTCCGTGGGGTTTACGTAACCGGTCACTGCCGGTGTGGCCCCGCCGGCATTACCCACCAGGACTCCTGAGCCGTGGGCCGTCTGATGGAGGGGGGCGCGGAGGCGGGGAGCGAGGACCCGCTGGGCGCCTGGGGTGTGACACCTACGGGCGTGACAGCCGGGGGGTCGAGGGGGAGCCCGTCCTCGGCCCGTGACCTGAGTATGGGGCGCTGGTCTCCGGGGACTCAGCCTCCTGTCCCCCAAAGCCGGCCCCCTCCCGTGGGGGGAGCAGCAGCGTGACTTTCGGGAGGTCGCCCCCCCTAAAGGAAGCGCCTCCCTCTGTAACCGAAAGGGCGGGTCCTTCCAGCTCTTCCAACATGAAGGAACCCACACGCGTCCCTGCTTGCTCAGTGTAACGAGGACAGGTGCACCAGTCCCCCCGCCGCCCCCCCCCCGTCACCCTCATTGCCCAGGCAGCCACTCGTGTCCTCAGCGGGGACACGTGGCCACAAGGAGAGACAGATGCCCACCGCGGAGGAGCCCTGGGGCTCGAGACGAGCCGAGTGACCACAGGCCCCGCTCAGCACGGCTCTTCTGGAGCCTGCTGTCCCCTGGACCATGAGCGAACCTCATCTGACCGTCTGGGCCATCAGAGCCAGGTGCCCAGCGGCTGAGGTGCTGGCTGGCTGATCGGGCTCCTTGCTGCCCGTGCCACAAGGGGAAGCCTGACTTTGCCGCAGGAAACACACAGGGGCGTTGAGAAAAGGGGGCTCGGTTCACGAACCGGGCCCCTGAGCCGGCAGCCCTGCACAAACGCCGTGGCTCACCCAGGCAGAAATGCACGTGCACAGCCAAGCACGCAGCCACCTCAAGGCAGTGTAAAGCAGCTGAAAGGAGGATCTGGCCGGAGGGGCTCCCGGCAGCCTCACTCACGGGGGTCCCTGCGTGTTCCACTCAGGACGAGGACGGGCGGGCAGAGCCCAGGGCGCTGGGCAGAGTGCCAGCAGCCCTCAGGGGCACACCCGACGGCCAGGCAGCCAGTGTCGGGCCACACACCAGCCTGGATGTGGCTGTGGGGCGTTCTTCAGGCGAGGTTAGCGTTTTTTTTTGTTTGTTTTAGATTTTTTTACTTATTTATTTTTTTTTATAGAGGGGAAGGGAAGGAAAAAGAGAGAGAGAGAAACATCAATGTGTGGTTGCCTCTCACGAGCCCCGCACTGGGGACCTGGCCCACAACCCAGGCATGTGCCCTGACTGGGAATCGAACCTGCGACCCTGTGGTTCACAGGCCCGCACTCAATTCACTGAGCTACAGCAGCCAAGATGCTATTTTTAGGTGAGGTTAGTGTTTTAATCAGGAGCCTGAGTGAAGCAGATGACCCTCCACCACAGGTGGGCCTTGTCCAGCCATGGACAACCTTAAGAGAGGCAGACGGCAGGGTCCCCAGGGAGAAGAGTCCCCAGGGAGAAGGCTCCTGACTCCCGACGGCTTTGGGACAGGAGCTGAGACACCCCCTCTTCCCTGGGTGTCCAGTCGGGGATACCCGCACCCCACTGGGTCCGCTTCTCCCGAGAACGCCGACCAGTGCACCCCAGCGCCCCAGGGGCTTACCTGCGCGGCAGGGAAGTCCAGGTCCCGCGTCCAGGCGTCCAGGGAGGCCTGCGGACAGCAGCGTTCGTCACAGGTCAGAGGCCGCACCTGCTGTGGGTCCCGCACCTGCACCCGCACCCCTGCCGCTGGCCCCTCGTGTGAGAATCACGCAGCGCGGTGTTCACACCAGACACCAATCCCCAGGTCACGGTGCAGACAGGCGGCAGGAGCCCCAAGTCACGGGCTGAAACACGTGCCAGGGACTGTGTTCTCAGCTCCAAGGCACCACGGAGGAGGGCTCCCGGGACCAGTAAGCAGGTCAAGGGGTTTTATCGAAATGCAGCCCTTGCTGGACACCCCTTGGGCCCCACCCGTGTCCCCCCACCCCAGTCCCCAAGGCAACTCCGTCCTGGTTTCTAACAGCTCAGCCGGCCTGAGAAGCCTCATTGTAAAAAGGTGTCGAGGTCGTGAAACAAGACACAAAGCGGACAGTTGAGCATCGTACCCTTACTCACACGGTCCCCTTCATGGGTGGGATTGTGTTTCCCCAAGATCCTACGTGGGGACCCTCTGCCTGGGACGGGGCCTAATTTGAGGACGGCACCAGGACAAGCCTGTCACGCCCCCTTTGAAGTCTGGGGTCAGTGGGGCTTGGGGAAACCCAGTCCTTTGCCTTGCAGAGGGGGGCCGGTTGCTGTTACTGGGCGGTAACCAGGTTAAAGGGAGGTCCCTGGGGGCCCTAATGCAGCTCGACCAGTGTCCTTATCCAAAGGGCAACTGGACACAGAGACACACGCAGGGAGGGTCCCGTGTACCGACAGGGGCAGCGGTCGGGGCGATGCCCCCACAGGCCCAGGAGCCGGAGACGGCCACCCCCTACAGGAGCAGGGAGAGGGGCCTAGGGCAGTGGCCCTCAACCTCCGGGGACGGCCCTGCCACACCCTGGTCTCGGCCTCTCAGTCTGCGGTCCTGTGTCACAAACACAGCCCCCCACCTCAGCCCCACCCCCAGCTTTTCTCCCCCGACGGTGAGGCCACTGGGACAGCACAGAGAGCCCCCCCCCCAGTTCCGTCAGACACTCTCCTACACGTTGACGTGACTTTATGGCTTCCGGCTCTGTGTGGCTTCACAGGCCAGTTTGAATCTGATGACCACCCCTCCTGGACCCTCTGGTCCTCTGGGGCCCCTTCAGGAAGGGGAGTCCCCGGGGCCTGTGCCCGAGGGGTTCACACAGGAGGCTTGGTCCCGATTTCACAGACACACTCCCCGCCGCTGGCAGGAAGAGGAGGCGGAGACGGGGCTGAGTCGCAAGGTCCTGGCACTGAAATCCCACGAGGGAAGGTTTTCCACGTAGTCCAGCCCCTTTGTCTCCCGGAGAGGAGCGGGATGGAGAGGAATACCAGGCTGCCCGGGCTGCTCCGTGTAGGCAGGGCCCCGGGGCCACTGCCCCGCCACCCAGGGCACAGCCCGGGGCTCCCAGCCGCCGCCTGGCCACTGCTCCCCGCCCCCAACCTCCCCAGCCGTGGAAGGCGGCTGTTCTCAGACACCCAGGGGCGCCGCGGGGCCGCTCACCTCGTAGGGCTCCTTGCTGGGCCTGCACCTGCCCACCTGGGAGAGCGGGGTCCTGGGGCAGAGGCCGTCCTGGACGTCGGGTTTCTACGGAGGAAAAGAGCGAAAGTGTGCTGAGCGTTCGGGAAACAGAAATGTGCGTTAAGGCCGACTCAGCTTTAAGCCGGGGCTGGGCTCGAGTGCCCCACGTGGCAGGCCGAGGGCTGGGAAGGGCAGGGAACCACAGGGAGGCCCCTCCCCCCGCCCCTGGCTCTGCCAGGACAGGCCAAGGGGCCCCGGCGGGTGGCAGCTCCCCTTGGGCCTGTGTCCCCCGTCTGTGCGGAGAGATGCTCTGCGGTGTCACCGCGGAGCCCAGGGGCCGAGCTGGGAAGGGTAACGCCGTTTGTTTGAGCTGCTCCACGGGACACAGGTCTTTGCTACTGGCTTCTCTGACAGGGGTCCCGTCTGCCCGCCCCTGCCCCCCAAGGGGAGTCCCAGCAACTCGTCCAGGTCCAGAACAAGACGACAGGCAGCTGCACCTGTGATCGAGGGTGGGCCACCCTCCCCCACCCCCATCTGCAGACAGGCGAGACTCCGTGGCCCATTCGTTTATCGGCCAACAAGTGTTTGCAGGGCGTCCCTGCAAGAGCTCCGAACTGAAACCCCTGCTTCTCGGCTGCAGTAAAGAGAAACAGGATCAGGAGGGCAGAGGGAACAACAGGTGGGTGAGGTCAACCGTTTCACCCTCTCAATCACGGGTTTCATTTTCAAAGTCACACGTGCTGCCCTTAATTGGTCGACATGAAGAACTGGGACGGGGCGCACAGTGCCATTAAATTAGCCCCGGCCCGCTGGAGCCCCGAGCGCTGTCCTCGGCCCTGGGGACGCGTCTGCCCCAGTTAAGAGCGGCAGCTGCGAGAGCAGGCGCGTCCTGGGGTTTCAGCGCGAGGGCGGAACAGACACCGGGAAGGAGGCCCGTCACCGGCAGGAGCGCCGTGGGGGGGGGGGGGTCCGGACGGAGGACAGTCTCCGCAGACAGGGTCGTGCGCGGCCCCGCGACCCTGCGGCAGGGGCGACCCTGAGGCCAGGCCGGGCTGCGGAGGGCGCAGCGCAGCCGGCGGCAGGACTCCCGGGAGGACGCAGGTCTCCCCCGTTCGGGCCGCCCCGAGGGGGTGTTCCCGGGAAGAGTGGGTGAGAAACCAAGTGCGCCTCCGCGGAGGCGGAGGGAGACGCCGGAGAGGAAGGGCTTCAACGGCCGAGCCCCTCCGCCTGGCGGGTCGGCGCCCAAAGGGCAGGTCGGCCGGCGACGCGGCCACCTGCCAGCCTCCGCGCACGCGGGAGCGTGGACCTCAGGCCGGGTCAGGGAGACACTGACTGGAGACCCGTTTTCGGAAGGCCGTCCACCCTTCGGAAGCACAGAGCCGGCGGGCCGGTCCTCTTCCCTCCCGGGGCTTGCTCCGATCCCCGGCGGCCGCCCCCCACGACCGCGGTGGCCACGCTGTGACCCTGCGCCCCCGGGAAGTGCCGCGGGCAGGCGCCCGGACGGCGTGCTCCTGCGTGGGTAACCCACGGGCAGGAAACAGCCCACGGATGTGTCCGCATGTTATACACAGATGACAAAGCGGGAACGGGAAGCGGCGGGAAAGCCAGGAGGGACACGCGAGCCTCTGATGGGACACAAACGAGACACAGCTGCGAGGGCGACCTGTCCTCCAATCCCCGTCGCGGCCGGCAGAACGGCCGGAGCCTCGGTCGGAGGAGAGAGTCTCAGCCGCTCCTTGTCCCGTGACAAGTGACAGAAACCAGGCGCCGTGTCCAGGGCTCCGTCTCTCTGCCTCGACTGCTCCCCCGTGACCGTGGCACCGGCTCCAAACCCGCCCGGCCCGGCCGCCCCTCGGTCTGGTCCCGCCCT
The DNA here is from genome assembly GCF_004126475.2 of Phyllostomus discolor. Taxonomy (NCBI): domain Eukaryota; kingdom Metazoa; phylum Chordata; class Mammalia; order Chiroptera; family Phyllostomidae; genus Phyllostomus; species Phyllostomus discolor. The sequence goes on along the minus strand of NC_040904.2, from coordinate 1,371,592 downwards.
CTGCTGTCCCGGAGCGCCTCCCCCTACATCGTAGCCGCTCTCGACGTTAGAGGCCCTGGGCCCCACTGAGCCAGTTACTTCCCGGGAACACCCTTCCCTGGGCGGCCCAGCGAGCACGGGCGTTCTGTGGGTCGTTCGCAAGTGAGCACTCCAGGCTGCCTCGGCTCAGAAACCCCTGTCCTCTCGCCTGCCCGGCTGCTCCTCGAACCCCCAAACCCCCGGGGAAGGTCCGTCGGCCGGGCGGCAGTGTTTCCCGGAGCCTCCCCAGCCCACTCACTGCAGAGACACACTCTGACCCGTCCCGTCTCCTGGCACGCCGGGGCTCATCGCCGCCCTGGCACAAAGGAGGCCATTTCCCCGGTCGGGGAGGGTGTCCATCTTTATCTCTCAAATAGGAACCTCAAGAACTGCTGCCACGCCCCGGCCGGGATGGCTCAGCTGGCTGGAGCGGCATCCCGTAACCGAAGGGCTGCAGGTTCGATCCCCAGCCCGGGCACATAGGGAAGGCAACTGACCGATGCTTTTCCCTCGCATCAGTGATTCTCCTCTGCCCTTCCTCTCTCTCTCAAACCACTGGGGGGGGAAAAAAAAATCCCTGGCCCTGGCTGGCCTAGCGCAGCGGATTGAGCGTGGGCTGCAAACCAAAATGTCGCAGGTTCGATTCCCAGTCAGGGCACATGTCTGGGTTGCAGGCCATGACCCCCAGTAACTGCACATTGATGTTTCTCTCTCTCTCTCTCTCCCTCCCTTCTCTCTCTAAAAATGAATAAATAAAATCTTAAAAAGAAAGAAAAAGAAAAAAAAGCCCTCAGGTGAGGGAAGAAAAGGTTTCCAAGCCTATTGCAGGGACATTTTGTGAAATGTTAGGGTTACCTTTCAAATAGCCCCAAAAAAACCCTGGACTGCAGGGGTGTCCATCCCACAGCCCAAGGGCCACGTGCGGGTCAGAATGGCTGTGACTGCGGCCAACACAAAAGCGTAAATTTACTGGAAACACGATGAGATTTTTTGTGTGATTACGTGTCACAATATATTTCATGTGTGGCCAAAGACAGCTCTTCTTCCAGGGTGGTCCCGAGACGCCCAAAGGTCGGACCCCTGCTAGAAGTTCACCTCTGTGGTGCATTCACGAGTCTTCCTGACAGCGACCAGCCCCACAGCTGGGCCTCGAGGCACCCGCCCATAGGGTGGACACCCTCTGTCGAGGCAGCGGAAGCAGCACCCAGCTGCCCATGGGTGCCTGACACGCTGAATCTTGAGCCAGTCTTCCCTACGGAGTTCTTTGTGATCCACTGTCCCCCGAAAGAGAGCTGATTTGGTCAACACTAAGGCCCACCACCACACGTGTAAACTCGCAGCCCCAGGGGCGCGGGAGCCGCTTGGGGCAGAGCGAAGTGGCCACGGGGCGAGGGCGCCACCCACCCAGGTGGTGGGACCCCGAGGGACCCCACGGGGGCACAGGACACCTGCCCTCTGACGAGCAGCCGTGGAGAGGAGCGGCCAGGGCCCAGACGGCGGCTCTCGTCTCGTTCTTCTGGAGAGCAAATGGGCACAGGGGTCTCCCAATGCACCGCCCCCAGCTTTGACAGCCACCCGGGTCCCCAGTGCCTCCGGTGGCAGCCAGAAGTGGCAGCCAGAAGGCAGAGGAGAAGCCACAGGGAGAAGAGGCCCCGGGGTCCCAGCAGTCTGCCCTGAGCCCGACTCTGCGTGAGGACATGGGAAAACCCCTCGGATGGACACCGTGTCCCCCGCCCCAGCCCCACCGGGCAGGTTTGCTGCTGTTCTCAGCTCCCCCCGTTGGGACCCTCAGCCTCCCCTGGGTCTGATGTCACCGCCGAGGTCAAGGGTCGGTCACTGAGGGGCCCCACTCACCCCCGACAGGTAGCGCTCGAGCTTCTTGTTCAGCAGGAAGTAGACGGCGAGGATGTGGCAGGCGCGGTTGGCGAGCACGGTGCTGACCACGTCGCTGTTCCGGTAGCCCAGCTTCTCCGTCATGTGCAGCACCACGCTGGGGCTCAGGTCGGCCAGCGAGATCCTGCGGCAGACGGACAGGGCGCGGTCACTGAGCAGGGCGGCACTCACGCCCGTGCACGCAACTCGGGGCCACGGCCCCGGCCGCTCGCTGCCCTTCCGCCGTGACAAAGGTCCTTCTGCGGAAAAGCGGAGGAAACGGTGTCGTCCCCCACGTGGACCCAGCGCCTGGGTGGCCGAGGTCAACGCTTCGTTCGCCGAGTTTCCTTCTCTTTCTTTCCTTCCCCCCACCTCCCCTTCCTTCCTCCCTTCCCCTCTCCTTCCTTCCTTCCTACTTTACACCCCAGCCATCCCGGCACTCCTTCCCGCAGTGCCCCAGCGTGTGCCCTAAGTCCCGTCCATGTGCCCAGCCGGGCAGCAGCCATCCCTCCGCACTTCCTAACACCTGGACTGCAGTCCGGGTCCCCCGGAGGGCCCGGGTCTCGCTACGATCGGACGTTCTTCCCTCCACTGCACCCGTGGGACACGGTGGAGCCCACACTCAGGTGGGTGTAAGTCGGGTAATACAGCAGGTTTTCAGGCACTGGCCCAGAGCGGGTTAAAGGAACAGCGTGAGCTCACGAGTTCGTAAAGCAGGACACCGGGGGCCCAGCTGCAGAGCGAGCAGGGTGCCCTCCACAGACAGGCCAGACCTGCGCAGGAGGAGGGCCGTGGAGCTGGACTCTGCGGGGTGGAGAACCCCAGAAACACCGGCGTCCGTTCGCGCATCTGTCCACTCATTCGTTCATTCGTCCATTCACTCACCCAACAAGCCTCTCCCCGAGGGGCAGAGAAACAGGGCCCCACGCAGCCCTCACGACGCTCCCGTGGGGGCATCACTCACATCCCCCCACTCACAGACGAAGGAAGTGGCCCACAGTGGTGACGTGACTCGCCCGGGGTCCCAGAGGCAGGAAGTAGCAGCCCCCGAGTTCGAGCCCGGCCCCCCGGCAAGCTGGCCCAGCTCCACGCGCACCGCCTCTGAGACGGGCAGGCGGGCGGCCACGGAGCACAGGCGGGCAGGTGGGCCGAGGGGCACCGGGCTAGCGCGCCGGCGGCTTCCCAGACGAGACGTCTGACACACGGGGCCCTTCTTTTCTTTCCTCCCCGACGGCAAACACTGACGGCGTCTATAACGGTTAAGCCTGGGGCGAGGCACGTTGGGAAGCGACAGAACACACTTTAGGAAGAGAGCAGCCCCTTCTCGGGGCTCAGTTCCTACTGCGCGCGTCTGCGGGCTGGGGAACCGGAAGAGGAGCTGTCGCTGTCTCCCCACCTCCAGCGCCTCTCGAAACAAAGACGGTGAACACGCTGCGGCTCCCCCAACGGGAGCAGAGCTCCAGCCTCACCCCGAAAACCCACACATCACGCCGCCTCCAGCAGAGGAGGGGCAGCAGGCCTTCCGTCGACAGGACGCGAGAGCCCCGTCTCTGGACCACGAGACCCGGGCCCTTTGTGTGCACAGCCTGCCCGACTGGCTCCCACGCAGCCTTACACTTGGGGCCCAGTCCGAGTTCAAGGGCCCTGGCCTGGCCGAGCCAGCACAGGGCGCTAGAGTGCAAGTTTTCATCTACGGAAGAACTGCCTGCAGCCTGCGGGGAGAGTAATAAAGGAGACCCCTCCCAGGGTGACACTTTGGGAGCGACACTTCAGTGAATGGGGGAAGCTCTTTCTGACACCAGGTCTGCTTCCCGAGACAGCTGCCGTGTTACCGGACTGAACCAGCTCGTTGGGACAGTGACCGCTGGCCGAGGGACGCCTCGGGCTGCCAGCGGCACCCACACTCCACAGAGAGCGCACCCAAGTGCCGTCTCCCCCCGGGCGCCGGCGAGCAGGCCTGGCCCAGTGGCGCTCTCCGTCCCGCGCTGGGGTGACTTTCTGGGTCTGTTTCAGATGCCGGCCCAGCTGAGCCTGAGCCGGGAACCAGCGGTCTGGTCCCGGGTGCCCCGGGCCACCAGGAGCCCGGACCCCGTGTGAATCCCAGGTGACGAGTGGGTGAGGCCCCCTCGTCTGTTGCCACGGGGCAAGTCTGACTGGGCAGGGGGATGTGGTCCCCAGGAATACCCACCCGTGCCCCCTTAGGTTCTTCCAAACCAGGGGTGCCAAACTCGTGTTCCCCGGGGCCCCATCAGCCTCGCGGGCGCCTTCAAAGGGCCAGATGCAGTTTAAACTGTTTAACAGTCAAGGAACAGTTACATTCACACAGTCCCGAAGTTACATTCGGCCCTTTGCAGGCCACCAACTGCGAGGCTGACGTGGGCCCCGGTGAACACGAGTTTGACACCCCGCTCCAGACCTCCCTCCCCAGAACAGACCCTGCCGGCCCCTCTCCCATGGAGAAGCCAGCACCACGACGCCCATCAGGCCCAACGGGAGTGTCCAGACCCTCCTGGGCAGCCTGGAAACCTGACCGCAGAGGACACTGCTCCCTGGCCTGTTGCCCCCCCCGCCCCCGTTCCCCAGCGGCCCTCCGTCCTCACACGTGCAGGACGCTCCGGTCTGAAGGACAAGCCACAGCCCCCACGCTGGCTCTCAAGGTGACCACGGTCAGGCCCCCTTCCCTTGCTTGCGTCGGCTCCAGCCGCACGTCGAACCGGTGGGAGAGCAGTTGGCGGAACACCCCCGAGGGCCGGCCTCGGGGCTGCGGGCAGCCCCCCGCACGAGCAGGGTGTCACTGGGGTCCCGGCGCCGGGGTCCCCACGCCGGGGCCCTCCGCACAGAGGCTGCCCCGAGGAATCCGCGCCGGGAGCCTTCTCGGTGGGAGCCCCAGGGAGACACCGCCCGGAGCCAGAGACGCCTGCTACCATCCGTCCCTCCCACCCAGACGCCCAGCGGCAGGGCCGGAGGGTCGTTTGGAGGAGAGAGAGGCATTCCACTAAAGCCGGTGGGGGAGCCCAGGTGGGTCTCCCACTCACACACACACATGTGCTCACACACTCAGACACACACGCTCCCTTGGGCACAGCTGGTCTAAAGGGTCCCTTTGTGTGAAGACGAGGAGCCCCCTGGGAAGGGTGCCCCTCAGCAGTAGGTGTCACGAGGGGGACAAGGCCTGGATTTCAGCCTCACCCGCCCTCCACAGGCACCGCACAGGGTGGTGCACGGGGCAGGGGGACCGCGTCCATCCACACCTGCTCCTGGGCCCTGAGCGGGGCCGGTCGGGGCTGCGTGCGTGGGGGCGGGGGGAGCGGCTGCGTCCTGGGTCCCACACAGCTCCCTCCCTGTCCGGACTCTCCAGGGCCCTCGGAGGGGCCTGTCCGGCCGAGGGGGGGGGGAGGGCCCCCCGGGGAGGCCCCCGCTCACCTGTTGGGGTAGGCGACGCTGCACGGCACTCTGCCCACGTAATTCTCGTTGAGCCAGCGGTTGGCCAGGGCCTGCTGGATGTTGGGCCTCTTCACGGGGTCGGGCTCCAGCAGCGAGCGCAGGAAGGTGATGGCTCCTGTGGGGACGTCGGCCACACGCCCGTCACAAGCTGCACCCACTGCACCGTGGAGACGCGGCACCGGGGACCGCCCCCCAAGCCACCGAGCACCGGCCCGTTCCCTGGGTCCCCGGGCACCGCAGGCCCGAGGAGTCCAAGACGCCTGCTCAGCAGGTGCACCTGGTCTGTGAGAACGCCAAGGCCCCCGGGGCCCCGTGATTCCCAGGGCAAGCTGTGGTCCGGTCCGCGGCCATGCCCTCGGAGGGGTGTCCTGTGCCGGTCAGCCCGAGGGGTGACAGACAGTGGAGGGAAATCGCTTCACCTCGCAGCAGGGCTTGAGCACTCGGAAAGGAGCCAGCGGGGAAGGCGTTGGAAGCCAGACCCTCTCACACGGCCCTCGCAGGGGGACACCCGTCCCACCAGGCCAGGGAGGTCCCGCTGCCCCCTGGTCCTCCCTCCACGGCCCCCACATCGCCCCAGGCTCGGAACAGGCCGGCAGCAGCCCAGGCCCACCCGGTGCAGCCAGCCAGGCCGGCGCAGCGCCGGAGGCCGTTTTGTCCAAGCGTTTAGCAAACTCGAACGGCGACTCGGGTTGGAGAAGCCCTGGCTCGTGGGCAAAGGCCTGGCGAGCGCCGCACTGGAACCGCACGGCTGCCCGACGGGCCTCTCGATGGCTCCTCCCGACAGGAGGAATGCGCGCCCGCGGCCCCCACCACCGGGAGTCGGGGGCTGCCTGTCGCCACCCATCACCCGGCCGTCTTTCCTGACCGGCACGATGGGAGGCAGCTCTCCGGGCCCAGCCCCCTTCCCGGTGAGCTGGCGGAGGAGGACACGGCACAGACACACGGACCACAAACACGTGTCCCGCGGGCGGCCTCACAACACGGCACGTTCCAAGGCCGTGGCGCCTGCCTTTACTTCCGCCACGGGGACGGCGAGACCCTTTTGCTCCGTGGGTTCCAGGCAGAAGAGGCCGTGAGGGGCTCGGAACCCCGGTGGGAAAGGGGAGGGCGGCGGGGAGACAGCGACGGGAACACTTGCTTCTGTTCTAGGAGGAGACCCCGAGCCGCCGGAGGGGGGTCCTCATGCCCTCGCTCCCAGACCCAGCCCGCGCCCAAGCGTGACCCTGGCAGGCACGTTACCTGTGGAGAGCTGCGCGGGGAGGGGGTTCATCTCCTTGTCCACCATCTTCTGGTACAGAGCCCTCAGGCTGAAGGGCTCCACGGTGAAAGGCAGGGTCCCCGTCAGCATGGCGTACATGTTCACGCCTCTGGAAAGAGAGAGGCCGCAGCATGAGGAGACCGCCCAGTGAGGCCCCCAGGGTGTGTCTGTCCTGCCCTTTCTAGAACCCTCCGGAACCCATAGCACCCCCCCTCCCCCCGACACTGCCCAGGGGAAGGGCCGGGGTGGGGGTGAGGGTGAGGGTGTGGCTGTGGCAGCAGCGGCCTGGGCGCTGGGTGGCGGCAAGAAGAGGGGTCTGCAGGTCCCCGAGAGCTGCCCGAGGAGGGGCCCACCATGCCCCTCCCGTCTGCAAGGAAGTCCAGACCAACGCACTGGGAAAACACCGGGCGTGGTAGGGTCTCGAATAAACGTAGTTTGGTCGTTACTCGGTCATCGTCCAGGTGTGGTTTATGAGGTGGAGCGGGGGGGAGGGGCAGACCTGTGTGGGGCACACATCACGGCCCCGCCGGCGGGCCTGGTGACGGCTCTGCCGAGACACGAAGCCCCACCCAGCATTGGACCCTACTCTTACCCGGACCTCCGGCCGGGCCTGGGACCAGGGGAGCTCCTTGCGGGGCCGGGTGTCTCCCAGCCACTCCTGTTCGTTGGGCCCCTGTTTACTGAGACATTGTGCCCCCCCAGCCCGGCCCGGTCTCTCGGGCGTGGGGGGAACACCGCCCTCTGTGCGGGCTCCTCTGCTCCCCTCCAAAGCCAGCCGGGAAAACGGCAGCGTCTCCTCGGAGGGCGTCTGTTCTCCCGACGGCGGAGCCCGGCACCATCGCGACGAGACTTCCCGCTGGGCCAAGTGTCTGCCTGCCAAGAGGCCTCCAGCGTCCCAGAGCGCCCAGGGAGACGATGCTTCCAAAACCGGCCGTCGGATTTCCAGTCACAACAAGACCCGCCAGACGAGACGGGTTTCAGTGAACGAAGACCCTGGGGGCCCAGGCCGCCGAGGCGCGTCCGAATCGGAGCCCTCCCGCCTCCCGCCGGTGTGGCCACGCCCAGCCACGCCGCCTCCGTGACCGCAGACGCGGGCTGGGACACGCCCTGCACCATCGTCACTCGCAGCTGAGTCGGGAGACACACACACGCACACGCACACACACACGCACGCACGCACACACACGCACACACACGCACACACACAGCCACTGCACAGGTTCCAGCGGCTGGCTCTCTGCCCCGGGCAGGGTACAGCTGTCGGGTGGGGGGGACCAGACGAGGAGGCCCCGCCTTCTTGGACTCAGGTGGGGGGGGCAGGATCAACAAGGAAACAGACAGATGGGTGCGACCCTTCCGGGTGCTGACAGATGAGGAGGGGACAGGAAGATGCCAGACGGCCCTGTTTTGGGGACCTGGAAAGAGGGGTGACCCATGGTGAGGGAGGCAGACCGGGGAGCCGGGGACGGAGCCCGTCTGGGGGGTGGCATGGAGGACGAGGGCCGGCGACCCCCTAGGGCCCTGGGGCAGCGCTGCATTCTGGGTGTGCTGGGCCTAGACTCAGACAGCCTCGCTTTGGAGGGTTCTGGGAGATCAAGATGGGGAACGCTAGGAGGCCCCCCAGCTGTGTAATGTCTGCACCCAGAGGGGTCTTGGACACACTGACTAATGGAGGGAAACCCCTGAGCACCCCATAGTGCTGCTGTTGGGGACCATGAGCAGCCGCTGGCCCCGCTGTCTCCAGCCTCCAGTGCAGCGGCTCCATTCGGGGCGACCCCATGCGTGAGGGGGGCTTCCCATCACGGGGGGTGGGGGGCGACACCGGGTGATCCTGCCGGGCTCACCTGTGCTGCCTCTGTTGTGGCTCCAAGTCCGACCCTCACGCTGCCCAGGCGGGGACGTACCCAGCGCTGCCTCCCCAGGTAGGTGCACCCACCCCAGGCAGCGTCTCCGGAACCGAGGTGCCTGGGCACACCCCAGGGGCTCTCGGCTCCACCTCCCTCCCCTCCTTGGTAACTCGGGGAACAAAGCTTCAGGGACAAAGCCGCACCGGCCCCCCAGACGCCCGTGCAACCACGTGCACCCCCACATCACAGCCTGCTTCTTCCCATTTCACTGCCCACACCTTTTGCCCAAACATATCATGTCCCGGGCTAATGAGGGAGGGGAGGGGTCGCCTGTCAGTGAGGTCTGCCCGGGTGCTTCTCTCCGTGGGGAGGGACGGGGAGCCCCACGGAGGTTCCGCAGTGTGGTCCGTGGGCAGCACACCGGGAGCCTCTTGGGAACACGAGCCCCCGGGCCCACCTGGGCCCGCCGACGCCAGAGCTCGGGGCCGGGCTGAGAGCCCACTCACAGCCTGGCGAGAGCTTTGACCACACACCAGGGTTGAGCGCCACCGGGAGAGGGACGAGGGTGAGTGGTCCCAGGCCGCCCAGCCGGAGCCCGCGGCCCGGCAGCGAGGAACGCACCCAGGCTGCGCACAGCCCCCTGGCTCTGGCGGGCAGAGCCGGGGCGGGTGGCCACCTCGGCCCCTCGGGGCACCTGGGGGACCTTTCAGGCCTGTTTGTCGTTAACTCGTAAGTGGTTTTGGGTTCGTGTCTGCACAAAGCCGTAAATACAAGCAGTTTCATTTTATGTTGGTGAACATCAACTAAAACCTAAATAAAGATAACGAGGGAAGGAGAGGGGTTACCCAGAATGCTTTTCCCTTACAAGAAGGCGGCCGCACGCTGTTTGAGGAACACTGACCTATGACCTTTCTGTTCCTTTTCAGTGTGAGAGGCCGGCCCAGAAAGTCACAGAGGGGGAGGGAGTGCGCCCCTGGGCTTCGCAGGCTCAGGGAACAGAAGCAAGGGGGTCCTCGGGCCTGGGAGAGGGAGGGGTTGGGGTGACGCGGCCGGTGGGGGGTGGGGGGCGAAGCGGGGGGAGCCAGCACGGGCGTGCTCCGGAGTGGGTCCCCGACCTTCTCTGCACAGGGCCCCACAGAAGGGAGGCCTGCCCGGGGGTGTGCTTGGAGGGGCCAGGCCGTGGGCGCGATAATTTCTCGTTTTAATGCGAGCATTTCACCTAAGGGACCCCGAGGCGTGCCTGCGTGGGATGCTGTTATGTTACAAAACGGCACACTCATGGTTTTGTAATGAAAGGTTTTGTAGTCAAAGGGGAGTCCTTTGTGCCGGACCCCGCATTTCCATTTATCCTCAGGGGACACGGGGGTCCCCGCCACAGGCGCAGCACGCGGCAGGGACACTACGGAAGGTGGCCGTCACGTCACAGCAGGGACCTGGCAGGGCCACCTCCAAACCCTGCGGGAAAGTGTCCCCTCAGGGCGTCCTCGAGGCAGGACACTCTCGTCCCCCGTCACCCGCCAGCTGCAGAAGTGGACAGAAACCTCCATCGCCTGCCGGGCCCCTCCGTCCGGCGGGGACCACACATACAGGCAGCAGGTGCCTGTCCTAACGGCGCCAGAAGCGCTGTGGGCCAACCGGGACCCAGGCTGGTTTCCATGGTAACTCCCACTGGGAATTTGACCAAACGGACGCCAGGATTCCCTTCCCTGGGAGGAGTCTGTCACCAGGCAGAAGGGTCGCAAACCCCTAGGGAGCACCTGCCCCCTCGCTCCCGGGGCCTCTGGTCCACAAAACTCGGACAGTAGCCTCGCTCGCCGAAGACGACGCAGGGACAAGGCCGTGGGCAGCGCTCTGCGGGCAGGTGAGGGTCTGGTGAGCCCCTCGCACGGGTGGGCAGGCGGGCAGGGCCCCCAAACACTGCCCCCATGTGCCAGACGCAGCGGAAAGGACCTCGCGCCGACCCCTGGCTTCTGTGTGTGGTTCTTCGAGAAAGAAACTGCCTTGGAAAACCTTGAAACGACCCTGACCTGAAGCCGCGCCGAGTCCCCACGCCAGCGCTGGAGGGTGCGGGGGGGGGGGGGGGCAGCACCATGTCCCCACACCAGTGCTGGGGGGGGGGGGGCGCCGAGAGGGATGGGAGGAGCTCTGTCCGCATGGAAAGCCCCAGGCGACGTGACTGCCCCTTAACTCACCTGTTTTCAAAGGAGTCGTTTTCACGGATTTTAAGACTTTTCCCCCTTCCTTTCTTCCTCCCCCTCTGCTGCTTTAAATGCAGAAGCCAACCACAAACACAGTAGGTCTTAGATTTTGTAACTGAAAAGTCTCAGAAGCCAAAACCAGCTTCTCTCTTGAAAGCCAAAAGCCCTAAATGACCCAAAAGGAGGCCCAGGTGCCCCCTTTCCATCTCCTCCTCCTGCCACCCCTCGTTTTGAGGGGTCTGCACGTCCTGCCATGGGTCACCCTTTCACAGAAGCAGAGTCGGGCCCTGGACCAAGTGTCCCTCCTCTGTTACCAGCCAGGTCCGGATGGGCTCCTCTCGGCCGACTGGTCTACCCAAAAGACCGCCCTGGGGCAGAGTGCCCCATGAAGGGAAATAGATTCGGCAAGGCGGGGTGGGAGGGGGTCTGAGCGCCACCCCCACGAACACCGGGCCTCATGCAGACGCTTCACCCACCCAGGGCCCCCGAGACAGCCAAGAGCAGCTGTGGTTGAAAAAACGGATTCTCTGCCTTTCAGGGACAGAACTCTCAATTTCCCTCTTCCTTCCCCCGAGAGACACACCGATGTTCTCAACGAGCTCGATAATGTTCTGAAAATAAGGTTAATTTTGATTCTTTTCATTTAAAAGGTGTATCTGCATTAAAGTTTTTTAACTACCGTGTATGCCACTCCGAGGAGAAGTCGGTTAGCAATAAAAAGGTTCACTGCACCAGAGTGAGCATTTTTGTTTTTGAATCTGAACGCTCCACGCCGACTGGAGGTACAGGCCTAAATATTTCATGCATCTGGACGAGAGCAAGGAAGTGAACGATTTTAAAGGTGTTCGTGCGTGGTCCACATGTGAAAATAACGACCTTGGAAAACGGTGGAGCCCCCTCCCAAGGTGCAGGCACCGCCTTCCATTCCCCTGGGTCGTCCGGGGCCACGGCAGGAGGGGAGCCGGGGCCTCGGTCACGGGGAAGAGCCTCCTCTCCCCGGGACTAGCCGGCTCTGTCCCTCACTCAGGCTCAGGTCCCGGGAAAAGGCCGTCTGTCCGCCGAGGGCCCAGCCCTCGGGAGCGGGGCGCTGGCTTTCAGTTCAGGAAATGAGCTCTTCACTGTTGTTGTTTCCGAGCAGGAAAAGGGGGTGTGTGGTGACAACAGTGTCTGACCGGAGAGAGAACCGGCTCCGCGTCCCCCGTCTTCCCAGCAGCCTTTGACGTACATTACACTCTCGCCGGGTGTTCCGTGTCCGGCGCTGGCGACCGAGGCCAGGGCCCCACACAGAGACCGACCCCGTCTCAGACACAGCCTCCCAAAGCGCAGAAAATCAATCCCCGCCGCAGGCTCTGGAGCGTCCCGTTTTCACTGAGATTAAGAGCAGCGGTGGCCTTCCCGCCTTCGCCGGGAGGGCCCCTCCGCTCCTCCACCCGGCGAACTCCACCTGGACCCGCAGGTGCGGGCTGTGCTGGCCTCCGACACCCTCCCAACCCGACCCGGATGGCAGGCCTGGGTGTTCCCCGCGCTGTGCCCCCCAACTGCTCCGTGTGCTCACAGGGAGACGTGCGGGTAAGCCCATGGCCTCGGCGGTCCGGGCTGCCGCAACAAGTGCCTCGGGCAGGGTGGCTTCACCGACAGGCCTGTATCCCCTGCAGTGCCGGAGCCGGGCGTCCCAGGCTGGGGTGAGAGCTGGCCTCCTGGCTCACGGACTGTGTGACGGTGTCTCACGTGTCGTAGGGAGCGAGCTCTCATGCGGGCAGCCTCACCTAACCCAAGACACCCGCCAAGGCCCCACCTCCAAACACCGTCATGCTGGGGGTCAGGACCCCGCTCCATTAGGCTTCATCAAAGCGCTACACAGACCTGACCTGGGCCGAGCCTGCGACCTGGGCGCGGGTCATGCAGTGCCCCGCCCCCTCTGAGGAGTGTTCCGGGGGCGGCGGGCAGTCTGCCCCAGGGAGAGCTCCCTCACAGATGGACCCACACACGGAGCTTCGGGGCTGAGCAAAGGGAGCAGCTCCAGCTCAACTCCCCGCGGAGGGGCATGGGGACAGGGACCGGGGCACAGGGACTGGGAGCACCGGGACAGACCGGGCGCTGCCGTGTCTGGTCCACCCGGGCCTCCAGAGCCACGCCGCCACCACCGTCGGCTTAGGGCCGGCACCTGTGCAGCGCAGCACCGTCTAGCGAGGCCTCTCGAGTGTGTTACGTGGAGGCACCAGGCCCAGGAGCGGGGCCTGCTGGGCGCTCTGTGGACGGCCTTCTCGGCGTATCTGCTTCGTGGGGGGAAATGCCAGTAAACAGGACGTTAGCTAAGAAGCGTCCGGCGGCCCCCCGCTCAGCCCAAGCACATCGGCAGCTGGGGAGGAGGGAGGCGAGTCCCGGCCCCCTGGTCCCGGGCAGTGTCCAGCCTTCCTGCACCTGCATCCCCCCCTCCACGCCCCCACTGTTTCTGGGTGCGCGGTCTCTGCTCCCGGGTCACAGCGGGTGGCAACAGACCCGCCCCCAAAACGCAGAGGCAGGGGCGTCCGTGGTCACTGAAGGGGTCCCTTCCCCGTCCAAGGACTCGGCAGAGGGGCTGGGCCGGAAGCGGACCCTCGGGCAGCGCTGCCCCGTGTTCGGGGTGAGTGGCTCGCTCCCACCCACCGTGGCGGGAGGGGCCAGGAGCCCCGCTGGCTGCCCGGCCCAGGCCGCTCCCACAGCCGTGACAAGCCCGGGACTCCCCCCTCCTACCTCACCCCCAGGCCTGAGGATGCACTGGCCCCAGCAGGGACGGCTGGGGAGAGTCCCCTTCCACAGGCTGAGCCCCGTTGTCGTCACCATGACGACCGGTGACCACACCGTGTTACTGCTCAGTCCCCTCGAGAGCCAGACCCCAGGGGCAGCCCGGCACCTGCTTTCCAGGCCCCAGTCTCCGCTTCCCCTCAGTCACCATGTCCCCACCCCCTTCCCTGTCACCGCACATGCACGACACCCCTGAGTCTCCTGGTCTCTCAGGCTCCCCACTCTCCACCGCCTTATTTCCTCATTTTTTGGTGCAAAATCTGTCCCTTTCAGAGCTTCCCATTCAGCATAAATGGGTGCGCTGTTAAGGGAAGAATATTCACATTCATCCAGTCCGCGAGCACGGGCCGAGGGCAGCCACGTGCCCCACACTTGCAGGAGGGCACGAGCGCCAGAGGGAACCAAGAAGGCATCTCACTTCCTGTCCCGGCGCTGCTGGGGTGGTGGCCGCCGGGGCTGGGTCGGGGGGACGAGGAGGCCCCCCGGTGCCCGTCTGGAGTCTGTGACCCGCAGCTCCGCCGGGTCACCATGGCCCCCCACAGCCGCTCCCTACCAGCATCCCCACGGGTCACCGGCGGCCCAGCCACACCTCCCGTGGGGGGCGGCGGGGGGGCAGGGCTGGCCCGGGCAGGGCGAGGGGCACGAGGCTGACTGCTGTGTCCGTCTCCAGATGCCCAGCCCCTGCCCCTCTGTCTGTGTCCTGGGGTCGGCAATGGGCGCGGGGTCCTGGCTAATGTGCCCCCTGCTGACGGGCTGGACTTTCCGGGGTTGGGGGGAGGTTCGGGGAATTCTGTGGCCCCCAGACCCGACTCTCACGTCCATGTCCTCTCTCCCCGACGTCCACCGGAACCACAGGGCTCCCCCAACTCGTGGAGCCCTGCGCCAGCCACGCACCTCAGTCGCATCCTCTGTCAACCGCAGCTCCAACCCTGTCCTTCTGCTTGCCCGGGCCACAGGCCTGTCCCCGCTCCTCTGTGTCTCCCTCCTCCCCACCTCCCTCCCTGCCTGTCTTCTTCCCTCCCTCCCTCCCTCTCCGGCCCAGGCTCTGTGCCAGGGGCCAGAGAATCCCCGGAACGACCTGGGTGGTCCCTGCCCCTCGACCTGCAGCTGGAGGGGTTCCAGCAGGTGAGCAGTGACTCCGTGACCACAGGTGAGGGCCAGGAGGGCAGTGATCAGGGACGTGAGGAGACCAGGGAGGCCGCCAAGCCAGCCTGCGGGAGGCAGGAGGGCCCAGGGCAACCGGCCCCCACGAAACCCCGGGGAAAGGGAGCACCTCTGGCCGGAGGACTGTGCGGAGGAAGGGGGCGGGAGACCAGAGTCTGCTGGAACACGGTGGTGGGTGGGGACGGGGACAGTGGCCTCCGACAAGCCCCGCGGCCCGAGCAAGGGTGCACACACCACGGTCAAGACTCGGTCCTCCATCTGGAGACCCTGGAGACCGCCAGCTGCCCCCTCCACGGCCCCATGACCTTGAGACACTTCATCAGTCCCTCTCGCGATCGGTGTTTTCCTCCGAGAAGCGGGGCTGACGGGGAGCCCAGCCTCCCCGGGTCGCCGTGGAGAGTAAACAACACAGGGCCTGCCAGACGCCAGGCCTCGGCGAGCTCCGGCTTTCCCGCAGCCCGGACACAGTGTGGCGACGTGAGAGATGCCGGGGAGCTCTAGGAATGTTCTGGAACAGCTCACCCTGGTTCCCATCAGCCCCTTTCTCATCTCCAGCCTCCGCACCGTCAGCAGCAGCCCCCTGTCTGTCCGAAGCCACTTCCCCAGAGCCAGGGGTCTACTCCCCGGGCCACCGACATGTGAAGCCGGGGGTACTGTGAGGGACCTGGGTCCCGGGACCAGGGCCCCAGTGGGCCCTCCCCCGTGGTGGACACTTGGTCGGCTGGCCAGTCGGAGGTCCCCCCTCAGGCAGCGCCGGGGAGTCAGACACAGAGGGACCGACGGGCGAGGATGTGCTGCACTCTGAGGCGCCAGAGGGACGCGAGAGGGTAAGGAGACAGAGCGGGAACTGGGGGGGGGGGGGGGGTAACCGTGTGACGGGGATGCAGAGACGGCCCCCGCAGGACGGCCCTGGGGGAAAACTGGAATGGGGGGCTGGACAGGCCATGTGGAGAGCTGGGGTGTCCTGCAGGGCCAGGGAGCAGGTGTGCAGAGCCCGGTGACGGGGCGACGGGACGGAGGCCAGCGCAGCTGTGGGCCGTGAGCGCTGTGCGGGGTGGGGGGCGGGGCGGGCGCCGGGCCAGAAGAGCCCTGCCGGGAGCGTGCGTGGCCCCGGGCCCCGTCACCGGCACCGGGCTGAGTGTGGGCGGGTGCTGGTGGGAGAACCATGGGGGGATGTTAAGCAGCAGAAAGACGAGAGTTCCGAGAGTGCGGGGCGTGTGCTCTTGCCTCCGCGGCACCTGGACGGGGTTTCGGGAACGGCCTCTCCGGCAGTGTGGGGGGGGGGGGGCCCGAAGGAAGAGGGGGGAGGCGGGGCCCCGGAGAATCAATCACTCAGCACCCATGCCAGCCCCTCCCACCTAAAACCTCCCCAGCACATACCCCAGCGCCACCACTGGAGGGAGGGGCGGCCGAGCCCCCAGGTGGGGGTGGGGGGGCCGGGGGGGGGGGTGTCCTGTTTCACAAGCTCAGCAACTCACATGGACCAGACGTCGATTTTGGGGCCGTACTTCTTCCTGGCCAGCAGCTCGGGCGCGGCGTAGGCGGGGCTGCCGCACTGCGTGCTGAACGGGTCGGAGTGGCCCAGGATCCCCGCACAGTTGCTCAGCCCGAAGTCTGCAAAGAGGGGGACAGACAGCGCCTCGAGTTAGCACGCAGTGGGCTCAGGGAGGGAGGGGGAGGGCGGCAGGAAAGGAAACCTTCTCCGGCTCACGCCTCGCAAGCGTCCAAAAGGAAGCCGGGCAGCGGCGGCCAGCACCGACCTCTGGACTCGAGTGTCCAGCTGGCTGCGCCGGAGACATCTCCTCTCGGGCCTCCCTACGAAACCCCTACAGCTCGAGCTCAAAGAACGCGGAACCGAAACGCATTTCTAGCGAGTCTCAGAACGAGTCACCCATCCAGGAAAGGGAGCCGCTCTGCCTTCTAGGACGGAGGAGGAAGCGAGGCCACGCGGGGGCCCCGGAGTCCCGCTCCCTGTTTCCCCCACCCTCCCTGTGGCCCCTGGGGAGCGGCGGGAGGAGGACTGAGTTTCTCCGGCCGGTGTCGGCGTCGCCCCGAGTGACACGCGACCCCACCACGTGGAGACGACTACTCCGGCCGAGTGTTTTCACTTCCAGCGAGTCTCCCGACAACGCTCCCGACGCAGGCGGGGACAGATGGTGCCCCGCACGGCGGAACGCCACTCGCCCGGTGACGCAGACAGCGCCGATGCCGGCTGCAAAAGTAACGCCGGGGGAGAGCGGCGAGGACCAGACGGAGGCCCCTCACGGCGCCCCTTTGCTCCTGCACCAGCAGTGAGGCACCGGGGAGAGGCGAGAGGAGGACCCCACCCAGAGCGCCCTCGGCCCTTGTGCCTTTGGGGCCCCATCTGCCTCTGACCGTGAAGGCCGGGGACCAGGGAGCGGTGAGTGTCCCGCCCTCATCTGACGGCCGCCCTGGGTCTTTGCTGAGCTCAGAACCTGGACTCAGTTCCTCCTCCATCGTCGACAGGAACTCGGCGGGTCTCGCCCCCACACGGAGGACCGCCCGCCCGCAGGGCTCGGGCGGGAGGGGCTGGGGTCAGGGGCCGACCAGCTGCAGGGCTGGAACGAGACCCTCGCACCTTCTCGCCGGGCGGCACGTACATACGTCTGTCGCCACTGCTGCGTTCTCTCCCGGCCTCTAACACGTCTCCACCCACCACGAGCGTGACCTCGGGGCACGCTCCGGAAAGGAGACACGTGGGTGAGTCCATGAGGCTGCCACCCGCCGTGCGTCCAGACGCTTCGGTGCCGCTCCCGGGGCTCAGAGCGGTGAGACGCACGGTGGAGGCGGCTTTCCAAACCCCGTCTGGGCAGGGCCCCGAAAACTCCCCGGGGCCCTCAGTGCCGCCTCCCCCTCGGGGCTGCAGACGAAGCCCCAGAACCCACGAGGGGCCGGCAAGCCCTCTGCCGACCCGTGCGTGCGTCCACACGCCGAACCCGGCTTCTGTTTGCTCAGGATTCCCTCTGGATTCTCGCAGCCTCGCTCCCCCTCTCGCCCTCGGCTCCCCGCCCCTCCAGCCGTACCGGCACCCAGCCTGCACCTGCGCCCCAGGAGGTCCTCGGGGCGGCTCTCACTCCCGGCGGGGCGGGGTCCCTGCTCAAAGGGATCTCAGGGCCCGGGTCACGGAGGCGAAGGCAAGGCGGGGGGCGTGGCTACTCTTGTAAGAAGGAAACTCCTGCCGAGCTTTGCTCTGGACGCCGCAGGAATGCTCTCAGTTTGAACACCGACCTGAAGGAACTTTAACGGAACGACGGAGGCTGGAGGGCGCCCGCTCTGGGGAAGGGCAGCCCCGGGAGTCAGGGCCACCTCCGGCCTGGGCAGTGTTCCCGGGGGACGGGGGGGGGGTCGTTTTCCTGGGCTGCCCGTCTCCTGGGGCCCCAGCTAACACAGCTCTTGGCTTCTGAGATCAAAGCAAGAGCCCAGCCTCTGTCCCTCACCTCCCCGGGGGTTCCTCGGGATCACTGCACGGAGCGCCCCCACTCGGTGCACGCCCCCTGCGTGGTCTGCCGAGACCTGCCTGACAGCAGACAGGGCCGCCCGAGAGATGAGAGGCGCCGCGGTTCCCAGGCGGGCGAGCGTGGGAACACAGTCCTGCCTTATCTCGGCACAGTTTCAGGAAGATAAACTCTCGCAGGGCCAGGGCGCGGCGGAGATAAAAGCTGCGGTGTAAGCGGCTGATGCTGATCTAGTGGGAAGGGTTTCACTCCAGATATCTCATAGAGAAATACGCCGTGCGTGCCCCGTTCACCACGGTAATTATTCACGTGTCAGGGAGGCGCCCACAATCGGGATGTGATGCAGGAGAGCAGCTCCCAGCAAGGTCCCGGGTGGGCGTCCAGCGGAGCGGGGGGTGCCTAGGTCGGCTGTCCCGAGGCCTTCTGAACGCTGCCAGGGGGTCTCCAAGAGCTCCCAGGAGAGCCGCTGTGGGAATCCCAGGTGCAGCGGCGCCATCCCGGGTCGCACGCGGAGGCCGCACTCCACGCAGCAGTCAGACGCCAGGCCGCTTTGTCGCGGAAGGAAACAATCATGACGGCGAAACCAAGTCTCACCCCCGGTGAGCGCCGGTTTATGTGAAGCAGGGCTTCGGTGAGTCTGTTTAAATCAAACATTTCGAAGAAAGAGAAGCTGTGAAGGAGCGGTAATTGCCACACTCGACCTCTGGAAAACGACGGGGTGCAGTTCCTCAGAAGGAAAGGTTCCAAGGGCTTCCGAGCTGCAGAGAGACGTGACCCAGACCGCCCCACCCGGGGCAGAGACACCCAAGGCCCCGGGCACGGCTCCCCTCCTGCCCGTCCCACCGAGTGAGAAAGAGGAGGAAATGCAGACTCTGCCAGTGAACCGCCTGGGGCGGAGCGGCTCCTTCCACTGCGGAGAGCTGGGCCCTCCGTGTCCCCGGCTCCCGGAGTCGTCAGAGGCAGGGCCGGTGCTCAGACCTGGGGCAGCCAGTTCCCGGCAGCGCCCCTGGGGCCCGAGGCTGGGCCGCCCCGCCGAGGGGCGATGGCGACCAAACAGCAAGGGTCCCAGTCTGTGGCTGTCTGACCACACCTGAGACTGACGTGGAATGACAGTAACGAAACTGCACCTGAGCAAATATTCGAAAAAAAGAAAGAAACCGAAAGCATGACCCATAAAAGGGGAACGCCCGGCTCCTGGCGTCCGGAGGGCCACCGCCCCACGCACACCGCGGGCAGCAAGTGGGGCTCGGGCCCAGGTCCCCCGGTCCTTGGTCTTCTGTGACAGGTGGGTCACGTGGCCGGTCCGTGAGCACGGAGAAGGGCGTCCACGCTTACAGTCATCGGTTCCTCCAGAACCTTCCGAGCAGCGCTGCGCACCCCCGTTCACCCTACAGCGCCCGCCTGCCGGTCTGGCTCTCCAGATGCTGGTCCAGGGCTCTCGCAGGGGTGGGGGCGGGAGGGGAGGCCGAGGGGAGCAGAGGAGACAGTCTCTGCCCCAAGGCCCCAGGCTGGGGACCGCCCGGGGACCGCTCGGGGTCCGCACTCGGCCGAGCGCCGGCCTCGGGCTCGACCGGACGGGAACGCATGCCCAGCCTTCCTGCAGCCTGTCCACCCACAGTCTCTGCTGCCAGAGGGGACCGCGGCCCCTGTCACCCCCATGTTTTCTGAAAGCCGGTTACCGGTCAGCCTGCTAGGGCCCCCCCCAACCACCTCCTGTCTCCACGTCTCAGCCCCACCAGGTCGAGCCTCAGTTTCCTGCTGCAGATCTGGAACCAGGACCGACAGCCCGCAGGCGTCGGGCCCTCAGCCTGGTTTACAGCAGCTGGAGTCAGCCCTCGGGACAACGTGCAAGGGTCGAACAACCTGATACAGAGAAAAGTCTCTGAATTGTTCAAGCCTCTTCTAAGGATACATTCTTTAAAATCTTTGGGGGAGCCCTGGCTGGTGTAGCTCAGTGGATTGAGAGCCAGCCTGTGAATCAAAGGGTTGCCAGTTCGAGTCCCAGTCAGGGCACATGCCTGGATTGCGGCCCAGGTCCCCAGCGGGGGGCGCACAAGAGGCAACCACACACTGATGTTTCCCTCTCTTTCTCCCTCCCTTCCCCTCTCTCTAAATAAAATCTCTAAAAACAAAACCAAATCTTTCAGGGGAAAAAGTTGGCTTCCTCTTCATCGCCAATCGTCTAATAATGGGAGTGTCCACTGCCGCCTGTCCCTGGGGCTTCACGGCCCGGCCGCGGGCCTGCGGCCCCCGCAGCCCTGCCTGCCGCTGGGCTGGGAGCCGACTGCGGTTCCAGAGAATCTGATCTCTCATTCGAAGGACGGGTTTCGGAGTCTTGAAATGGGCTCCGGTGTCTGCCAGACACAATTTCCTTCTTGAGCACAACAGCTGAATTCGCCAAGCCCTGCTGGTCCTCCTCTCTTCCCCCAGTAGAAGGCCTTTCTCAGGCCACTGGGGGCGGGGGAGGGACTCCCTGCCCTTGGGGTGGAGAAAGAAAGGAACGAGCCACCCGGCAGCCGGAGTGGAAGGGGCACCCGAGCCTGGGCCGAGAGTCGCCATGTGGGCGAACAGAGACGGGGTCTGCTGGAAGGGCGTGCGTGGGCCAGCCGGCTCACGGACCCTGACCTGCGCCCCGGGTCCGACCCGCTCCCTCCCAGAACCGCCTTCTGGTCACCACAGGCCTCACTGGGGCCCTTGGGGGGTCTCCCTGCGGAGCCACCCTGTGCTGTGGGGCCAGGGGGACCGGACCCAACAGACAAGGACACCACGTGCCTCCGGTTCCGGTCCCCAGCGCGCACCGAGAAGTGAGACACGGCGGAGCCACGGCAGCACCTCCGAACCGGACGACGGCCGCTGTTTTTAATAGGGTTTCCAGTTAATCCAAATTAAAAAAAAAAAAAAAAACGTATAAAAGCTCAGATCCATCTTGAGTCTTGAGTTGGGAAGAACCTGAAGCCTGAACAGCCCGAATATTTATGGATTTCGGGCTGTGAAGTCCGTGTTCCAGTCGCTTCACAGCACCTCACCTTCCCACTTAGGCTTAAATTGTGTTTTAAGTTGAATTTCACTTTCAAAACCGTGACTACACATTGGCGGTAAAGGACGTCCCCTAGCAATACCGTCTGGGGACTGGAAACAGGCCGGGAACAATTCTCTAAGCCGGTTATCCGGGAACAAAGGAGAGACGAGGACCAGAACAACACTTAAAGGATAATCTTCTTTAAGGAGAAAAAAAAGTCATACCAATCAGCTTGATGTTGTTGTCCTCGTCCAGCAGCAGATTTTCTATCTTCAAGTCCCTGAAACACACAAAACCGCACAGAGCGTCAGGGGGGCGTCCGGGCCACGACGTGACATTTCCCTTCTGCGGGGAAACAGAGGGTCCGAGAGCCCCTCTGACGCCGCCCACCGAGCCTTCCGCCAGAACGCCACCGTCCGACAGTACGCATTTACGGGACACAGTAAACATTTACAGGACGTGACAGAGGTGGCTGCTAGAGGGTTTCAGAGAGGACAAGGTGCGCTGAACACAGAAGGTTCTGGAAGAAGCAGGACGGATGCCGAAACCAAGGCGTGAACAGAACCATCGGCGGCAACAGCGCAGCCGCGCGCTGGGGAGACGCCGGGCGACCCCCGCCAGGGGGGCGGCCACAGACTCGGGAAGCAGTTTTAACAGAACCAGGCACCGGAAAACTCCGCCAGTCCTACAGCCTCTCCGCCTGGAGGCCAAACGGGCAGCTGGTGGCGAGTTCATCTTTCCGCCGGGCAGGTGCCGAGGGGGGCAGAAACACGGGGCCCTCGGACGCTAGGGCCCTGACCCCTGGTGCTACACGGGAGTGCGGGCTCACCTCACAGGACCGCCGTGCGCAGACGGAACGAAGACCACTCCCCGGAGGACGGGAGCCCCTGATTAACGGGCACAGGGGGGGCACGGGGGCCGTGGGAAGGAGGAAGGGCCCCTAGAGTCTGCGCTGAGGACCGGGGCTCCCGGGGGGCAGGAGCGGGCCTGCCCCCTCACCTCGGCATGGCCAGGGGCTCACGGAGTCCCGGGGAACCTCCGCCAGCAAAGAGACCGCCTGGGGTGTTCGGAGGGGGGAGAATGAGGGCAGGAGCAGACACTCGGTCATTGAAACCATCCAGGCCGACGACTCCCAGCATCTCAAACGGCAGCCTACCGACCCGGACGCCTGAGACCGTCACGTACGGAGGAGCGTCCCTCCCTCCCGCACACGGTCAGGACGCTCTGCCCACCGGTGTTTCCAGACACAGCGTCCCTGGTCCGGCTCCTACTTTCCCACCTGGGGACAGGGACGCGGGCGGAAGAGTCGTGTTTCCCTCCTGATCTCTCTTGTGAGAACAAGAAGAGTGCGATCGTGAAGAGTGCGATAGTGATACACGAACACGGGGACGGGTGACACCACGCCAGAGTCCTGAGACGTGAGGGGACGGGGGCAGGCCCGCGGCACCGGGACGGGGCCCGTGTCCCGGGGACAGTCGCTCACACCCCCACCCGGCACCGCCCGCCCACCCGTTTCCAGGAGAATCTGGTCTCGGTCCCAGTGTTTCCATGCCGCCAGCAGATGCACAACCAAGACGGTTACCGTCACTTGCACCGAGTGCGTTAGCCTGCAGGTGCAGGCTTCCTGCTTTCAGGTGGGTCGCGGCTCAGCCTCGAAGGGACGTGCGCCCGCCCGGGAGAGCACGGACAGGACAGCGAGGAGGAGAGACGGCTGTGTGGGGCCGCCCGCTCGCCTGGGGACCACGAGGGCAGCGGGCTGAGATGGGAGAGGAGTAAGGAGTCAGGCACCGAGAAAAGGTGAGCTCTCACGAGCGTCCGACGGATTTCAAAGCTGCACGGTGGCTGTAGCCTTGGGGCCGGACACGCAGATAGGAAGGGAGCGGCGTTGGGACGCACGGCTGCAGCACGGACGTGGCTCCTCCCGGACCCCAGCGCACACGCGAGGGGGGAGAGGGGCGGCACGTCTTCACGCCAACCCCGACGAAACAGCACACAGAGTCCGTTAGGGCCATCACGGCCCTTTGAAGGCACTGCATGTGTCCCCATGCGGGTGACCCCCCAGGTAAGGGGGTCCTCCCCGTTTTTCCAATGGGACAGGCAAAAGTACTTGGAAAACACAAATATATAATTTTTTAAAAATGCAATGAAAGTATCCAATGACTGCGTGTGCTCTTTACCACGGAGCCGTGCCATCCTGTTTAAGAGCATACACGCCGACATCAATGTCATTGGTTTTAGAAACGTCATTCCCACACCCTCAGCTCTTATGACAGGAATCACTGACACCCGTCCCGAGCGGCACCGGGACCACTGAGACACGGGACGTGACGTTGACGTTGACCGGGTGTGGGCGACAGAGCGCTGTGTGAATCTCCGTAGGATGTGACTGCCGGAACTCTCAAACTAAGCCATTTAAAGAGTAAGCACCCATTTAAAATCTTTATGAGGGAACTACTCAGAGATGGTTTCAGGGTGGTCTCACAAACCCTTGCCACAGGGGGGACCTCTGGGAGCTACGACAAAACCGCGATAAAAGGTCTTCCCCCGCTTTCTGCCGGTTCCCTTGGGGGGCGCCCAGAAGCACCCTGAGTGGTCAGTGAGTCCAGCAAGCAGGCTGCATCTTCTCCGGCTGGTGTGTGTGTTGCCGGAGATGAAAGCCCTGAGACTGCACCCCGTCCAGCAGGACACTTGGCAAGGACTCGGGGAGGTACGTCCTCCCTTCTGAAGACCCTCAGGACACACGGCTGCCCTGACCTTCTGTTCACGTGTGTGCAGCGTTCCCGGCCCACACGTGCGCTCGCCAGCCGGGGTCCCGGAACACCGGTCACAAAGCCGCGGCACTGTTCAAATCTAAAGGAAGGCTGCAGCTTGCTCCCGGCAAATTGAACCTCTTTCTCCAGCAAGAATGGAAGCCACACTAAGACATCAAAGGGGGAATTTAGTTTAGAACAAACACCGCGGAGAGCAACAGCTTTAAAGAATGAGGCCAGAAAAGGCGACCGCCGGGGAGAGTGGCACGAGCTGGGGAAGGAGCTGGGGCTGCGCGGGCCTGGGAGCAACCGCCGTGCAGAGAGGAAGGGCCAAGACGGAACACGGGAAGGAAGAGAAAAGGCCGGAGGGGGAAGCCGGGGGAACGGGAGGAGGCACAAACATGTAATTATTCGGCAAACCAAGAAAAATGAAATCCTTTGAAGCCACTCTCTTCCCACGCAGGGCCTCCCACGGGGACGTGCCCCAGCCCCGAGCAAACCCGGTTCGGGGCCCACTTGTCACCTCTCCGTGGGGGTTCCTCTAGGGAACCGCACCGCCCGCTCACTGCCGGTTACGGGCGCGGGCAGCCACGCCGGCCTCCGTCCGGATGGGCACACCGACTGCCTGAGGCAGCGGAAGGGTCCCCCTGGGCCGGCTTCGCCCGTGTCCGCCTCCCGCCCGGCTTCCGAAAGGCAGCCAGAAGGAAGGGGGAAGACGCTAACCTTCTGCCCCTTTAGGAAAACAGGCTCTAAAGTCCTGTTTTTAAACGCAGCTTTCCCGCAGGCATTTACCGCCGTGCGTTCGCCAGGCAGGGACGCCGATGTTTACAGCGGCCGCGTGCCGTCGCCGAAACCGGGAGGCACCGGGTGCCTCCAGTGGGTGAGGGACAGGTGGACTGGGGGGGCGTCGGACAGCAGAGGGTCACTGCTACTCCGTGAGCAGAAGGAACGAGCTCTCGGGTCCTAGAAAGACCCGGAGGAACCTTCTGCACGTGTGTCTAAGGGGAAGAAGGCGGTCTCTGAAGAGATGGCAGACTGTACGGTTCCAAGCACGTGACCTTCTAGAAAAGGCAGAACTACAGACAGTGAAAAAGGTCAGCGGCTGCCAGAGGTTCCGGGAGGAGGGAGGGGGAGGGGCGGGGCTCCTTCTTCTCGGGCGGGTGGAATCAGCCCCTACGACGCCGCAGTAGTGGCAGCCACGTGGCACCGTGACTTGTCAAAACCTACAGAAATCACAACTCAGAGCACCCCGCTGCGCCCGTCCCCTGGCGAGCCCGACGCAACGCAGGGGCCCTAGTCCTGACCTCTTCCCAGGGTCGGCTCGTCGACGGTCACGCGTGAACCACACTCTTCCACATGTTAAAAACAGGGAAACCGATGCAGAGGGGGCGGGGAAGGACGGGGGCTCTTGCGGCTTCCGCACCAAAACTAAAACCGTCCTGAAGATACAGCCTGTTCACTTTTTAAAAGTAGACTGAGCATCTCTCCTTGTCCCACGGGCTGACCACCAGGAACCGCACGGCCACAGCCACACGCCTCTCGCAGGACGTTCTCGGCAGGGCCTCCCCACCGCCTGGAATTTACCGCCAGCCCCTCAGCACCTCGGGCCCCCCTGCCCCGCGGCCCGGCCCCGTGGCAGTGACCGAAGAGGCTGAGACGGACCCCAGAGGCCACCGAATGGAGAGGCGCCTCGGGGATGATGGGGAAGATGAATTTATTCGGAAGGTTTCACCGTGAATGTGTTGTAGTGCACCTTTAAGAAGACCTGCAGGCCTCCCACCACGGTGGGCCGTGGGAGAGGGAGCGCCATCCCTCAGAGCAAAGCACTGGCCCTGGGCAGTGTCCCACCTCCGGCTGGGCAGGAAGGGTGAGGGAGGTGAGGCCCATTTCTCACTAATGCCCCTGATCCGACCAGTCCCTCGGGGACGGGGAGAGAGAGGAAGGGGCCGTTCCTCCCTCCGGCAGGCGGACCAGAAGCTCGGGGTGAATCAGCGGCCGGGAACAGCAGGAAAGTGGGAGGAAGGGCCCCTGGACGGAGGGAAACAGGTTTTTCTTGGCCAAGGGGCTGGCAAGAGGTGTCAGAACTCGGGAGGAAGGGGCCGGGCACCCCCCGTGGTAGGGGGCGGTGGGTCGGGTTCATGGCGGGGGGGGGGGGGGGGGGGCAGCAGTCTGGGAAACTGCTGGGAACAGGGAGCCCGGGGGTGGGGGGGAATGGAGGCGCCGCCCCTCTCAGGAGGGAGCTGCACCTCGGGGCTCCCCCAAGGCCCTCAGCCAATGGGCAGTGGGCTGGTTCTCGCCTGTGCTCGGGGGCAGGGTGGGGGTGCCGGAGGTGGGGGCGAGCCCAAGTGGACAGCCCGACTCCCCAGCCCCCCTCGTGCTGAGCGGTTTCAGAAGAGCAGGCCCCAGCAGGCCAGCCTCATCCGCACAGGCTCACCTCCATCCAAGCTGCCGAGCGCCCCCCCGCCCCCCACCCACCCGGGCTCTCCTGGTGTGTCTGCGAGGACGAGGACGAGGACGAGGACGGCGACCAGTCGCCGAGGGCCGGAGGCCGGCCACAACGAGCTCCCCCGGGAGAGGAGGGCCCCGCGGCCAAAGCAAGCACAGTGGTCCCGGTGGGGGCCCTGCAGAGCGGAGGGGCAGACGGGAGCCTGCCAGGGTGAAGGGGCATGCATGTGTGTGTGCGTGCGTGTGTGCATGCATGTGTGCCGGTGCACGGGTGCAACGAGCGTGAGCACATGTGGGTCTGTGGGTGCACACTGCACGTGTGAACATGTTCATGTGTGTGTGTGTCGGGGGCATGCATGCACCCGTGGGAGGCATGGGTGTGTGTGTGCACGGGTGTGAGTACAGCTCCGGGGACAGGGGTGTGTGTGGAGTGCACACCCGCACGTGTGTGAGGGTGCTCACACCTGGCCTGAGCACTGGGAGGGGATGAAGGAGTTTCTCCCAGGCCCGGCCAAGGCCAGCAGAGGTCGAAGGTCGGGCTCTAACACACCCGAGGCCTGGGCTGAGGGGCAGAAACTCAAGAGGGAGCCTGGAGAGCCCCTCAGGGCCGCCCTGACATGAAGGGGGAGCTGAGTGATGTAACAGGACAGTGGGGGCCTCGGGGTTCAGGGGGGCAGAAGGCCAGAGGGAGCCTGGGGGAGGGGTGGAGCCAGTGGAGACCCACGTGGAGAAGCCGAATGGAACCCCTGCCCCCCGGGGACGGCCGGAGGGCAGCTCTGCAGCAGGCCCTCTCCCGCCGACCAGCCGCTGACTGCCCTCCCCCCAGTCACCCGAGACTCGGTCGGAGCTCCGGACTCTCCCTTGACCGAGGGCCTCAAGAGAGGGTTTGTCTGCAGGGCCGCCCGCCGCAGGAAGTGAGAGCGCGTGTGGCCCCGTGTCCGGGGCCACGCCAGGCTGGACGGCCACGATCCGGTGACGGGTCCTCACCCAGGTCCAGCGGGAGGTTCCGGAAGGACTCAGTGGGGGGACGAATCTGGTGACAAGCACACGGTGCTGGGGCGTCAGCTCTCAAGTGAGAGCTGAGGGAGGGCTGGACCGGCCCGCACGGCTCCGGCCTGCAGGAGGACGCTCTGCCCGTGGACGCGGCCGCAGGACGGACTTCAGGCACACAGCCAGGACACAGCGTCCACAAGAGCACACGGCTCCCCAGGCAGCGTCTCCCCCGAACGAGGGTGTGAGGGCTTCGGGTTTATCGTCAAAAGCTCCGTATTGAAACCAAATGACTTTTAATCGTCCACTCATTTGCAACGCGGCAACTTGGTAAAACGCACACACAAAAATGTTAAACGTGCACCAATTTTACGTGTTCAAAAGGAGAGCCTAATTGGGTCCCTGCAACATTTACACAACGAAAGAGCTATTCATCACCAAAAAAAGGCCGTTCTCCCCACTGTGACCTGAAAAATAAACAAATCGGTACCAAGCCAAAGAAGAAAATGCCCTCAAAATTCCAGGAAACATGGAACATTCCAGGAAGTACGTGGCACCAACCACCAGAAAGCTGCCACCCCCACGCTGGCTTGGACGTGGCTACACTCGATCAATTTCCCCTCCTCACGCAACTCATCCCAGAGTGTGCCCCCCCCCCCCCGCCCCCCGCCACCGGGCTGGCGGCGAGCCCGAGGCCCCGCCCCCAAACTCCCCGCCCACCTGCCCGCCCCGCCCTCCCCGCTCCAGGAAAACCGAAAAGCTGGAAGAACCGCTTCGTTCCAGAAGGGTCTGGGTTGTGCCTGCTCCTCGTCAGACCCACAGAGCAAAGCAGGGCCCCCTCTTCCCGGCATTTCCCCCCGCCCCCAGCACACGTGGGCCCGTGCCCGTGTCCGTGGACAAACAAGGTCACGCCCAGGGCAGGTGCGCTCCACCCCCGAGGGTCACACGCCTCTGCCCTGCGGCCGGCTGGTCTCTCCCCGCTCAGGGAGGGCGGCACCGTGCCGCCCCTCGAGGTCCGCCCGTGCAGCGTGGTTGGGTGGGATCTGTCAGTTTGCACACTCGGACGACCCCAGACCAGCAGCGTGAGCAGAGGCGGCGCTCACGGATGTGGGGCTCGAGCTCGGTGGGCAACATGACAATCATCAGATTTTGGCGCCTGCTGGCGGAGCTCGTTGGAGAAAAAGAAAAAACTCGTCAGAGTGTAACCGCGGGAGGGTCTCCGCCGATGCTGGGACGAGATGCGGGGCCCACACCGCCGTGCCGCTGCCGGAGTCGCCCACGGCCTGTCGCACACAAGACGCCAACCTCATGGCCGGTCGGGTGCGGGAGGCAGCTCTCCCCGCCAGCAAAGGAAATCCGCTCTACGCGGGTTCAGTTCCTTTTTTTACAAGATTGTTGAAGGCGGACCTTCAAATGACACCGACCCAGGTCTGGGTGGAAAGTCGGGCGTGTAGCTGTAACGTCCCAGGAGAGACGGCTCCCCTGAGGTGTCGATGGTGACGACACGCCAGACAGGCGGCAGCCTGCACCCCGAGGACCCAGAGCCCGTCACGCCAGGGAACGTGGGCCCACGAGCCCCGTGCTCCCCGCCTTCCCCGACTCTCCAGCCCCGGCGCCTTGGCCCCACCGGCTCACGGATGCGTCTCCGAGGAGGGGGGCAGCGCGAGCCGGGGCTCGGAGGGAGAAACAGCATCCCGTCCTCGCCGTCCAGCATCCCCCAGCCCCTTCCTTTCCCCCCGAGGCGGCGGCGGCAGGGAGAGGGCCGGGTTCCCGAAGATCCCATCACCGGGCCGTGGGGAGTGTCCTTCCGGAGAGACCCCGGCACGGCTGTCATGGGCGTCTCCCCTGTTGTCCTCGCAGTCCCCAGAGCTGGGCACACGAACCCCGTCCTGACACCCGGGGCCCGCGGACCTGCCCTCTGCTGTGGCCGGGGGAGCCGGGCCCCCGCCGACTCACCGGACGGCGTCGGGGGTGTCGTCCTCGTCCACAGACACGCACCTGGCACTCGGGCGGCCGCCCCTCCCCCAACAGCGAGGGCAGAGCCAGGACGTGACGGGCAGTGCAGGGAATTGTCGGAAAGAGCCAAAAATAGCGTTATTCACTCAAAATTTCTCAATGTTCCCTTCCCTGCTGGTCTAAACTCAGAGAGTCCTAACGACGCGTGATGTCGTGACGCCGGCGCGGGACTAAAAATAGGGGCTTGGAGAGGCTCTCTGGCTCGGGGAGGAAACGGCCAAGGCCTGGAGGGCGCCCCAAGGCCCAGGCTGGCTGCAGGGGCGGGGGGGGGGGGGGGCCGCCCCACTGTGTGCCCCCCCACCCCAGGAAGGAATGTCTGCCCCCAGCCGGAACGCCGGCCAGCCCGGGACTTAAAGACCTGCAGCCCCTCCCCCGGCCAAGCACACTGTGCGCGAACGGCTCCCCACCGACAAGGGCACCCTTGGAAGCTGTTTTGTTTAAAGCCACGTGTTTCCGCGTAAGGTCAAACACAGGGCTGCCGGTGACCTCACGGTTCCCCAGAGCAGGGAGAACGCACACGAGCATGGCAGCAGCTCAGGCGCGACAGCGAAGGGTGGGCCAGCCGCACGGCCGCCGCTGAGGGTGGACGGCGCGGCTGCGGCGCTCAAGGTCCCTCGGCCGTAACCAGGAGGGGCGGGCGCTCGGCACCTGCCCCGCCGCGGCGGGACCCGGGGGGCACGGCCCTGGGGGAAGGCAGCCGGTCGCCGAAGGCCACAGCTGTGCCTTCCCGCCCAGAGGAAGCGTCCCGGACACGCCGGTCCACAGCGACAGACGGGAGCGGCGTGGCCGCCCGGGACGTGCGGGAGTCGGGATCGGGGGCAGGGGGGCGAGTGGGTTTCTTTTCAGGGTGATGAAAACCCCCCCAAATTGGGTCAGCGCTCACCGGTGGACGACCCCGGCCCGGTGCAGGTGCTCCACGGCGGACACCAGCTGCCGGACATATCGGCGGGCCTCGGGCTCCTCCAGCCGCTGCTTCTCGTAGATCCTGTGCATGAGGCTGCCCCCGGGGCACAGCTCCAGCACCAGGTAGTAGCTGTTCTCCGTCTCCAGGATGTCCAGCAGCTGGGCGATGTTCGGGTGGCGGATCATCTGCTGGATCTGCCCCTCCCGCCGCAGGTTCTTGGTGACGTACGTGTCCTTCCTGGCTCGCTTCTTGTCGATGACTTTTATGGCCACCTGGGGGGACAGCGAGAACAGGGCCGTGGTCAGTCCCCGCAGGCAACGGTCCTCCCCTGACCCTGCGCAAGGACTGAGGAGAGCACACGGCTGCCCCCTGCACCGGGAGAGACGCGAGACCCAAGACACCTCAAGGGACAGAGCGTGCAGTGTAAGCCCCGCAAGGACCGGAAGGCACAGTAATTGAGGAAGGAGGGAGGGAAATGTTCTGAGGCGACTTGGAAGGTGGTCTGCGGGGGGGGGGGGGGGGGGACAGTGTCCCACTGGGGTCTCCAGGGGTGAAACACCAAGATCTCCCCGGCCAAGGGCCTCTCCCCACCCCTCAGGCCTGGCTGTCCTCCCTCCCTCCAGGGTGGGTGCCCCCGGCCACCGCTTCTGCACCAGCCAACGCTGCCCCGCCTGCCCTGTGAGGCCGCGGGTGGGGTGCCTCGGGGTGCAGGGCCCAGCGAGGAGGTGGCACAGCAGCCCTTACACCTGGCGCCAGCCCCCGGACCAGGCCGCCCGCCTCCAGTGCTCAGGTGTCCCCCCAGGAGATCAGGTCAGGCCCCAACCTGCAGCTGCTCCCAGGCCTCACCTCCACAACACACAGGGCACTCCTCCTGCGTCACCTCCCCAGAGTCGATGTGTCACACGCGTGCACCCTCCAGCCCCTACCAGCCACGGACGCCCTGGGGACCCTGTCTGCTGACGGCCTCCCTCGCCTGTCCCCCTCCCTGCTCCGGATGCCTCTGGCCGGGCTCCCCTGGGGCCGGGCCCCCCAGAACCCGGACACCACGCCTCTCCGTGAGACTCGGCCGCCCGCGGGGCGTGTGCCCGCCCGCTGCCCAGCGGCCCGGGCGCCCGGGCGCAGGTTGGAACGGCGGCCTCCCCGCTCCTGCAGACGTCCTTCCCGTGGGAGCACACTCACTGGCGACGGTTCCGTGATGCTCTCCATGGCCGACACAGATGTTGACGCAGGTCAGGGTTGAGTGACCGGTAAACAGCTGGTGCACACACACAGACCCGTTTGCAGAGAGACACGCAAACGCCACTTTCGTGACTCGGGTTTGTGACGGAAGAATGAAAGTCCGGCCGCCACTAGCGGGGACCGTGACATCAGCGGCGTGCGTCCCCGACACTCACCTTGACCCCTGGCCCTCTCTCTACACTCGCCGTCGAGACCCCAGGTCCCCACAGCTCCACCCAGCTCTTGCCCGGCTCACCCAGCAGCCCTGGGACCCACCAAGTCTCTCCCCCATGCACCCCCGTCACCCCCACCCTCACTCAAAGAAAGGCCCCCAGGCCCTCAGACACCAACTCGAGTCCCACCTCCCCACTACAGAGGGTCCCCTTAACTGCCCGCCTTACGTCCCCACCTCATGCTCCAACGCTCCATCTCAGGCACTGTTTAAACCACTGGCCCCCTCGACTCCAGGGCCAGCTCCCCTCCGCCACGCACGGGCCTCTGTGGGCGTGAGCGACCGACAGGCGACCGAGGGAGCGAGCACTGGACGGTGTCTCTTACCACAGGAGCAAAACCGGCTACAGACATGGGACCTGCTGTCTCCTCGGGCGAACAGTCCCGTTTTCACTGAGACAGGAGCGACACGGAACACGTATGTACTGGGTCCTGTCGCACGGCCTGACGGTGAGACACATTCACACACCAGCTGCAGGGTGACCAGGTGCAGGGTGACCCCAGTGTGTCCAGCGAGCAGCCCTCGCCGAGGTGCAGGCCTGCGTGTGCGCGGTGAGAGCCTGGGCAGCCTCCACACTGGGCAGCTCTCACTCGACCCCCCGCCACTGCACACCACATCCTGGAAGCGTTTCTCTTCCGACTGGGGGCACCTGGGCCACCTTTGCTCCCTTCCTGGGGATGCTCAGGCCCCTTGACCCATAGACAGGACGCCGGGGGGGGACACAAGGGGGACAACCAGCCAACAGGACCAGACGAGCAGGGGCCACACTGTCCCCCGGTCAGCCGGACGCGGCTGCTGTCCCCCTGCAAGAGGGAGGGACGGAGCATCCCAGCCGCAGTGCGGCCCCAACCAGTTCAACAGATGCTGGACGAACAGCCGTAAAACCTGTACTTGTTTGAGACCGTGCACACGCTCACACACACACACACGTGTACTCCCACACTCACACACGTGTACTCCCACACACACTCCCACACACACAGGTGTACTCCCACACACACTCACACACACACACACACACGTGCACTCCCACACACGCTCACACTCACTCGCACCCGTCGTCTTTCGGGGGGACGTGGGGGGGTTACACAGCAGGATCAGAGTCTGCCTTCGGCTTCGTCTGTGTCGCGGTTTCAAACTCACGCCCTTTGGCATCGAAGGACGAAACGAGAGCGAACCCCGGCAGCAGCAGCGGGACCCGCCTCTCGGAGCAGAGCACGTGATTGTTACCGTTAGGGTCACTCACTGGGCTCTGAACTGCCCGCAGCAGGTCGTGCAACGGCCACCCAGAGACGTGACGCCCCCGTCCCCGGAGCGCGCGGGTGGGACCTTCTTTGGAAAGAGAGGGGAGAGTGGCCGGCGTCGGCCAGGGGGCCCTCCACATCCTCTCCAGCGTCCCTGTTAAACAGGCGTGGCACACTTCGCACCAGCGGGCAACGGGGGAGGAAGGGGACAGAGGTGGCGGCGACAGCCCCTAGCCAAGGACCACCACGGCCCCCGGAAGCCAGGAGCGGCCGAGGGCCGAGGTCCCCTAGCACCTCGGAGGGAGCACAGGCCTGCCGTCTCCTGAAGTCGGTCTAGCGAAGGACGTTGCGGGCTCCGGCCGACAGAGCCGCGAGACAGCGAGCTCCCGCTGCTCTGAGCCCGGCAGTAGGCGCTGCCAGGCCCATAGCCGCAGGGCGAGGACACAGCAGGTGCGTGCGCCCCGCCAACCCCGCAGCAACCAGAGGTCTGCCTGCCGCCTGACTCGGGGCCAGGGGGGCTCCCACGGAGAAGACAGGCTGCCTCAGTCGGGGGTCTTCAGGAGGAGAAGCGAACCGCATGTCCTCGCCCAGGACCGAGGGCGGGGACCGGACCGGAACCCCCCCCCCCCCCCGAGCTGTCCTGAGCGGGCTGAGGGGGGGGGGGCCAGGGGGCCGGCAGCCTGCGCGTTGCCACCCTCCGAGACCAAGAAAAGGGACGATGGCATGGTGACAGGCCCGAGAAACAAAGACTCCGGCTCGTCCACGGCCCCAGACGAGCCGCCAGCCCCAGAACTCCACAGAGGCTGCCGCGGGCCTCCCTGCGGAGCCGCGAGCGAGCACACGGTGAGGGCACGCGGCTCCCCCTCGGCTCCCCCACTTCCGTCCGGTGAAGGAACCGCATTTCAGACAAGGCGGCAGCCCCACCCTCCTCTCCGCCCCCACCCCCACTCCCGCCAAAACAACGATAAAACCAGTGAACTAACTTTTAAACAGCTAAGCCGGCAGGAAAGAAAAGGACAAAAACCAAAGAAGCAGCTCTAAGGAGCCTCGGGGGCAGCTGCAGGGGTGAGGGGAGGAGGGGTGGGATGGGCTGCCCTGCAGGGAGGGGCCGGCACCCTATCCACCCCAGGGACCGGGACGCAGGCCCCCGGCTGTGGGTCCCAGTCATGGAGACCAGCCTGGTGGGAAGACACCCGCACCTGAAGGCCCCTGTTACTACGCGTCAGGAGAGAAATCACCCGTAAAACTGTACTGGACGAGGGTGCACCAAGCATCTGGCCCAGCCACCGCACATACCCCACACACCCGTGGGTGCCTGAGGCGGCCGGGCCACGCCCTTGGTGCCGGTGTGACTTTACCACAGAGCCTGGAACAGAGTCGCGTGTACCACCCAAGGCGGCCGTTCAGCGCCCGTCTGGTCTCCCGCCTTCCTTGAACGGCGACACAGTTGAGACTGACCACGCGGCACGGCCCGCCCGGCTGCGGGTGTGGGGTCCCGAGTCACCGTCCCCGACCTGAAATCCCCCTCCGTCACCCAGGGACGCGTGAGCGCTCGGGTCACACGGGAGAAACCCAAACCACCTGCTCCTTTCCCGGGGAGAAGAGAACAAAGAGAGAGAAGGGAAAGTCTGTTCAACGAAGGCTCTCGATTTTCACGTCTCCACGTGCCCGTGGCTGTCACCGGCCCCTAATTAAACTGTCACGCTGTCCACCCAGACAAGGGAGGGCTGGGGGGAGGAGCAATCAGCCCTGGGGGGATTTTTCTCTTCCAACTTGCGGGGGGCGGGGAACAGGGGAGCAGCTGATGGTCACTCCAACCCTTGGCACACAGGAAGCCGGAGCCCGGGGCCGCTGCCGGTTCCAGTGGTGACTCGGGACTCAGCAGGGTCACGGGTCCCGAGGCTCCAGGGCAGGGTGCGTCCCCAGACCCCCTTCTCTGTGTGTCCAGGGCGGTGGGGGCCGCGGGCAGGGCCTGGCCGAACTCCTCTCCCTCCCTCCTCCTCCGTCTCCTCGTCTCTCCGACAGGGCAAAGCCGAGATGCGGACCCCTGCAGAGGGCCCCCGGGGCGGAGCGGCCGACGTCTCCCCGAGGCCCCCTAAAGCCCTAGAACCCCGCGTGTCTCATTCCAGGGAACGCTCTCACTGCCACGCGGTGAGTCCTGTGGGGGGGGGGGTCCCGGCTCGGGGCAGATCTGGCTCTTGCCCCCATTCACAGCGCCTTCGGTGCCTGCCTTACACAAAACCCTCCACTGCGGGGGAGAACGTTTGGGACAGAAACCTGGGCCCCCTGGACCTGCCCGCCTGTGTGCCCTGGAGCAAAGGCAGCGAGCCCTCCCGTGCCCCAGGGAGCCTCGGACGCCCAGAGGGGCGCCCTGTACCCTGTGGTCTCCCCAGAGGGGACGCCTTTTCCCCAACCGCCTGCCTACGCAGGCTCCTTGCACTGACTTGTGCAAACGCCCCTGCCAGCCGCCCTGCGTCAGGGAGACAATCAATAAATGTCCGAAAGAAGAAACACAGGCCATCTCCAACCGCCGAGTGAAGGCAATGCTCCTCCTCCCTGGACTGGTCAGACCTGGGAAGTCCCGCCCCCCAGCACACCAGCATGGGGCGCTAGGGTGAGAAACGAGCGTTTAAACAGGGCGCAAGGGCGGGGTAGAGTCTTCTGGGCGGGAGGGAGAGAGTCCGGAGCTCCCCCTCTCCCCTCCCCACCTCGGCCTTGGGTCACCCTCACTCCCACAGCAAAGGCACGAGACGTGCCATCTTCAAAATGTGACATTTAAAACTCTAAACTCCAAAACGGGCTCTAATTCAGGAAGCATCCCCGCCTGCGGCCGCAGGACGCAATCAGCAGTCCATTCTCACAGCACCGGACGCTGGGCAGCCCAGCGCAGCTGAGCAGGGACAAGACTAGGGTCGCTCTGGGGACGCGGGGGGGACCTGTACGAACGGGAAACGCAGAAATGCGGCCAGCAGCAGTCCAAGACAAAGTCCCCGACCCGGTCCTGGCACCTGGAGCGACCTCAGCCCACCCTGGACGTCACGGGACCTCCAGCCGAGAGCCCGTCAGCAAATGAGGAAACTGCAGCCCCTCAGGCCGGCAAACTCGGAGTGTGGGGAAGAGCTGGGCACCGAACCAAACTCGGGGGAGGGGGGGGAGCAAAGCCGCACAGCGCACCTCCCCACGCCACACCGGCCCCATGCCCCGACGCCCTCGCTCTCCCACAGCTCAGGGGGTTTCCTGCAGGTGCAGGAGCCGGGCGCCGGGGCAGGTACACCAGGAGGACCGGAGGGCACCTCCCAGCACCACGGCCCCATCCAAGGAATGGGAGGCGACCCAGAAACACCTGGAAAGAGCACGAAGTAAAAGCCGGGGGGCAGAGAAGCCCGCAACAGCGAGAAGCCCCGCCAGAGGACAGAGGACGCTGCCCCAGGCCGCGGAAGCTGCCGGAAGCCCCTGGCAGAGGCCGGGAGGAGGACGTGGAATGCAAGGAATGCAGACACCAGTCCAGTGGGCTTCCCGCCCTGCGTCCTGCGTCCTGCGGGGGCTGCTGGCTGCAGAGGGGGAGCGTGGCCAGTGTCTCCCCCCCTCCCCTCCCCTTCCTCCCGAACATGGAACCGCACCGCCCGCGGCGAGCGGGGTGGGCGTCCACCCCTCCGTGTCTGAAAGAGGCTCAGTGACACGGACCTTCAGACACGGATGTGACAGTGCGACAGGCGGGGGTCACCAGCTGCCACGCACTCCCCGACACAGCACTGAATCTGTTCTCAGGCCCTGTGCTTCTCTCTCTCTCACACATCTCTCTCTCTCTCTCTCACACACACACATACAATATACACGTGTGTATTTCTAACACACACACGTCTCTACATAGTCCAACTCCCATCCAGTCCCGTCAGGTGGCTGCATCACGTTAGTCAAAGATTCAGAAACTGGAGCCTCAAGGGTCTGGCCTCCTTCCGGAGGCTGTGCGGCTGCGGAGCAGAAAGGCGGCCGGGACGGAAGCCCGTGGCCACTGGCGCGGCAGTGCCCGGGGCCGTCAGGGCGCGTCCCCCTGCAACAGGCTGGACACCCACGTCAGGGGTCCCCGCCCCTCACGACGGTTTTCTGCAGACGGCGCTGCTGCCGCCTCGGGACTGGCTGACAGAGCGGAACCGACGACAGGCCCTCGGGCTCACGGCAGCCTGAGAAGTGAGAGGGAACTGAGGGCAAAGACAAACTGGTTGGACTAGACGAAAGATGCAATTTCTACGGGTCTCCTCCAAAAATAAAATAACAAAGACAAAAGTGGAATCAAAGGCAAATGACCAGCTGGAAGAACTAGTTTTTTAAATTATAAAGAACTCCAAACAATGGGATGCTTTTTATCACCAAGAGTCAAAATTTAAAGACGATTTAACGCCGTGGGGGAATGCTCTCTATACATTAGGATGGGGGAAGCACGGTTACAATATGAAGGTCGCAGCCTCGGCTTTGCAGCACACGACTTCAAAGGCGGAAACAGCCCCACAGCCCCCACCGCTTCACGCGGAGATCCGTTCTGGATAATGCGGTGGCGGAGAGTTGGCTGCCCCGGGAACCCTGGAGGCCCTTACACACACCTGGGCGGCAGCCTGCCGCACCCGTGGCTCTGCGGGCAGCCGGCCACCCCCGGGCTGCGAGCACGTGACACCACACAGGGGCACACGCGGTGACCGAGACGCGGTGAACTCGGTGAACATGACGTGTGTGCGGCCCCTGCAGGTGCGGCTCGGCCTGCTGCTCACAGCACACCTGTTTCATAAGCAGGAAGAGCCCACTCTGAGATAATAAAAATGTAGCAAATCACACACCAGGAGCAGAGACGTTTATCGTCAGTGTCCAGCATGCTGTGCCGCACGTGACTGTGTGCTGGCCGTGTGGGAGGTTCTTCCGCACCAGCCTCGCCACAGACAGGGGAGTCCCAGGTGTTGGGGGACGTCGGGACGGCTCCATGGTCATGGGGCGATGGGGAATCTCCATCCCCATCATAATCCTCTGAGGCCACGGGCCACGGCGACAGGCGGTGCGTGGCGCATGCCTGACAGGCATGTGTACACGCACATCTGTGTCTCACACACCCAGCCCACGCACGGAAATGTGATCGGTGATGGATGATCGCTGGGGTGTGTGCCTACACGTGATTTTTGTTTTTACTTTGTGTTTCTATTTATTTTCCACAAGGAGCCGGGGGTGGAAAAAAATCATGCTTAATTAATCAGGAGAAAAAGGATAATTTTTAAAAACAGGAGAGTAGGTAATGAAATGCAATTGGCAAAGCGAAGTGGCGAGTGGCAGAGTTAACAATGAAAAGAGCGGATGTCAGTGGGCGTGCAAGAAGAGCGTGCGGCAGTTAACAAATGTCAGCCCGGGATTTATTCCGGGAGATTAGTTACTCCGAGGGCTCTGGAATACACCAGCCACTGGACTTGGTTTCAAGGATTTTAAACCACCGAGCACTTGGTCCAAAGACTTTAAGATTTATTGTTAAAATATTTCTACTTTAACATATCTATACTTTAAAGTAAATAATTAAAATATTTGTACTTGAAATTTTAATGTCTTCAATAGTTATAGCTGACCTGGGAAAAGCACTGATTTACATGCGATCATTTGTATCTATTTTTGAACACACGTGCCCCTTCGGAATCTAAGTCCGATTATTGGAAAGAAACTTTGTTACTCGCTCGCTCCCCGGGCTCGGGCTCGCTATGCTAAGAAGCTCGCTGTTGATCTACGGGAAAATGTCTCGCATAATGAATTAGGTGGCAGCCCGTCCGCCAGGCAGCCCGTCCCCTCCAGAGGGAAATTCAAGTTCGTTACCTCAAATTGGGCTTGAAACTGCCGCGGCCGCTCACAAACACACGTTCCTCCCGGAACAAAACGTCGCCCTGTGGGAACAACTTGTTAGAGGCCCGGAGCGGCGCTCCCCCGGCGGCACGGGCCTTGTTTTCTCCGCGCTCCCAGGCGTCAACGCCCCGCGGAGGGCGCGGTCACGGCCGGTCCGGCGGAATTCCGGCCTGGACCGGAGGGCGCACGCAGACACCCAGGCTCCCCGCAGAGCGGGCTGGGGGTCGCCAAAGGCGACAGCTCCCGTCTCCGCCCCTCGGCTCTCGCAGACGGGGAGCTCGGATAAACTGCTGGAAGGTTCTGGCCCCAGACTGGACGCCAGCCTTCCCAGAAGCGTCCCCACGGTCCCCGGCACGATCTCATTCT
The DNA here is from genome assembly GCF_004126475.2 of Phyllostomus discolor. NCBI lineage: Eukaryota > Metazoa > Chordata > Mammalia > Chiroptera > Phyllostomidae > Phyllostomus > Phyllostomus discolor. The sequence continues at coordinate 1,332,482 of NC_040904.2, read as the reverse complement.
GAGTGCCACGGGGGCCCCAGCCCAAACGGAGCCGCGGAAGCTGGCCTGGCTCCAGACCGTCTGCAGGGCGAGCCAAGCCAGCGGCACTGGGGGTGCGGCTGTGTCTGAGAGGAGCCATCTGTGTCCCTGCGTCCCCTCCTGGAGGAGGACGTGAGGTCAGGGGTGTGCGGCTCCGACAGGCGCTGGCAGCTGCCCCACCTCGTCCAGAGTCCCCGCTCCCCACCCGGGGATGGTTCTCCTCCCGGCACGAAGGGGAGGTTCCGCCACCCGGAGTGACCGCCCGCCACAGCCTCCCCAGGCCCCTGCTTCCTGCCTCGAGAGAGTCTGCTCCCCAGAAGTCCTGCCTGGCACATTTCCTGGTGTGTGTGTGTGACAGGGTACATGTGTGCACACGCACACACATCTGTGGGCGTGCACACATGAGGTTACCCCTGGAACAACTCGGGTGTGGACTGGCGGCCCATGCACACGGGATGTGGGGCTTTTTCAGTACACACAGTAGGTGTGTTTTCTCTTCCCTGTGACTTTCTCAATGCCCTTTTCTTCTCTCCGCTTACTCTGCTGTGAGAACACAACACGTGATACGGGTAACACTCGCACCCCGTGCTCGTCGCCGTCAGCGGGCTGCTGGCCGTCGGCCCTGGGCTCCGCGAGTCCCGTCCGCAGGCAGAAGGCACCGTTGTCCACGCGCAGCGCGGCCGGCTCCGCCTGCACACGGGGGGCCTTGAGACCAGGGCCGACTGCGGAAGTCTGGGGGCAGCCGGGAGCTGCGTGTGGATTTCTGACTGTGCCGGGGGGTCGGCACCCCCCACCGCCGCGTTGCTGACGGGCCAACTGTCTGTGCACACGTGCACTGGGGGGGCATGCACACGCACATGCACACGGCTCCACCTCCTCACTTCACAGTGAGGAGGCCGTGAGAACTGGCAGACAGACGGGCCCCGGGCCCCACGGGAGGCTCCGAGCCCACAGTGAGCCTCGAGTGCTGGAGCGAAGGGGCAGGAAAAGGGAGCCGGAGGCACCCGGGGCGACTGTCACCCACACCTGGCGCCCCGCTCACGCCCAGGGCTTTGGGCTTCCGTGTGGTCGCCGCTGACCCCTGACCTCACGCTTTTGTTTGAAAACCCCCAACGAGACTCCAAACCCTCTGTTTGCTTGGGTGAATTGCTGTTATCGGAAGGACTCCCCCAAATGCTGCACTCCTGGGGCTACCCTTCGGAGAGTCGGGGACACTCCGGGACAGCCGGTCGCCCTCAGCTGTGAAGTCGGGACGCGGCACCCACAGCAAAAGGCCCCGCAAGGACTTGTGGTCTCCGCAGCCAGGCCTCCAGGCCAGAGCCTCGAGGGCGGTCCGAGGTCCGTGAAGGTCAGTCACCCGTGTTGGTGTGACAGCGCCACGGGCAGTGCAGGGCATGGCCCTCCGTCCTTTCCCGCGGGCCCTGGTGGCGCCAGAGGCCGCGGAGCCCCCGCCCTGCTCCGGGCAGACGGAGGAGTCGCTGGGAGTCTGAGCCTGGCCGACCGAGGACCTGTACACGGAGAGGTCCGGGCCCCTCGCGGGCAGCTGCTGCCGCGCCCTCTCCTTCCCCGGCCCTCTCGCTGAGCCTACTGGGCGCCTGTGGCTGCTGTGCCCACGGCCGCTGCTGGGCGCCGCGCAGAGAACCATGGCACAGGGTGGGCAGGGAGCCAGAGAGACCTTCACGGCACGGGAGCCTCGGAATGGAGGCCAGGAGACCGAGGGCCTGGAGGCGGCACATCAGGCAGCGGACGAGGGCGGCAGGAGTGGCTTAGGGGGCAGGTGAGGCGTCGTCGAGGCTCAAGGGTTGGGCGAAAGCAGCCTTTTGGCCCAGGAGCCTTACAAAAACTTACAAAAACTCTGTCGCCCAAGAGGCAGATCCAAGCCTCCCTTTACCTCCGCGGGAACACCCACAAAAGCGCATGTTTGCACACAGCCACCTCGCCCACCTGTCGCGTGCGCCGTCCGTGCAGCTTCCCGGAGAGCACCGAGGGCTCAGTGACCGTCCCCTGGCCGGGCGACACACTCTCTGCTCGGGCTGGTGGCCGTCACTCTGACGCCGGCAGGAGGCACGGGTGTCGGGGCTGGCAGTCCTCCCCAGGAGCACCGGTGCACAGCCCACTGAACCCCACCACTCACACGGGCACCCCAGGGGCTGCAGGGGAGGCAGAGGCACTTCCAGACGGCCCCCGAGGGCCGTCCCCTCTCACCCTGGGAAGCCCAGAGCCCCCTTCGGTCCCGCTGAGCCCCTGCTCAGCTTCAGGGGCCACTCCAGGCCCCGGGGCGGAGCTGCCGCCCCTGCCTCTCGGGAGACAAACAATCAACACAAGTACACGCCGGGGGTCGGGTGAGGGATGAGCCCAGGGGGGCCTCCCCCCAAACCCGTGTGTTTGAGTCTTGTCTTCGTGCATCCGAGCTGCTGTCACACGACACCGCAGACCGGGGAGCTGGGGAGTAACAGCAGTGTATCTCTCACACTTCCGGGGCCTGGGCAGCCCCGTCTGCAGCGGGAGACTCGGCGTCTGGTGAGAGTTCCACAGCCACCTTCCCGCAGTGTCCGCACCGGGGGCCGGGGAGTGCGAGGGGGCCCCTCAGAGGCCACTCGCCCCGCCCACGAGGGCTCTGACCTCCCAAAGGCCCCACCTCCTAAAGCCACCACATGGGGATTAGGTTTCACATATTAACTTGGGGGGGTCAGAGGGGCCCAAACATCCAGGTTCTGCTGAGCCCCGACCCCCGGGACCTCAGAACATGGCCTCACCCACTGGGAGAGGCTACTACGCCTTCAGGGGCGCACCCAAGGCGCAGCGAGGGCGCCAGGATGGACCCTGGTCTCCCGTGACTGCCGAGCACGTGACCAGGGGAACGCAGCACAGAGACGGGCACACACGGGGCGGGGGTGGGGGGGGCGCTGGCACAGGGGACAGGCCAGCAGGACGACTCACGACGCACGAGACGGGGACGGTCATCGCGGACCCCGCGTCCAGGGAGTGCTGGGCAGTTGTCACTGGAAGGAAGGAAGGAAGGAAGGAAGGAAGGAAGGAAGGAAGGGGCCCCACACCAGTTCGGGGGAAGGACGTTCCAGGCGTAAGTAACGCTGGGGAAAGGGGACACCGAGCAGCACGCTCCCTGGAAAGTGCATCGTTCTACGCCCGGGATTTACACGTGAGTGTGGACAGACGCACGCTGGCCTGTGCGGGGGGGGGGGGGGGGGGGGGGGGGGGGGGGGGGGGGGAGCCCTGGTGCAGGGCAGGCCGGGAGGGGGGAGCCCGCACGTCCTGAGGCCCGCAGGTGAGAGGCGGAGCTCTCTCACTACATCCCACTTGACTCCTCTGAGTTTCCCACCAGGTGTGGGCATGAACTACACCAACACGAACCCAAACGGATCTGAAAATCCCACAACAGTGATTAAAACGCAAACAGGACCCTGTCTCCAGCAGCCGCCTCACCAGGCGGACAGAGCGGGCACAGCGGCGGTGGCAGGAGGGTGCCGGCAGGTGGCTCGGACCTGAACCCCACACCCCTTCAAAGCGTGCCCAGGAGTGGGGGAGCCGGGGCCTCTCTCCCAGGCAAGTCTGTCCCAGGCAGCGCTCTCTCTCGGTGGGCACCCCGGTCGGCCAGCCAGCCCAGCTCTGCTGACACGGAGTCCTCCGGAGAGAACACACAGGGCGCATCTGAGTGCCCTGCGGCGCCCACAGACACAATGGAGGGGCCTGAGAACCCCGACCACAGGGAGGCTCAGAGGGGCTGGACCGCAGACGCCCTGGGGCCCCTCATTGTGGGGCGAGAGGGACCAGACCAGGGTGGGCGGCCGGGGCGGGGAAGCGGCCTGGGCTCAGGGGCAGACCCTGTCCCGCTCAGAAGGAGCGGGCGCCAGCACCCCCTGCCCGGACGTCCCTTTGGGGCTGCAGACCTCGCTGGCTCCCAGTGCGGGGCGGGGAGGGGACGTGGGACGAGGGGGGAGCTTTACCTCAGGAACCGCCCCTGCAGGTGCCCGAGGCCCCGGCCCCTTCCCGGGGCAGCCCGTGCCCAAACACAGGCCACACAGAGCTACAGAGGCCCAGGCCCCTGTGCGACACCCCTCCGAGGCGCTGGAGCCTGGCTCCTCCCCCCCACCCAGGGTGGCTCGGCTCCCCTCCCCACCCCCTGCCCTCCCTTCCCCTCCCCTCCCCTCCCCCGCCGCAGAGGTGCTGGTCCAAGTGTATTACCCAAGACCCGGTTCTCTCCCCCTCAAGGCCTGCGCACCAGGAAGCCACTTGCACACAACCCTAACGCCCTGAGGGGTCTGATGTCCCCGAGTCAAGACAAGGTCCGACTCCATTAGGGTCCTCGTCCCCAGATCCAATGGCTGGCGTCCTGAATGGGAAGGAGGGGGTGATGTGGACACAGGTGACACACGGGGAAGGCAGCCACCCGAGCGCAGAGGCGGAGGGCATGGAGGGACGTCACGGCAAGCCCAGGGCGGTCCTCGGCCACCAGAAGCTGGGACAGATCGGGAAGGATCCTCCCTGGAGCCTTCAGAGGGGTCTGGCCCCGCAGACGCCTTGACTTGGGACTTGTGGCCGCCAGAAGCCAGAGAGACTAAATCTCGACAGTTCCAAGCCTCGGGCAGTGGCGGTTGTCTCGGCCGCCCCGGCTGTGACGAGAGAAGGTCGGAGGGAAGCCTACTCTCAATGCTCCTGCCCCGTCCGTGCCCAGGGGCCCCGCAAGCCCCCGAGGGGGTAACTAACGCTCAAGGGGCCGGAGGCACCCACCACCGCCGTGCCGGTGGGCACGACAGAAGAGAGGCAACTGCTCCCGCTGCCCCGCAGGGGTGTCAGCCGCCGGTACCCCCCAGGCCCCAGCTCCTTCCCACCAGCCATCGCCCCAGCCAGCCAGCCAGCAGCGCCCACTCCAGAGCCTGCAATTCCACTCAGCCCTCGGCGGCGGCCGGAGCCCCGGCGGCAGGCAGGCAGGGGCTTGTCCAGCTCACTGAGGAGGGCTGGGCGGTGCCGGTCTGCAGGGTTCGGCGCGCGGCTGTGTCACCGTGAAGGGCCGGCCGGGCTGCCCGCGCAGGGTGCGCGGCACTTCGTGTGCGAGCCCCCGCCCCACGGTGCAACCGGACTGCCCGTCATCTCCCGGGCAGGCACAGCCACCCCTCCCCCCCACGCCGTCTGGGAGGGTGACCCCGGGGGGGGTGGGGGGCTGCTGCGCTGCCCGGGACCACCGCACCTGTGGAGGTCGCGCCGGGCCGCCCTCCTCCGAGTGGGCGGCGCGCAGCCGGTGGCGTGGCCGCGGCGCCCTTTGAAGTCCCTGGGGCCCGGACCTCCAGGAGCAGGAGTTTCCATCCATCCACGGGCACGCGGGAAAGAGGCGGCCCCGCCTGACCACACGCCCGCACACGCGGGCGCCCGCGGCACACGGAGCAGGTGCTGTACCCAGACGCCGCCCGAGCGCCAAGAAACCCCGCCGCGGACTAATAGGAATCTCCAGGCTCTAAGCATTTCTCGCTCCTCAGAGCCATCACTGTTCGATTTCTAACACTAAAAAAAAAAAAAAATTACTGGATTTAGCACCTGTTTGTTTCAGAAATACTTGCTAAAAACACTAAAAACAGATCCGCCAAAAGGCCACCTTTAAAATTAGTCGTGTTTCCCGCCCGGCGGAGCACAGCCGTGTATTTTTAGTAACCCTCCCACCCCAGGTAGCTGGCAGCCGCACCACGCGTCGTTGTCGGCAGCTTACTAAGCAGGGCGACTGTTATTTTCAGCCCCCAAACAGCTCCAATGAAAGTCATAAACAGGCTCATTTCTGAAGCCAAAGGTTAGAACAAGATATTTAAACAGCTTCACCAACCGTGTTCCATGCCCAGCTTCGGACCTGAGCGCGGCCTCTCGGCTGAAGGAAAAGGGGACCGTGGCATCGCGCCCCCTCCCCTCTCCGCGCCCACGGAGCCAGCTCCGGCCCGAGGCTCGCCCCTGCCTTCCTCCGCAGGCCTTCCCAACTACGCTGCATCCGTTTTTTAAAAATGTGCTCAGCACCTACTATGTGCCCATGACGGCACTCCACAGGGCTCGGGGACCCCGGTCAGGGCCCGAGCACAGCCCCTCTGGGTTTCCCGGGCCGTCCGCCCGCCGATGCTCCTGCCCAGCACCTTGGCTCTCCTCTCGCAGCCTCAGGGCCGCCGCCTCCTCCTCCAAACCCGATTCCCGAGCGTGTCCCTCCACCAGTCCCCAACGCCGGGCCAGTCAGTCACAGGTGCCCAGCCCCGACTGAGGACGCTGGCATCAGGAGCTTCCCGGGAGCACGTGAGTCGTTTACTTGTGAAGCCACCGGAAGAGACATTGCTCCAACTCCAAGCTGGAGGACAAAACTAGGTCTCCGCCAAAGCCATTGCCTTTTTCTCAAGCAGTAAGAGGGCCATCTCGGGGCGGATGACTTTTGAACAAACCTCGTCGGAGGAAAGGCAGGAAAACCCTGTCCCGCAGAATGTGGTGGGGGGCAGCCTCCGGAGGAGACAAGGCTGAAGCCCAACATGAAAGGAGAAAAGTGGGTGTCTGCCATCCGGACTCAGGCCGTCACTCCCGGCAAGCCACGAAGGATTTTGTCCCCGTCTTTCCAGAAATGTGCACCAGGTTAAAACACAACACACAGACACACATGCCCTCCATCCCCCTTCTGGCTTTTTAGTGAACAGACACCCCCCCCCCATGCACAGCTACCCTGGATCGGTTCGCTCAGGGGTGGCATGGGGGCATGCATCTATTTCTTACTACAGTGTTCATGACTTCCCCACCCACTGTGGTCTGCATCCTTTAGAAAAGGGAAGGAGAAAAGTGAAGTGCTTCTTCCAGAAAGTATGCACCCTCTAAAAGCGGGAGACTGTCGGGTGAGAGCCCTTCCTGAGCCCCCAATGCCACCACCCACCCCGGGGGGGGGGGGCACTGCAGAGCCCCTTCCTCCGGCTCTGTCACGGCAGGTCTCCCCTCACGTGGCTCACAGGAGCAGTGCTCCTGCAGGGAAACCCCCTAACAGATCTTCTTTGCAAGAGACCGAAGGCAGCGCGTGGTGTGGGGTGGCTGCACCTCGGCTTGGGCTTCAGTGAGACCGTGTTCATGACCGGGGTGGGGATGGCACTCGCGAACTCAGCAGTCCTCCTGGGCAGAGGCAGACACACACACACACACACACACACAGGGACTGTCACCTCTACGTCCGCCCAAACCCAGGCCTGCCAGTCAAGCTTCAGAGGTGCTGGGTTTGGCGGGTGGACGCCACGGACAACACCACTGTTTCCTCGAGGCTAGAGGTCACGGCGCTGAAGCCCAGGTCGCTCCTGAGGCTGCAGGCTGGGCCCCGGGGAGAACTCTCCCTCCTGCCCCTCCACCCTGGGAAGCGCCATCCTCCACCAGACCCAACCAGGCATCCGACTGACTGTTCCGGCCTTGCGGACGTGAAGCCACTTGGGTCATGGAAGAAAGGGAAGACGAAAGAGAAATGGTGTGAGCGCCAAGGGGCCGGGTCTCCTCTCGGGGACCACGTCTGGGCAGGAACTCCCCGAGTCCCAGGGAGCCCAGCGTGCCCAGCCCTGAGCCCCGGAACCCAAACACTGGGTAGGGACAGAGCTCAGAGTGCGACCTGGCCAATGCAGCCCAGGCCAACAGCCCAATGTCACCATGTTTCGGGGGGGGCGCCCCAACACGCAGTGGAGCAGGGAGGTGGCAAGAAGCCGCAGCGGCCCAGCGCAGGGCAGGCGGCAGAAATGTGCAGTCACGGGGCCACTGGCTGCCAGCACCAAGCCTCGTCTCTCCTTGCCAAGTTCACGAGCAAACACGCACAGCCACCCTCCACCCCACACGCCTGGGATGAGGATCGTGTCCCCACCGCACACCCTGGCGGAAAACGAGCTCGCTCCGAACGGGGGCAGCGAGCGCCCGGTGGCGAGGGACCCTGGTGGCCGTGTGCCCTCTCCCGCTGCTCCAGGACGGTCTGCAGTTTGTGTCTGGTTTCTGTCTTCTCTGCAGAGCTGCTTGGTCCAGGGAGTTCACCCCAAACATTTCCCTTCCAAGTGGAAATCCAAGCAAGAGGCACTTCTCAAAGTGCTCTCTGCCCCCACTCACCCCAAAGGAAGGGCTGTGGGAACAGCGGGCACAGGATGAGGCTGACAGGAGCCCTGCGCTCAGACGCAAGGGTCTCCAGGGCACAGTGAGGAGACCGAGGAAAATCGGGGTCTGGGAGGGGGGCGGGGTGGGGGGCCGGCGGCGGGCAGGGCACCTCACGCTGCCATCAGGGGTCACACCGCAGGGCATTCCCAGGCTGGGCAGAGAATACCACCAGGTCAGAGGGTGAAGGAGGGGGTTAGGGAGTCCCAGCTTCCCCGGCCCTCATTCCTTGCTTCACCCCCACCCCCACCCCCAACCCCACACTGCTGATGCCTCCCTGGGCTTTGGGCCACAAAAGCAACCGCTGACAGGCCAGTGCTGAGTGACCCCAGCCTGCAGGAGCCCAGCGCCCCAGCTGACCTAAGCTTCCGGCCAAGCAGCTCCAAGCGTGAGGCAACTCCAGGCTGGGGCAGCCTCCCCCCGTGCGGTGACCCGGGGCGGTGACCCGGGGCCTGGGCCGCTCACCGCCGAGGCGGGTCACCGTATCTTGCGTTTCTTCTCACAGATCTAAGTTCCAACGTGGGTGCGCCCGGGCTTGGCCTGGCACGGGGTCACAACTGACTAACTTCTAACCCGACCCACGGCTCAGAGGGTGTCCCTCCTGGCTGGCTCTTGCTCGGGCAGAGCGGGGTCGTTCCTGCAGCTTCCACGCAAGCACGGGGTGGGGGCGGCGGGGAAGGGCGCCGTGATAACCCTCCCCTGGCACGAAAACTTCCCCGGCTACCCCCGCGCACAGGTGGAAAGGAGGGCCTCCCACTTTCTCCCCAGGGCCCAGGCCGGCGCTCAGACGCTGGCCTCTTCCGGGGGCTGGCTAATCAGCCCTCCCGCCTTCGCCCCAAGGGCGCAGGAGCCGCGGCCCAGGTTCCTGCCTCCCGGGGGATCTCCACCCTTTCCCGGCAGGGAGCCGAGCCCCCAGCCCGCGCTGGTGTCCGCCAGGCGGCGCGCTTCCAGGAGCCAAAGGGCTGCAGGCGGCTTCTCGGCTGAGCCTGCCTCCCCCACGGGGTCTGACCCGACTCGCCCCAGCAAAGGCCGTGCTGGGGCTGAGAGGCCTGCGCTCGCACTGAGGTCGATCCTCCTCCGTCGGGAAAGTAAAGGTGGGGGCGGCCGGGACTCCGCGGCCGACTCCCCACGGGGCCCGGCGACCGGACCCCAGCCCCAGGTCGCGCGCCGTGCCCCGCAGCTCACCTTCTCGCCGGTCAGCACGTGCAGCCCCTCGCGCACCTTGGCGAAGGAGCCTTCGCCCAGCTTCCTGCTGCCGACCAGGTAGTTGCCCACGCGCTTGTGGTGCTGGAAGTCGCGCAGCCGCTCGCGGGGCACGCCGCTCACCCAGGCCGGCAGGAAACTTCCCTCGCAGGCCGCCGCCGCCGGCCGGGCCGCATCCTCGCCGCCCCCCGCCGGGGGCTCGCCCAGGAGCCCGTCCCCCGCCGCCGCCGGCATTGCGCCGCCCGGCTCCTCCTCCCGCTCCGCTCGGGCTCCGCTCCGGCTCCTCCCGCCGCCGCCGGGCCCGGCCCCGCCGAGCGCGCGCAGACAATAGCGGCCGCCCAGGCGGTGGGGGTCGGGGACCCGCCCCCAACAAGTTCTTCTTCGGAGGGTGGCCGGGCCCCTTGCAGGACGCGGGCCCCGCCCCGGGTCCCGTCTGGGCTGCCGAGGTCAGTGGCCGCGCTCGGAGGCGCAGGGAGTCGCTCTGGCCGGGGAGGGGCGGCGAGGGAGCGGTCCAGTGCCCGGGTCCCGGATCCCGGCGCTCGGGTCCCCGCGCCCGGCGCCTCCGCTGCCTCCGCCCCGCCTGCTCGACCGCGCGGGCTCGGGTCCGCTCGCCTGCTCGTCCTAGCTGGGCGCGCGGCGGGCTGCAGGCGCCCTCTGGACGGCAGCAGAAGAAAGCCCCATTCAGTCTGAATTTGCAGAAATTTAATCCGGGCGCGGGCGGCGGGAACAGATGCGAGCTCCGCGGCGCAGCCTGTGCACTTTCAAATCCCTCGTAGCCCCTCCCTCCCCGCGCGCAGCAGCCACGCTCGCCCCTCGCTGGAGACGGAGGGCGGGGGCGCGGAGCGGCGGACTGGGGGACCCCGCGCGGCCTGGCAGACGCGCGCTCCCGGCCGCCGGATTCCGGCCGTCTCCCGCCGCGCCTCCCGCGCGATTCTGAGCTCCGGCTTTCTGGACCTTTCGGCGGTGAAATACTCCGCCAGCCGCACCCACCCGGGGCAAGAGGGAGGGAGGCGCCCCGACCGGGTGTCCAGCCCAGGGCCTGGCGCACAGTACGACCCCCTGGACCCTGTGGGTGGACCGATGGAGGGGTGGGTGGCAAGGGTGGGGGAGGGGCGGGCGGGCGTCTACCCGGGTTCTCTAGCAGATGGGACCGCTCTGCTCCGGGGGAGCAGGCGCGACCATAACAGTCCGACAGCAGCGCAGGGGCCCGGGCCGCGGCAGCCCCTGCCAGCGCGTCTCCACCTTCGCGCCCCGCTGCGGTGCTGCGGGCGGCGGCGGGCTGAGCGGCCCCGCGCTCCCCGCTCCCGGAGGCTTTTGTTCTGCGCGCCCCGTGACTTTGCTCGCCCCTCGTAAACAAGCCCCGCTGCCCCGAGGACGCGGGTCTTTGCAGGACCCCCACCGTCTCCTCCAACCCAGAATGAGGAATCTCCAGAGGGGGGAAGCTGGCGGGGGAGGGGGAGCGGGGCTGGAAGGAAATCTACACAACGCTACCTGTTGAGCGGCCAGATAAAAGGCGCCAACGTGCGGCGCAGACTCCGCCCGGATCCTACAGCGTCGGAGCTGCAAGGGAAGACTCGGCCGGGACCGAGAGCCTTTCACCGACTCCCCCTCGGCAAACCGGCACGACTCGATCCCTGTCCGTGCTCTGAAGGGGGGCGGCAGCGCTCATTAACCCAGCGCCCTGGGAGCTCTCTGACCCAGCCGAAAGGTGGCCCAGGGAAGCACCTATTTTAAATAGATCTAATTTTGACTGTTAGGCTTTATCAACTACTCCCAAGTGTGCAAGTCGCCAGCCTTGGCGTCTATCCGTCTTCCCCATGTCTCCATTATTCCGAATTAAAGGGACAGTTCCAGATGTATCTCTTGGCGTGCTTAGGGGACTTCTTTGCCACCACCCCACCCCGACAATTTCCGCGAGGCCCAACCCATCTGTTTAATGTCCCTAGTTCAATAATCAGATTTCAAGAGGACAGTGACATGGGGGGAGGGGACAAGTGTCCAGTGGATGAGGACTACGAGGCTCGCTTTGGGGTCCTCACCGTGCAGTCTCCTTGCAGAAGAGCGCTCCGTGTCCCGCACAATGTCGTATTAATAGAACATGACATTTTAAAATTCCGGGCATTAGCGCTATACGGAAACTTAGACATTCCCTTATTCTGGCGAGAGGCAAATGTCAGACACTGTTCATCAAAGCGTCTTTATGACCTAAAAAAAAAAAATTAGCTTCAGGCATAAAAATGGTGGAAGACATCTACAATAAAATAGAGGTTTTCTTTCCTTTTAATTATCCTCTGGGGGTGGAGGTCAGGAAAGGGGTGAAGAAGAGAGAGAAAGCAGGCCCATTAAATCTTTTTCTAGCCTGATGCCTTGGTTTGATTCAAGTTCCCTGCTAATTCCATCAGCTGGGACGGGTGCCAAAGGGAAGTCCGGACCCAGTGCCTGTCTGGGCTCAGCAACTGGTTTCTGAGCTGCAGGTCCTGCTCCCTGAACAAGCTCGTTTAATAAAAAGTAACCCCAGAAATTCCTGTTCTGAGACAAATTAGTGCGCAATGCATTGCCCTCCTATCAGGCGCACAGAAAACATCTGGTTGAAAAGCAACCCCCCGCCCCCCCCCCCCAAGACTTTCTAATCGTCCTACACTAAGTTTCTTCTCCTGCCCCCCCCCCCCCCGCCGTGGGGTCGCCCTGGGCACTAGAGTTCCCCTGTTCTCACCCCTACACTTTTTTCCCATGCCACCCCAACCCCCGTCTGCCACCTCTGCCCCCTCCCTACCTTGTCCCCATGCATCCCTTTCCCACGAAGCCCTCGAAGCCCTTGCAGTCCCTGAGCTGAGAGCCAGGGGCCCCTCCCTTCCCACCACGCACGCCCCTCACTTCGCACTCTCCTGGCCGGTGGGTGTTCTCCCACTCACTACGGGTGTAGTGTCTCCTCTCTCAGACGCACTGAGAGTGGGAGTTGTGTCTCATTCCACACTTCATCTGCCCCGCAGGCCCTAGCCCAGGGCCTGAGACCTGGCCATTGTTCACCAAATATTTGTGGGACAAGTTAATGGAAGTCACTGTTCCGCTGATTCTCCAACGAGCGGCGTTTCAGGGCTCCTGAGCACCGCCCCCACCCCGCTCAGAGCGCGGGCAGCCAGTTGCCGGCAGCCTTGTCCGAGGTGGGCCCTTCTCCGCCGCGGGCGAGTTCGCCCTTCCGGAAGCGTCACCCACCGCAGTGGGCTGGAAGCCTGGGGAAGCTCCCTGGGTGGGCTCGCACTGGCCGCTCCCTTCCTCCCCGTCTCCTTCCCCATCTTCTCCCCCTCCCTCCCCGGGCAGGAGGCTGGCTGCTCACCCACAGAGCACCAGCCAGGAGCCCAGATGGACGCCGTCAGAGACAGTGAGAAGCGCTCAGGCTGGCACAGCCAGGGAGCGAGCTTGGCCAGAGGGCTGGGCCGCCCGACGCAGGCTGGGGCTGGAAGAGGAGCGACGGGGAAGGCCGGGCGGTGGGCACGAGCACCCTGTGCCTGGAAGATGGTCTGTGAGCTCCGGGAGTCAAACAAAGCTCCCAGGAAATCGTGGAGCAGGGCTGGCACCCGCATCCCCAGAGGTCATGGCCACCGTGATTCTTCCCCGGCTGTTTCAGGGGCTCCGTGCAAGGCTGGGCAGGAGGGCTCTGGAGTGAGACATGCTGGTGGTCTTGTGGAGCGGGCTGCCCTCTGCTCCCTGCAGCAAAGCTCTGCTCTGAAAGGGAAGCACAACGCGGACCTCCGTGCCTCGGTTTCCCCGTCTGTAAAACTGGGATCCGAGGAAGGAAGCGTGACCACCAAATGAGATTGGGCACATAGAGCCCACCCCCGGCCTCGGCACCAGCACAGACCGAGTTTGCCGTCGATACCGCCGTCACCACCACGCCGACAGAGGTCCCCCGGCAGTGCCCCAGAGTGGCACGGAGACGGCCGTCTCTGGTGCTGAGCCACCGAAGGCATTCTCTCCAGGCTGGGTGTCTCCCCCCACCCAGAGTCTGGCGGGCGGCACGCCCGGCAGGAGCTCAGGCCTGACCCGGACTCAGCGCCACGCAGCGCCCAGCACCCTCCTCCCTCCCTCCCCAGGACCTCACCCAGCTTCACCCACAAACCCGAGGGCCGTGCTTCATCGCTTCCTGTCCTTCCTGGCCCTCAGCGCCAATCCCTCGGGCAGTCCCATCCGCTCTTCTCCACAAGGCACCCACGTCTGACCACCTCCCTGCACCCTCTGTCCCTGTCCTCAGACACCGCAGTTCCAGGTCACAGCATGCGGCAAGATGAAGCATGTCCTCACCACCCTGCCCCCCCGCCCCCGTCTCCTGGGGCCAGCCCCCCAAGGCCCAGCGCTCCTGCAAGCGCGGACTGCCCCACCTTCACAGCCTTTGTCCTCGATGTCCCCTCCGCCATCGACACATTGCTCCTGGACTGGCTCCTGGTCTGCCTGTCCCTTCGTTCCGGGCTCTGCTGTCTCCCTCCAGGAGCCGCCCTCTCCGCCCCGCCCCTGCTCAGTGTCTCCCCGTGCCACCCCCTGGTCAGCCGTCACAGAAGACTGCACCCTAGTGTGTGTGTCCCCTGTCCCTGTCCTCTAGAACGTGAGGTCCCTGAAACCAGGGACTTCGTCCGGGCGTCCGCCCACCGTGCACGCCTGGTGGGTGCTAGGTGCCTCATCTCGACTCGCGGCCTGCACGTCTGGGCTTCGGGTGGCGCCTGCAGCGTGATGGCGTGTGGGTGGTGGCACCCAGCTGCCCTCCCGCGCCCGTTTCCCGGCTGCACCGAGCAGGTGTTCAGGGAGAGAAGAGGGCACAACTCCACCAGGACCCCGACGGCGGCCCCCGGGAGCGCCGACTCACATCCTGCCCCCCCCCCCGTGGGTCCCCGGGAGCCCGGTGTCACGCTGTTCCGTAAGAATTGTGCCCCCGCCTCCCAGCCACCGGGCAGGCCTGGGACTCCACGTCCTGGGGCGGTGCCCCTTTCTCCGAACCCTAGCAGCAGGCGGCTGAGCGGCAGGGAAGTTAGATTAAACTGGCTCCCAGGACGAGGTTGTCGCACACAGAGGTGGCCAAGGGGAGGGGCTGTGGGGACAGCAGGGTCCTCTGGGGCTGGGCCCCGCACCAGCCTGGTCCCGCAGGCACCCAGGCAGACTGGTGACTGCCGGCAGCTCCAGGCAGCAGGTGGCTGGGGGTGGACGAGGAGAGCAGCGCCCCCTGCTGGTTGAGTCGGCTCTCTGCAGGCAGGACACGGGAAAGCCGAACCAGGGTCCCTCCCCTGCTGGGTCCCTCCCCTGCTGGGTCCCTCCCCTGCTGGGTCCCTCGCCTGCAGGCAACGTGACCCTGAGCAGGGCTCGTATGTTCTCTGCACAGCCGTCTTCTCCGTCTGCAGAGGAAATTACTCCTCTCTGTCGTCTCCAGTTCCCAGGACTAAAGGAGGCAAACATATGTGAAGAAGCCACAAAAAATAGAAACCATTTTGGTGATTGTCTTAATTCAATGTGAAAAGTGTCTGGGACATAGGTTAGAAAACAGTGACTTTAAAATAAAATGAAAAGCAGGTGGCTAGACAGAGTGGGCACCCCGCACCCCTTCCTTGGAGGGGGAGGCTCTGGCGGGGGGAGGGGGGGCTGACCTGGCCGCAGCTGTCCCCAGCCAAGCTGACTGTCAGAGGTCCCTCACACGCCCCCCCCCCCAGACCTCCTGAACCCTCACCTTCCGACCCCCCTCCCTCCAGGCTCCCGCTGAGCCTGCACGAGGACAGCCACGTGGGTGGCGTGTGCGCTCTGTCCAGACGTCCAGCGGGCAGACGCCTGGGCCCACTGGAGCCCCCCCACACACAGAATCCTCGCCCCTCACTGCTGCCCATTGGCCGGTCCTGGGCCAAGCCCCACCACTGGCTTTCTGGGGCCAAGACCCACACACGCCATCCGGGGTCATGCAGGTGCTTCTTCCTCCCCCGTCAGGGGGTCACAAGGGGTCCCCACCCCGGTGGCCACAGGGCGAGCTGCTGGGGTGTTGCTGGTGCACGTGGGGCAGGTCTTGGGGGCCCGAGGTCCTGCCATGTTCCATCCCGGTGCGGCCCCTGCACCCCACGCAGCCTCCGGGAGCCAGAGTCCTGTCCGGAGGGGTCTGACAGGGTCCTCCCACAGGGGGTGGCTCTGGGGGCTGCCACCTGGGGTCCATGTCCAGATGTCCCACCCCTCCCTTTTTCTCGATTCTGTTGAATTTTTATTGACACCTAAAATGGTGTCTGTTTAAGGGCTACAACTTGATGGTTGGATATATGTATACGTTGAGAACCAGTTACCAAAATCAAGTTCATGAACACATCTGTCACCTCACACGGTCGCTGCACGTGGGTGTGCGGTTAACACCGGGGATTAGCGATTTCAAGCACACGACACAATGTTGTCAACTCGAGCCTCGTTCTCAGACACGAGCCCCCCAGAACCTGTTTCTCCTGTTTAACTGCAGCTCTGTGCCCTTGGCCCGCACCCCCCCCCACACACACACGTCCCCCTCCCCCAGCCCCGGTAACCACCACTGCGCTCCCTGTCCCTAGCACGGTCACCATTTTAGCTTCCCCACGGAGACGAGGATGGGCCGCATTCGTCCTCCGGAGCCTGGCTTGTGGCACTTAGCACCGTGTCTTCCGGGCCACCGCCGTGGTCCCAAGACTCGTCCCGCCAGAGCTGAGCCATCGCATCCCACCGTGCACATGCTCCACACTTTCATTTTCGTTTTCTGGGGGACCCTCACCCTGTTTTCCGCAGTGGTCATGCCAACTCACGTCCCTTCCGACGTGCTCGGGGGCTCCCCTGGCTCCGCGCCTCCCCCAGCACCTGCTGTCACTTGTCCGTCTAGTGACAAGTGCTCTGACAGGCGTGAGGTGGGGTCTCAGTGTGGCTCGCTGCCCGGTGACCGTACAGTCCAGCTCCGTTCCCGCACCCGATAGCCGTGTGCCCGTCTTCTCAGAGGAGCGTCTGCTCAGGCCCTTTGCCCGTCTTTAATCGGATTATCCGTTTGTTTTTTTTCCTGGGGAGTCATAGGGCCTCCTTACGGGTTTTGGATATTAATCTCTCATCACACACACAGTTTGCGGATATTTTCTCCCATTGCATAAGTTGCCTTTCCCTTGTGTCGGCTGTTCCTTTTGCTGCGCGGGAGCTTTCTGGTGCGAGGCAGCCCCACTTGTCTGTATTTGCTTCTGTCTCCTGTGATTTTGAGGACAGATCCCCAAAAATCATTGTGTAGTTTGTACGATCCTGTGTCCCAGGGGAGGCCCCCACACTGACGAGCTCTCCCTTCTCCGACTGCGTGGTCCAGCCCCGCGGGTCCCGCACCCGAGAGCGCAGCCCCTTGTGCTGGCCAGGTCCCGCAGTGCCTGCGGCGCGTGGCCTTCCGTGTGTGGCCGCTTCGCTCCTTCACCCAGACCGGTGCAGACCGGCAGCTCACCAGCCTGCTCCGTCGGGACTGACCCGCGCCCCAGGCCTCTGGGCCAGGAGGGGGGCTGCACCAAGGCGTCGGCCGGCATCACGTTCCAGCGGGAGGAAGGCGCCAGCCCCCGTCGGGGAGAGGAGAGGAGCGGACAAGAGTGGAGAGAATGATAGCGTCTTCCAGTGTCGGGATGGGCATGAAAAGTAAACGAAATGCGAACACTCCATGTTATTTTTAGGTCAGAAGCACAAGATTCAAAACACAAAGGGATCTCAAAAGAGAACAAGATTGTGCACATTTAAGCTTGTGCCAAAAACAAAAAACAAAAAACCCTAAACGAACAATAGAAAACCCAGCTGGGTACCTAGACTTGTACCAAAAACACAATAAAAGATTTCAATAATGTCTACTTAATAAACTAGAGCTTTTTTGGTGGTTCAGAACACGGCAGGGAAGGAAACAGGGACAGCGTAAAGCTCTGGCGGGGACGATGGCGTGCAGGCGCCTCGCAGAGAACGGAGGAGCGGGGGTGTGCCCGGGACGGCGGGCGGGGCAGCGGGCGGAAGCGGCAACTGGTGGAGGGAGCTCGGAGGAGTCAGCGGGCTTTCCCGTTCGTTTCTTCTTTCAGGAAAAAAGAAGTGTAAGAAGGAGGTTTCCTTCATGAGTTCAAACAATGGAGTGTTTCTATTTCCGTTTAGCGCACAGTCCTTGAGTGATCCAGGCGCCGAAGTCCAGGCCGGCGCAAGGCACGGACGCCCCAGCTCACCAGAGAGCTGCCAATCGATGGCCCCTGAATCCGACAGCCGAGCAATGCCCCTGAATCTGCTGAATGAACTTATGCGAGCTAACTCCCCATCTGAAAAAAATTGCTAAGGGTCTTGAAAGGTTCATCATTCCATTGTTAAAAACTCTGTTTATGTCCCCGTCCCGAGCACATTTATATCTCCTCCCCCAGCAGAGTCACAGCTGGGAGGAAGCGCCGGTCTCCGTGGGTGCCGGCGGGGAACGAGGGGCAGAGTTCGAGCCCACAGTCACCAGCCCACGCGGGCAAGGCTGCGGCTGGACCAGGACTCAGACGGTGTCAACGAGCCCCTCGTGATGCCGGGGTCACTTACTGTCACAGAAGGGGGGCACTGAAGGACAAGGACTTAGAGACGGAGCAGCAACCCCCACTGAACAAAACTGCAGCCCGTCCATGAGCGGTGCCGTCCCTCACAGCGACCACGAACCTGCAGCAGGACGGTGACCGTCGCTGCCGTGGCCAGTGCCCGAGGGTCACCACAGGTCATCGGGACGGGTGCAGAGCAGGCTCCGGACGAAATCCGACATAGCTCAGGATAAAAACTCTCACCACCCCGGGTCTGGGGCGAACGTTTCTCGATACAACGGAGGCCACGCGTGACGAGCCCACACCGACGGCATCCTCAACGGCGAGACATGGAGCACTTCGCCCTCGAGGTCAGGAAGGAGACGAGGACGTCCACTGTCCCCGCTCTCGCCGAATCTGGTGCCGGGCGCGGTGCCGCCGGAGCAACGGGTGAGAGGGGGAAGCAGGGGGCACTTGTGCGTCAGCTCCACTCCGTGAAACTCGGGGAAGGACATTGGCACAAACACTGCTCTTCAGCCTGAGAACCTGGGGCCCTCCGTGTCCCCCACGCTAACCTCACTTGCCCTGAGGCAGACAGACAGACTGACTGAGAGGCGGAGAGACAGATGGGGGTTCTCTAGACCGTCTTCCTGCTACGGCCGCAGCAGGTACATGCCGCACCGGCCGAAGTCAGCGTCGGACGCCGGGGAGCCCGCCGATCCCTGGAACACGCAACCCTTCGGCAGGCAGGAGTCAGAACACGCGTGCAGGGGGAGCTGACTTACACGTGGACTGTAAGTCGCAAGCGTTCCTACAGCTGCATGATGTATGACGTATGATATGATATGATATGATATGATATGATGTGATGTGATGTGATATGGAATGACAGCGTGTTTCTCAACCCTGCGACTTCAGTGTGACTGCAGAGGCCAGACTGCGCGTCACGGTGACGCCCAGCACCAACACGACCGAAGGCTGGCGAGAGCGGAAGAGGCGGGACGGCCCCTAACAGGGTTAACACCCGCGGCCTCCAACCGCGTGCCCATGCCCGGAGAGGAAGTGTCACATCACAGTCACGAGACGAGAGACCGACCGGAGTTCCCCATGTGCACATCTGGGCTGCGGCGCCTGCTCAATCCGATTTGCAAGTCACGGCCCGGGCGACAGCCACGCCTCGCCCCGCGCAGTTCCCTTGGCTCCTTAGACAGGCGGTGAATGGGTTCTCAGTGGGATTCGATTATTAGGGACACATTTCACTTTCAGATCTGAACATTTTTGCAAGGACGTGATATTTATAGAAAGCCTCCTGGCATTTCTTTTCAGAAGTACTACTGATCTCATTGAAACACCAAGTATGGAAAAAGCCAAAGCTGTAAAGAGAGGCATCGCAAAGGGTTGAAAGTACATTAACACTTTCTCATTTGAAAGAAAATAAACCGAATGCAGAACAGGCAACAAGAAGTTTTGTTACGTTTTTGGTTTTGTGTCCTCGGAAATGAAGAAATCACAGTGTATGAGCGTGCGTGAAGACCTTGGGCCTGGGTGCCCCTCGGGGCCCAGGCGTCTGTCCCCGGGAGAACCCCCGGGCTGGCCCAGGCAGGCAGTGCCGTCCACCCACAGTGTCGTGGTCACCGTGTGTGGGGCCCGGCGGGGCTTGGAAATATCGAGGGGACCACTGAGTGAGGTATGGAAAGGTCTAATCACTATGCAGTATAATGTAATGTTGAATGTCAACTGTAACTGAGTAAAAATTCTCAATTTCAAAAGCAGAGTTCCTAGAAAAGTGAGCAAAAAGACACACACACCCATGAAGTCGCTGCTTCACACCATCAGTGCAAATCAACTGGCTCAGGACTGAAGCCCATTCTTACAGCAGTCATTGAAAACGGAGGGTCATATGTTCATTCTCAGCCTTCTGGGGGGACAGCAAGCGAGAACCACACACACACACAAAGGACACATCTGACACCCCCCCCCCCAGGAGGCTGCCAGGATGTGCCGCCAGGACCCTGGGACAGGGACAGGACCCGGCCGCATCCATCGCCACCCGGCGCTGGGGCCTCGCTGCCCACGGGCAGTGACTGAGCCCAGGGGGCCACCAAGGTGGCCCAGTCCTGGGTGCAGGGCCGGCTCCTCAGGCCCAGGACCCCCGCCCAGGGCCACGAGCTCGGGAAGGACCCCAGGCCTGGATCAATGTTCTGCTGTCCGCTTTTTAACAAGGAGTCCTTCAGAGTCCTCTCATGCTAACACACACGCGCGCACACACACACACACACACACACACACGAGGTTTATTCTATGGAACTCCCTCGCACTGCGGGAGTCACACAAGTTCACGGTCAGCAGAGCAGCCTGAGGGCCGGGAGAGAGCGGCGCCCGCGGGCGGTCTCCAGACAGAAGGCGGGGCACAGACAGGGCTCCTCCCCCCAGGGACCCTCCTGCTGTCTCCTGTTGGGGAGAGGGGGGCTGTCAGGGGACCAGACAGGGCCCCACCCCACTGGAGGCAGATCCATCTCCACCTTCACTCAGGGCCGCCCGATTTCCGTGTGACCCACGTCCCCTAAGAGCTGTGTTTACAGACACTCTGGCCTGGCGTCCGGTCAGGCGTCGGGGCAGCATGGCCGAGCCCCAGAGCGAACTGTCACATCTCGAGGCTGACTCCCACCCTTCGGAAGGGCCCTCCCTCCGGGGCACAGGAGTCCTCCTCTGCCCGGCCCACTGCTCCGGCACACGGAACAGTGCCTGGCACACAGTGGGCATGTGTCAGACACTCACGGAACCGCTGCGTCGGTGCGTGAACGGACCAGGGCTGTCACAGGACCGGGCTGGTCAGGGGAGCCCTCACGGAGGGGCGGTGTCTGCACGGAGACTCGGGACTGAGAACGCTCAGCCACGTGAGGTGTGGGCAGCACGCAGAGGCCGCCCAGCCGAGCTCGGAGCGGGGCAGGGGCGTGGGAGCTGGCTGCGGCTGCAGTGCGGGGAGCCGGGGTGGCGGCCGGGCCGGCTTGCAGGGACCCCTCCGGTGGCGCCCCGTCTGCTAAGACCCTGTGAGCCTGGTGTCCGTCACCGCCCTGTGGTGGAATCCATCAGCCGCGCTCCTCCACGCGTCTCCTTGCTCCAGGAAGCACCTTTCCTCGACGTCGTCCGGGTACGCAGGACTGTCCGTGTGCGTCCCTTCCTCTCCCTGCAGAGGGGGAAGTCGGAGGTTCGCCCAGAGCGTGGGCGCTCTCCCCGAGCGGGTCCCGTTCCAACCAGGAAGCACCTCGTGGGGGCCCGGAACCCATTCCTCTCCCGCCTGCTCCGCACCCCTCCCGGGCCCCCGGGCGGACGGTTCGTCTTGCGTGGGGTGGCTCTGGACGGTTTTCAAAGCCCCGTCTCACGCCATCTGGGCCCAGAACCAAGCTCAGCTCCTCGGGGTCTGCGGCCTGGCACTCTGCTGAGGCGAATCTCTCCTTCCTCCTTCGACGTTCCGGAACTTTCTCCTTCTGACGTTTTTCCACCCGTCTCGAAACCACGGAAGACCCGTGGGGTCAGTGGGGTCGGGGAGTGGCTGGCGAGTTTTCTGGACCCGATGTCAATGTCGAAGGGATGTTGTTACTTAGTTGCCGCAACGGAACTCCCGAGATTACTCTGACCCGACTGCCGCTCTCCGCACAGTTCCCACGCGTGCCTGATCGCAGGCTCGTCCTCAGAGGGGCCGGTGCTTCTGGCTGGGACCTGAGGCCACGCCGGCACGCCACTGTGCGCCGTGCAGAGCTGTCCGCGGACACTGACTTCCTGAGGACTTCAGCACTTTGCACCATCGATCTGGAACCTTGGCGGCCCCTCCCTGCGGGCAGACTCTACGTCCCCGTGCCAGCCACCGCAGGTGAGGCCTCGGAACGTGCTTTGGACGATGGAAAGTCTCCGGCAGTGACGTGTCACTCCCTGGCAGTGACGTGTAAGGGCCCATGTAAGTCTGCCACGTGCCTTCACACCAGCCGTGGGCCAGTGGTGTGCTGGACAGAGGCTGCTCTGTCCACGTGCGCCCCACGGCAGAGCCACGGAAGATGTGCCGTAGACACACACCACAAGCGAGAAACGGGCCTTTCCCCTTGTAAGCCACTGAGTGTGGGGGTCACTGTTTCACAGCAGCTGCATGTGGCCACCCTGAATAGCACACGCACCCACTACACGCTCACCATTGTGCTAGATGTGCCATTTATTTACACGGACAACTCCTAGGCCATGACCCTGAAATAGCCTTGCTTAGTAGCAACTTCTTTTAAATCGGGGCACCGAGTCCCAGAGGACGGCAAGCCTCCTTTACCCAGAAGCCCCCGGCCCGGGATGCCCACTGGAAGGCGGATACCAGCAGCCCCGCCCGGGGTGACAGCGTGAGGCCGGGAACTCGGCCGCCCCGTCGCCCCGGAGACCGCACGCACTCCCAGGCCGACATCTGGCCGGCGGTCAGCGCTCAGTCGCCGAATCACTAAACAGATTATTTCCGGCAGGACTTCTGAGGACCCTCTGGGGAATTGTGTCCACGGAGAGAGTTTTAAGTTGCCATGGCAACAACAGGACCCTGCGGGAAGTTTCGGGTTGAGAGGCCAAATTCGCGGACAAAAAATAAAAGGATGGGGCACCGATGGTACAGCTTCAGCTCTTATTGCAACCGATCGCTCCTGCTTCCCCATCACAGCTCTGTCGGGGGTGTCAGCGGGTGCTCTTGAATAGTTGTGTTCCGCTGCCTGTGACCCAGTCCTTCCTTTTCAGGGAAGACACCTCGACTACGGGGGACCCACCCTCCTCCAGGGGTGAGAGTCAGAAGAAGTACCCACGACCATGACATGTGGACGACCCTCCCGGCCGTCCGGGAAGGATGCTGACCGTGACAGCCGACACGCACTGACTAGCTCTGCTCAGTGGTCCCCCGACACCCGCCTTTCGTGGTCCTGCAGCAGCAGCAGCGCCACTGAACAGAGGAGAGAAAGACGGGCAGAGGATGTAACAACTCACTCGGGGAGGGGGAGGGGGGCGTGGGGTCCAAGGGCGGGAACGCAGCCCCGGCACGACAGGGAAGACAGGCGCGCCGGCCAGCCCGGAGAGCTGGCTCCAGACGGCACCCTTGCTGTGACGAGAACCCCCGCCCTCCTGCACCCCTGTCCCCCACCCTGGCCCCAGCAGGGCAGCCTGCGGGACAGCCAGGGGAACGCTCCCATCCCCCAGGGGTGGGGACTGAGCAGCAGGAGACGCTGTGAAACCAGAGCGGGGGCAGGGCGAGCGCCGTGGGCAAGAAGGCGGCCGACACAGCCTCAACCTCTCTCGGTCAACTTGGGACACGCTGCCTAGAGCCCGGTTTTTAACCACCTTTTAAAGTTACGGTGGAGTCACAAGAAAGGAAGGCGGACTCCCAGGGCTGTGTCACAGAGGGAATGTGGCCACAGTGGGCTGGCGGGGGCGGGGGGTTGCTGGTCCACATGACCAAGGCCCTCGGGTGCCGACATTCACATGAAGACAGGCTGTGGCCCCGGGCGCGATGAAGTAGGGGTGGGGGTGTGGAAGCCCCGCGTGGAGCTCTGCAGTGAGGCCCCCACGGCCTCAGCGAAGGGCGGGCCGGGAAAACGCCACCCATCCGCACGGCGGGCAGAGGAGGGGACAGACAGTTCACCGGCTTCCACATGGGCCCTGGGGACAAAATAAAGAGAGACAAAAGCTTCATGCATCTGAGACCCTGATTTACACTCATCATAGAGTCCAGGAAACATCAAAACTGAAAATTAATCTAAGCATTCGTTCCGGGCAAGGAAAAGTGTCCCCGGACAGAAGGAAACGCAAGGTGGTCTCTCAGGCACTCTGCAGGGGAAGCCACAGTAGATTCCGACGAAACAGAGCCTTCACAAAAACGGACTTACAAGTATGTTATACTGCATATGCATTCATATATGTACATATATGTGTACTTACACATATGTACAGTCCACAGGTATCACAAAACAAAACACACAAGAAGATTAGAGATCCTCCGGCTTCAAGATTGAAAAATTAACAATCTCCAGAGCCCTGGCTAGCATAGCTCAGTGGATTGAGTGCAGGCTGCAAACTAAAGGGTTGCCGGTTCGATTCCCAGTCAGGGCACATGCCTGGGTTGCAGGCCAGGTCCCCCCGTGGGGGCATGTGAGAGGCAACCACACACTGATGTTTCTCCCCGCCTGTTTCTCCTTCCCATCCCCTCTCTCTAAAAATAAATTTTAAAAAAATATTTTAAAAAATGAAAACGAACAACCTGGAAAGTAATACAAACTGCATATGCTAAAACAAGTAAAACCATTAGGAGGCACGACACCCTCCAGGGTGAGCGAACTGCTCGACAGGAGAACGAGCGGATCTGCCCGGAGGCCGAACAGCACTTCTGGACACGCAGGGTGCGTTCAGCGGTGTCAACCCTCAGTGGGCAGAAAAGCCGCGGAGCAGACGCGGCTACGAAGAGGACGGGGAGTTGGACGACGGTGTGCCGGGACCCCCGAGGGTGCGACGCAGGACGGACGCACGGCCCGGCCGGCGTGGAGAGCAGCGCGGCGGGGCCTCGGGAAATCAGACGCAGAGCTGCCGTGTGACCTAGGAACTCCACCCCGGGCACGTGTCCGAGGGAACGAAGACACTGCCTTGAAGAGACACCGCGCGGCTGTGTTCTCGGCGGCAGCCCTGCCCACAAGCGCCGAGACGGGGAGACGGCCCGGAGCCGCACCGGTGGGCGAGCGCACCAGGACGCCATCTGTGCGCGCCAGCCTTCTTTAAGCGAGGAAACCCCACCACCCGTGACCACGTGGGTGGACCTTAGCATCACGCTAGGTGAACAGGTCCGGCAGACAAGGACAGATACTGCGTGATCTCACTTACACGTGGAATCTGGGGAAAAAACTCACAGAAAAAGAGATCAGACTGTGGGTCCCAGAGTGGGACGGCGGCGGACGGGGAATGGGGGGAGGTGGCCGAAAGTGACAAGCTCCAGTAGTAAGGTAAGGAAGCAGGAGGGTGTAACATACAACGTGACACATAACCTGCCGAGTGATCGACACAGGAGGCAAGAGACTAAGAACTTTTCATGTAGATGTCCCCAGCACAAGGAGAAATGTTTTTCCTTTTTTCCTTTCTTTGTGTTGCGTCTGTATGAGGCAATGGGTGTCGGCTGAGCCTTCTGTTGTGATCCCTTCACAACATAGTCCGTGTGCACAGAACCATCACGCGGTGTGCCCTAAACTTATGCAGCAAGGCATGCCAATTATGTCTCAGTAAAACTGGGAATAAAAGTTTTAAAAAGAAGAAAAACAAGCGCTGGCTGCTGTGGCTCAGTGGACTGAGCGCCGGCCTGCGAGGCAAAGGGTTGCTGGTCGGATGCCCAGTCGGGGCACAGGCCTGGGTTGCGGGCCAGGTTCCCAGCGGGGGGCGTGGGGAAGGCAACCACACCCTGATGTGTCTCTCCTTCTCTTTCTCCCTCCCTGCCCCTCTAAAAATAAATAAATAAAATCTTTAAAAAAGAAAAGGAAAGGAAAGGAAAGGAAAGCAAAACAGATGGAAAAGTGGTTAGTAGATTATTTGGAGGATAAAGTCAGAATATCTAACACGGGTCCTCAGAATTTCATGAGAGAGAGGAAGTATTAGAATCTAAAAGGAGTGAGAATTTCCTAGGAACTTCGTGTCTTAAATATAAGACACTAAAACCACAATGACCCAAGAGAAAAGTAGATAAATTGATCTTCATCAAAATTAAATACTTTCGTGCCTCAAAGAACACCACCAAGAGAGTGAAAAGAGGGGAAAGGGGGAAAGGTTTGCAGGAACAAGTATAAAGGACCCGTGACAAAAACGGGGGGTGGGGGGGACGGGAGGGAGGTGGGGAGGGCTGGGGGGTGGGCTGGGATGGGAGTAAAAGGCAGAAAACTGCAGTTGAACAACAATTAAAATAAAAAATAAAAAGAAAAAGAAAGTGAAAAGACAACCCACAGACTAGGAGAAAAAATACTTGCAACTCATGTATCTGATCAAGGGCTCAAACCGACAGTATAAAAAGCTCTTACAACTCAGCAATAAAAAGACAAACCCGTTTAAAAATGGGCAAACGGTTCAAATAGCCATTTGCCCAGAGAAGACGCACAAGCGGGCAACAACGACGGGAAACACTGCTGGACAAACAGCGTTGTGGGTCAGGGACAGGCGAACCAGGAGCACAGGGAGCCCCACCGCTCCACGGCTGCCGCCAGAGAGACAGCCAGTGTTCACAAGTGCTGGCACGGGTGTGGGGGAGAGGGAGCCCCACGCCAGCTGGTGGGGAGGGAGAACCGTGCAGCCCCCCCCGGGAACCAGTCTAGCGGTGCCTGCACAGAACCCCCGCGTGGACTGGGACTCCTACAACTGAGCGTGTGCCCCGCCACACGGAAGACCGGCATCCAAGCCGAAACCCGTGCAAGAATCCTCCGAGCGCCATCGATCCTGGTGACTGAAAAGTGGGAGCGACCACCATGTCCGCCGACCGGCGACCGGGGGAGCCAGACGCAGCGTGCCCGTGCCCCGGAGTGTCACTCAGCCACGGAGCCGAAGCCCGCGCACCGCCATGGGGATGAACGCCCGATGCAAGACCCCAGACGCACAAGGCCGTGCATCGTGTCCCTCCATTTACAGGAAAGGTATAAAATAGACAAGTTCGCCCTGGCTGGCGTGGCTCAGTGGATTGAGCACGGGCTGGGAACCAAAGTGTCGCAGGTTCAATTCCCAGTCAGGACACATGCCTGGGTTGCAGGCCACGGCCCCCAGCAACTGCACATTGATGTTTCTCTCTCTCTCTCTCTCTATCTCCCTCCCTTCCCTCTCTAAAAAATAAATAAAATAAAATATAAAAAAATAGACAAGTTCTCAGAGACAGAAAATAAAGTAGCAGGTGGTTGCCTATGGCCTGGGGGAGGGAGGAGCAGGGGGAGGCTGCTGTGGTCCAGGGTGTCTCCGTTGGGATGGAATGGGGTGAAGTTCTGAAATGGTGAGTGCAGCTGACTGCACAGCCCTGTGACTGCCCAGAGCCACCGAACCGTACATTTTTAGGGGCTGAGTCTTCCACTCTGTTCATTACGTTTCAGCGTTTAAGATGGCTGAAACCTATACATGGGGAAAAGAGGCAACTCTAAAAACAACACTGCTTCCACTAGAAAACACTGTTTTCCAACAAGAGAGTGTGGTTATAAATTAATTCCAATGTTAACAAACCAAACAAAACCACAGAACTCGACAACAGATGTCCGCTCACCCTGGTACTGATTTTGGAGCCTGCTGCCCAGGACCGGACTTCTGCAGCAGCCGCGGACCGCTGGGTTTTAGGGCTGCTGTCTGGGGCTGAGGCGCTGGGGGGGGGGGGGGCACAACCACAGCAGGTGGCAGGGAGGAAGGGGGTGTGAACGTGCCCACGTTCCTCTTCCAGCACCTCTGGCCAGCACCCGCACTGGCCAGCCCCAGGGGGACTCAGGGTCAAGTCCACCAACGCAGGTGGCACAGACCCACTTTCTGAGACACTGAGCAAGGTGCACAGAGAACATCCAGCTCCCGTGTTTGTGTCAGTTTGCGTAAGAGGTGACGTCAAAGGAGAATCCAGGTTGCCCGGCTAGGCCCGGCTCCTCACCTTGCGGGCCGGGAAGGGCAGAGTGCCTTTGACCGGCTGTCACGTGAGACAGCAGGAAGCAGACAGAGACACTTTCAGGACGAAGGGCGCCTGGCTGCCCGGACAGTGCCATCCGGCCTGGACATGCTCCAGCACTTGCTGCACAGACTCGGAACTTCCGCCGTCCCGGGCGATGGCCACAGCCCAGAGCCGAAGCCGCCGTGGGTTTCGGAAGCCTTTGGCACCTGGTCATTCCATTCATGAGAAGTGAAGTTCCGGTGAAAGGTCAAAAGGGATCTCTGCAAACCGGGATAACGAAAGTGCTTCTCAAGCCCTGCTGGTGTGGCTCAGTGGGTTGAGCGCCGGCCTGCAAACCAAAGGGTCACTGGTTCGATTCCCAGTCAGGGCACACATCTGGGTTGCAGGTTCCGTCTTCATTGGGAGCATAGCCAAGAGGCAACCAATCGCTGTTTCTCTCTCTGTCTTCCTTCCTCTCTCTCTAAAATCAATTTTCTAAGAAATCGCAAGCCTCACGCAGGGTGGGGACAGGCTGGACGGGCTGTCGTTGTGTCCCGAGGGCTGTCTGAGAACCTGTCGCGCACACACACGGTGGTTAAAGGAATGTGTCTGAGAGCTCTCAGCTGGCGTGGCGGCTGCCAGGCTGAAGGGCCCTCGTGTTGTCCGCCTGCCACGCTGCCCGGCGACCATCCAGTCAGCGTCACGCTCCAATGTCTCGTGAGGCAACCAAGGACGGGAGAGGGGAGGGTCACTCCTCCACACCCCCTGTTACTGAGAAATCTGGATTGAATGGCTTCTGGCTCCTGGATACCACAGCAGAGGGAGAGACTTCATTATCCCCCCGCTGCCTGTTCTTCCCACTCAGGAGTGGAAGCAGCCCTCACTGGCGTGGCTCAGGGGGTTAGGCATCACTCCACAGACCAAAAGGTCGCTGGTTCGGTTCCCAGTCACGGCACAGGCCTGGCTTGTGGGCCGGGTCCCCACTTGGGGCACAGGCCAGGGGCAGCCGGTCAATGTCATCGATGTGTCTTCCTCTCTCTCTCCCTTCCCCTGTGTCTAGAAAATAAATAAGTAAAGTCTTTTAGGAAAGAAGTGGAAGCCAGAGGAATAGAGGAGTGAGGAATGAGCAAGAACGTCTACCCGTGCTGTGCGTCCCCTCCTCCGGCTGGGGTCTGGACGCCCCCTTCCTGCGGGCACGCGTGAGCGAAGCTGACACAAACAGCCCCGCGTGCTCTCCCGGGGCTGGCGGGGCCGTCTCGGGCCGGGGGCGTGTGCGCACATTTGGGCGCGAGGACGCTCGTCGGGGTCTCCATCTGTCTCCCGCTTAATGACGGAGCCATAAATTAGCACTTCTCACGGGCGACATCCAGCAAATGCGATCAACACACTGACTTGAATGTCAGATAGGGAATATTTTTGACTTTTAAGTGTTTAGCCTCTTAATTTATGTTCCCATTTTGAAATCTAAATGAGCTCTTGAAATCTACCCAAACAGCACGATGCCGGGGATTATTTTTCTTTGTCTTCTCATTAAGAAGTTTCTCTGACTGAATCATTGGTGAGACGACGGTTCGGAGCTCCGCTTTCCCCCTAAAGGGCAAGAGGAGAAAGTATGTCTAACACTTCGACACTCTTACCACGAAGCCCGCTGTGCAGCGCGTGAACTGAGGTCTCGCGGACACGGCTCCGGCCCGGCTCCCAGGATGGCGCCGTCCTGCCTGCCCTGCGCTGCCCCCGCCCCACACACACCTTCCTCAGCAGGGAGGAGCGCGTCCCCTCTGGCACACACCCTCCTGTGGAAGCCAACTCCCTAGCTCGTCTGTGGGTGAGGCCACCCCACGGTTTGGGTGCACCCCCTGTGCACCAAGCCCCCCTCGGGCCCAACAGGAAAATGAGGTCGACGAGGTGACCCCCGACAGTCTTGGACGACCAGGGGCAGCACAGGACCACAGGAGAAGGGGCGTGCTAAGGAAGCGTGCAGTGAAAGAACCGCATGCATGCGTGTGCGTGTGCCAGTACGCTGGTACCCCCTTTTTCTCATCCCTTGCCCAGAGAGCCCCAGTTCTGTGGGGGGAGGTGTCGTGCCCAACTCTGAGCAGTGGATCCGGACCGGGCGAAGGCAGTCACTGTCACCTGGTCCTCTGGGCTCCCTGGCCTTTGCCACTGCGCCAGGGGACACAACTCTCACTCTCCTGCTGAACTAGGGAGGCTTCTGGGGGCTCCCAGGAGCTCCGGGGTGGCCCCCGCCCTCCCCTGGTTGGAATGGCGACGCGATCTTTGAAGTGGTGATGCCACCTGGAGCCCGAGAGTGCGGGAGGAAGACGGCGAGACGCCAACCCAGAAACCCTCCCTGCCGAGCCGGAGCCGGAGCCGCCCACCTCCGAGCTTCGGGTTGTGTGCGAGGAGCGAGGCCCCGTGGCAGGCAACAAACGCATTCCCCGGAGACACCCACGGGCATGGTGACCTGCGTGTAAACACAGAAGTACTAAGGTGCACACACCGAAAGGGCAGAGTTGCTGGAAAGCTAAGCATTAGCCCTGGGTCTGCTTCCCAGTTAGCCTCAGAAAACCCAGCTGGTCCGATTTCAGTTCCTCACCCGGGCGCTGACTCATCAGCCACCAAGACAGCGGGTCCTCGAGTGTGGGCTGCAGGCTGGAACACATGTGAGAGAGAGAGAGGAAGAGAGAGAGAGGGAGAGAGAGGCTGTTCCAATGACGCACTCCGCCAGGCCCGGGAGAAGAGACAGGCACCAAGCGTTCTGACTGGCTTCCCTGCTCCAGACCCACCGACCCCCTGGGGGACAGGGCGCGGGGGCAGGTGCTGAGCCTCCTGGCTAAGAAGCTGCAAGTGCAGCCCCTCTGGAGTCGGGTGAGAAGGCTTCTCCATCGTCCTAACAGGCCGGGACCCACAATGATCTACAGGTGTAATGCAATTCCCACCAAAATTCCAACAACCCTTTCTAAGAAGATGAAAAAGCCAATCCCCAAGTTTATATGGAACTGCTAGGGCCTTGGAATCACCGGAACAAACTGGAAAAGGAAGGACAAAGTTGGAGGACCCGCACTTCCCGGTTTCAAAACTTACCCAAAGCGAAAGCAACCGAGCAGTGTGGAGCCGGCCGAAGGGCAGAGAGAGCGAGGCGGCAGGGTGGAGGTCCAGACACAAGCCCGCACAGGGACGGCCGTCTCCTTCCGGCAAGGTCTCCCAGACCATCCGACGGGAAGAGAGCAGTCTCTTCGACGGGCGTTGCTGGAACAACCGAGCGTCCTCAGGCCAAGGAATGGGGCCGGGCCCTTCCCTTACGTCACAGACAGCATCTCACTCAGAAGGGACCAGTGACCTTCTCATAACAGCCAACGCCACAGAAGTCTCAGAGGACAACATGCAGGTAAACCTGCTGACCCTGGGGCTGGCGGTGGACTCCTAGACAGGACACCGAGGCACAAGCCACAAAACAAAGCACTGGTAGACTGGACTTAATTAAAATGCAAAAAGAATTATCCATCAAAGGACAACATAAAAATACCCCACAACACACAGAATGGGAGAAAATATTTTAAAATAGTTTACCTGACAAGGGTCTACCATCCAGAATATATAAAGAACTCCTATAATTCAACAAAAAAAATAAGCAACCCAATTTTAAAAATGGGCAAAAAACCTGAATAGGTGTTTTTCTAAGAAGATACACAAGTGTCCGACGGGCACATGAAAAGACGCTGGGCATCCTTGGCCAGCAGGGAGAGGCGCGTTAAAGCCACACCCCCTGCCCTGACCAGGGAGGCTCAGCTGGCCGGGTGTTGTCCAACCAGTCGATGTTTCTCTCCCTCCTTCTCTCCCTCTTTCTCTCCCTCTTTCTCTCCCTCCCTTCCCCCCTCTCTAAAACCAATAAGCATGTCCTTGGGTAAGGATTAAAAAAAAAAGAAATAAAACCACTTACAGTTAAAAATCCATTTTTTAAAGGAAAAGGATACATACTTATCTTAAGCACTTCATTTTAACTTAACACATATAAATGTCCATTCCTATCTTTTATTTTAAGACTTTATTTATTTACTTTTAGAGAGAGGGGAAGGGAGGAAGAGAGGGAGAGAAACATCAACGTGTGAGAGATACATCAACTGGGTCCCTCTCTCACGCCCCGAGCTGGGGGCCTGGCCCACATCCCAGGCATGTGCCCTGACTGGGAATCGAACCAGTGACCTTTCAGTTCACAGGCCATTGCTCAATCCACTGAGCCATACCAGCCAGGGCTCCTATCTGCTGACGAACACCCAAAGCCTTTCTTGGCTATGGGTGTGCTGATTGGATGGCTTCGTTGTTTTTCTTGTATAAATCCCATCCCTATATTTCTAGTTTTGGCTTCTTTAAACTAGAACAAGAATGTGAAGATACTGTGAAGTGTTCTGAGCATGGAATCCTTCCAGATCTTCGCAACATTTTTCAATTCATTTTACAGTTGTCTCAACCACACCAAATTAAGCAACATTTTTGAGCAACTCACATTTGTTGAGTCTCACAGACGCATTCAACTGGGTCTCACAGACACAACTCCGTGGGGTACATTGTATCTTTTTGCACAGAATCAAAGTCACAGAAAAAAAGAGATTTTTGTCTTATTTCCCGGTTTTATTTTGAGCACAAAGAGCTTAGCATGTTGTAGGTGTTCACTTTCTTTTAAAATTGGGTTCACAAGATATTAAATTAAATTTAGTTAATTAATACAGCCCTGGCAGGGCTGCTCAGTGGGTTGGAGTGCTGTCCCAAGCGCCAAAAGGTTGTGGGTTCCATTCTGGGTCAGGGCGCGTACCTGGGTTGCAGGTTCAACCGGTCCCCCACCGCCCCCATCAGGGCACGTATGGGAGGCAGCCAATCGATGTTTCTCTCTCCTTCTCTCCCTTCCTTTCTCTCTAAGCATACCCTCGGGTGAAGAGTTTTTTAAATACTTAATTAATTATGGTAACAGTACAGCCAGTATAAAATCATCTGGGAGCTAACACAGCTGACCCCCCCCCCCCCCCCACAGTGAGCCCGGCGGCTGAACCAGCAGGTGAGTGGTGGAAGGGGCCAACCAGCTCTGAGCGCGGCCCACTGCCGCCCAGGCCCGGCGTGTCCACCATGTCCACCAAGCCAGGGCGTCCACTAGGTGGCCGTCCTCTCTCCTGACGTGTGAGGCGCCTGGTGCCCCGAGGGCCCAGGGGGTCCGGGGAAGGCACACACAGAGCTTCTCCACCTGCAACTCGGGAGGAGCCCGTTCCCAGGACGCCCCAGGACGGCTGCCGCTTGTCCTCACGGCCTCGAGGGGCTGCCGCGTCCCCGCGGGGCGTCCATTGTGCCGCCGCTGGAGGAGCGACATGTCCACCCGCCTGGAGGCCCTCTCTTCGTGCCCTTCTTTGCCAAGCGCGCGCTCGGATGACATCGTCAGAGACCCGTCTGGAGTGGGCACAGCCCTGCCCACACCTTGGTTTCCGCCTGCAAGACCCGAGCTGGACCTCCGACCTCTAGAAATGGAACTGGTTGGTGGCGTTTCGCTGCAACTGCCACAGGAAACCAGTCCAGCGACCTCTGGGGCCAGGGGGTGGACACCCCCTCCCTCTCACCTACAAACGGAGTCTCTCACACCCACACTGACACCCACGCACACCCGCATGCTCGCACGGAGATGCACTCCCGCCCCCCATGTACACTCCCTCACGCACACACACTCACACACGTGCCCTTAAGGGCTAATCCACGCCAGTGCCCTGGATCTCGTGAAATCACGCCTAAGGACTCTTCAGGGTCCCCAGGGAAAACTTTAATCTCCTCGAGCCAGGCCAGGGAAGAACTGGCAATGAAACGGGCTGCAGGACCTGAAGGGGCTCCACAGCGCCCCCTCCTGCCGGGCTCTGCCTGGGCCTCCCTGCCCTGGCCCAGGCCTTGGCGGCTCCCCACAGCCCCTCGCTGGGCCACTCGGACCGCACCCTGACCCCTGGGAGGATCTCTCTGCCCGCCTCCAACCACGCCTCTCTCCCTCTGGCGCCTGAGGGAGTCCCTTGCTTTCTGCCCCCTCCCGACGCCTGTCTGGTCCCCCCCCCCCGGGTAGTTCCAAATGTCCCTCCTGACACCAGCCTACGATTCTGTCTGACTCGCCGCCACTCTCCTCAGCACTCGCTGGGCACCTTTTTTAATTCACCGATTAAGCATCGCTGGACAAATACTCTCCTTAAAATAGGAGGCCCCGATCAAAGCACTGGACTTCAAGTGCGAGGCGATGGAAGAGGGGTGGAGGGGAGTATCCCGGGGACACCAGATTGTCTTTGCCTCCAGGGCCACTGGCTGCCAGAAGCTGACTCAGGTGCCGCGTTGGGAAGGAGCTTACAACTGCCCTTGGGGTCGGCGAGACAGGTGCCATGTGGAGCAGCAACGCCCGCCGTGGGCACGAGCGAGGGGAGGGTGGCCCCCGCGCCACGTGCGCGCGGCCCAGAGAGGCCAACCCCCGCCTGTCGGCACCTTTCCCCGTGACTGAAGCCCGACGTCAAAATAGCTTTTTGGCAGGAAAAATGCAATCCACTTATATCGAGCTCCGTTTTCCCACATTTTGCAAACCATCGCAGCATTCAGAGCAAAGAGGAAAACATCGGGTCCAAATTCTCAAAACCATATGTATTTCCCCGAGCAAGGGAAACACGCCGTGGCGGAGAAGCGGGGAGAGTAGCGCCGCCGAGCAGGTGCACGGAGCGTGGCCAGGAGCAGTCTGGAGGGTCGCTGGCACACAGGCGGCTCCGGGAAGAGAACCGAGTGAAGTTCTAACCTCTCGCTTGGACCACACTTCCCTTCCACAGGCTGCCCTCTGCTGGTGCCGACAAGCAGCAGACTTGTCTGAGACTGAGCTCGCTAGAGGGGACCGCAACGGAAGGGGACCAGAGGCCATTTGCTGCCCTAAGACCTGGTGATGGTGGGGGGAACATGCTGTGGCTATTGGTGATGGTGATGGTGATGATGATGGGGAGGAGGAGGATGATGGGATGATGATGGTGAGGAGGAGGAGGATGGTGATAATGATGATGATGATGATGGGGTGATGGTGATGGTGAAAATGATGATGGTGGTGATGATGGTAGTGTCAATGGTGAGGATGATGGGGATGATGGAGAAGATTGTGATGGTGATGATGGTGATGATGGTGATGATGGGGTGATGGTAATGGTGGTGGTTACAGTGACAGTGATAATGATGATGGTGATGATAGTGAAATGGTGATGATGGGGGTGATGATGGGGATGATGATGGTGAGTCGGATGGTGATGGTGAGGAGGAGGAGGGTGGTGATGATGATGATGATGGTGATGATGGGGGTGATGATAGTGGTGGTGGTGATGATAATGGTGGTGGTGATGATGGTGGTGGTGAGGATGAGTATGATGGGGATGATGATGGTGGTGGTGAGGATGGTGATGATGGTAGTGACGATGACAATGGTGATGATGGGGGTGATGGTGAGGATGGCAGTAATAACTACTGCACATGTCGCATTTCTCCATGCCTGGCTCTGTTGCAAATGCTTTATGTATGTACGTTAATTTCACCCTACAACACGCTATGGGGCAGGTACTCGCATGATCCCCTTTTTCACGTGAGGAAACTGAAGCACAGAGAAGTCCTGCCACTCGCCCAAGGGAGCACAGCTAGCAGGCAGAGAGAAGGGGAGAGGCTCCGAACACCCTGCTCCAAAATACAGATTAAATAACTATCCCTGGTACTGGTCCTGTTTAGGGTTCTTCTCCCTCACAGGGAAAGCCCGGCCTCTGTGTGAAGGCCAGTCGTCCCACAGGTGTGTGCGGCACCTTAATCCAGCGTTACTCCGGATACTCGGGGGGTTTTCATTGGGGTGGGAGGGGAGGGGTGGCACTGAAGGAGAAGCCCCCGGGAGAACAGGTTTGGGGGAAGGGCTGCCGCAGTGGGAGGGGCTTGTCTCAGGCATCCCTAAGGTAGAGACACATCTGAGGGGGGAGTAAGGTGTCCGTGGGTGGGAGGGCTCCAAGCCTGAGGCTCATTCACCTCCTGAATTTCCCAAGAGACCACGTGGGCCACAGAAGAGGGGAGCCGGCAGGTGCAGGCGCCAGGGCAGCTGGCGTAGAGCACAGGCGTCTGCCAACCAAGAGAGGCCGGAGCAGGTGGGGCTCCCCAGGCCTCCTTTCCTTCAGGTGCCGCAGAGAAGCCTTGGTGGGCTGGGAGGGGGCTTAAGCAAGAGAGTGGCATTTTTAAGGAACTCTGGCTGTGTCTGGGGGGGGCGGGGGCTAAAGGGACCAGAGAGGAAGCAGGGACCACCGGGCGGCTCTCAGCACAAGTCCAGGCCGGCCCCCTGGTGGCAGTTCAGCGGGAGCAGAGGGGGCAGAGTCGGAATCTGTCTCAGACGAGGGCGGCGGGCGGGGGCGGGGCGCTGTGCTGGAGGCGGGAGCAGGGAGCAGAGCAGAACCGAGGCTCTGACCTTTGGGGGGAGCAGCTGGGCGGATGCGGGTGTCACCGTGTGAATGGGGACGATGCGGATGGAGTCCGTGGTTTTCTGCTTTGGCAGTGGGCTGGGCAGGGGACTGATTTTGGATCCCCCGTTAGACGTGGGGAGGCGTTCAAAGCAGGACGTTGGAGATGCAGGCCCGCCGTGGCAGTGTCCTCCATGTCAGGGCCAGGCCGGGAGAACCGGCCGAGCCACCCGGCAAGGTGGCGACGAACACCGCGCGTCTGTGCGGAGCCGCACAGCTCCCGGGCGCCTGCTGCGCACCTCCGCGCGTTCCCGGGGGCGGTTCATGCTTCCGCCGCTTTACTGACTGATGCTATTCTGCATGTGCGTCTCGCTTCAGAGCGGCCGCCGCCCCAACGCCACCCACACACCTGCGGGCTGTCTCTGTCACCGTCTGTTCCTTTGAACAGCACTGAGGAGCAGAGATGCAGCCACGAGCCCCGTAATTACACCTGTTGAAACTTGCACCTGCGGAGGCACCAGACGACAACGACGGGGTTCGCCCACCCGCGCGCCTGCTCCGGGAAAGCAGCCCTGGCTGGTGTGGCTCCGCGGGCTGAGTGAGCGCCGAGGGATGCTTGTCACGTGCGGGGGAGCCCTCTGCTGGCCGGCGGGGTCTCTCCACTCGCTGAGGCTTCTCAGCCATGTAGTATGAAAGCATTGCACCAGCGTTCCCCTTCATTTTCGTAAAAACGCCCTTGGGATAAAAACGCTGATGGGGAACTCAGGAGTTGGAAAATGTTAGTGTTAGATAACAGTTAACAAGCCTGGCGGTTAATGCACATGAGAAGCT
This sequence comes from Phyllostomus discolor, assembly GCF_004126475.2. Taxonomy (NCBI): domain Eukaryota; kingdom Metazoa; phylum Chordata; class Mammalia; order Chiroptera; family Phyllostomidae; genus Phyllostomus; species Phyllostomus discolor. Next base: position 1,295,670 of record NC_040904.2, on the reverse strand, counting down.
GCTGATTCAGGAACTGCAGTGCAGGGCCCACCCTGACTCCGGGGGACCACAAGGGATTGGACCTTGGTGCTCCAGAAGCGATGGAGCTGCCAGCTGAGCCCTTGTGTCCCAGGGAGAGACGTCCCGCCGCCTGGGACACAGATAAAGAAAGTCACCAGGACGCAGGACCCAGGAAGAAAGTCACGGGTCAGCGGATGAAAGGATGTCAGGGGAATTGCCGGGCTGCAGCTGTTATCTGATGAACTGCTCTCCTGGGTCCCAGACCCCTCACCTGCACTTCCGCCCCCTTATATAAAGGCAGGCTTGAGCCCTGGCTGGCGTAGCTCAGTGGATTGAGCGTGGGCTGAGAACCAAAGTGTCTCCGGTTCAATTCCCAGCCAGGGCACATGCCTGGGTTGCAGACCACGGCCCCCAGCAACCGCACATTGGTGTTTCTCTCTCTCTCTGTCTTTCTCCCTCCCTTCCCTCTCTAAAAATAAATAAATAGATAGGTAGATAGATAGATAGATAGATAGATATTTTTTGAAAGGAGAGGTAAGAGTCTGCTAGGGCGAGAACCCGCTGTCTTCTCCGATCGCCGGCATCTGAATGAAGGGCCCACGGAGATTCAGCCCCTGTCTCTGCCTGTCGGGTCTGCTGGGGACAGGCAGCAGGAATGCCAGCTTTTCCGGTTTCAGTCCCACACGGCGACCACAGGACGTTTGTAGGATGGTTTAACTCGTCATCACGAACAACGTCTCTGTGCTAGAAGACCCAGGACTTTATGGTTCAAGAGAGGCACGCTGAGGGAGAAAAGTGCTCGTGTGTCGGAGATTCCTTCATCCCTCCACTCACCACCCGGGTCAGGATCCGGCCCTCGGGGCAAAGCGGCGGTTTCTCGGCTGAAAGGAGGTGAGAAGCATCTAAACTTTCCTGGCGTCTGCTGCATAGGGAGGCCACAGGAAACCGGTCACCGAGCAGTCCCCCCAAAAGCGAGAGGCCTCGTGGAGTTGTGAGGATGCTCCCCCCATTCTCGGACGGGATGGCGTTTGCACAGCTGCTACGGGAAGGCAGCTGCCCGCAGGGATGACGACGTAGACGGTGCGGAAGCAACACCCTGACCCCGATTCTAGAATGGGGGACCGCACAGAGCTGCAGGGGGTGCGGGGTTGGCTGAGGGTCTCCCGCGCCAGCAGGACCGGCCTTCCCTGGCTGGCAGTGGGGACCCCAAAGGCTCACCGACTGGGCACTGACAGACATGACCAGGCCCGCGCTTGCAGGGAAGGGGGGCGTGGGCAGGACGGTTGCGAGTGGAAAGGGACAAGAAGAATGGCCACCTCAGCAGCTCTTCCCACCATCCACAGGAGGGCGCTCGGGGGCCTCCGCTGGGGCTGTAGTTCTTGGAAAGAGAACAATCAGGTGGCGTGGAAGGGAGGGGGCAGGCATGGGCTCCACTGGGAACCGCACCAAAGCGCTGGGAAATAAACTCCACTTTTATCGAATGCTTCGTGCTCCTTCCTGTACACCATCCGTCTTCCTCCTCCTGGCCGGACTGGCCGCGGCCCCAGGCACAGGGCTGCCCCAGTTCTCAGACCCTGGGATTGGAGGTATTTAAGTATCAGCTGAGAGCACTGCCACCCCCTAGGGGCGCCTTTGGGAAAACTGGGAATTCTATTCTATTTCCCTGGCTCTGTTAAAGGAATCTAGCCCCAGACAAGGCATCTGCATCTTCAAATCTCATCCCCCTGGTCCCTAAATCAGGCTCCGCTAACCGCCCCATCCAGTGGGTACGTGGTAGAGCAGCTCACTAATGGCCAAGGGCCCTGGGCACCTGTGAAACCAGGTGTAAATGTCTGTGTAGCTGGCTCTTAAGTAAGGACAGGTTGCACACGCACACATTGGTGTGGGGCTGGCGCTTCCAGCCACAGCTGAATCTCCATGTGTCTCAAACTGGTTAGCTCACATCAACAGCACTTTTCCAAAACCTCGGCTTCCCTTGGCCTCCGTGTGAATAACCAGGACGAAGCCTGGGAGGCAGCAGGTGTCCGGAGGTCACGCCCCCTGGGCCCGCCTGGGCTGCCCTGGGCCGCATCCTCATCAGCCACCATGTCCTGCTTGATCACGGACTGATGAAACCCAGCCCCACCCTCCGACCAGCGGCTGCCCCTGCCCCTGTGTCAGGCTGCCCGCCAGGGGGTCCAGGGGGTCTCCTCTGACTAGGAACAGCTGTTAGAGCACAGCCGAAGAACCTGGCGGCCCCAGGCACAGGCGGCGGGTGGGCACAGGGTCTCGGACACCGCCCCACTGGGGTCTGAGGGGATAGCCGAGACCCTCTCATTGGTGGACAAAGGCGGAGTGAAGGGGAGCCCCAGGACTTGCCTGCCTGTCACCACGGCCGGGCACAGGCTGAATGCCGACAGCTCGGGAAGGAAACAGACGGAGCAAGTGCGGTGTATCCGTGGGGCGGAATTCGGGGCAGCAGTAAAAAGACAGTAACTGCATCTGTGTGTGTGTGTGTGTGTGTGTGTGTGTGTGTGTGGTCAGCGCTCACAAACGCGATGCGGAATGAATAAAGGAGGCTTCAGACGGTGTGTTTAGTGCAGAACCTACTTCACAGACACGCACACTTGCTGTGTTGTATCCATGGAAAGTACGTTTAAAGGCACACGTGATTACAGACAGGCTGAACCAACTCCGAGTCCGGAGGCTTTGCTGGAAATGAACGACAGACTCGCTCAGTGCTCTTCCAGTCTGCAGACTGGAAACTCAGCTGAGCAAGAAGCCAGGACGGCTCGAAGACGAGTCAGAAGCTCTCGCAGCCAAAAGCCCGCTCTCGAGACTGGGCAGTCCTGCGTCCCTCCCCTGGCACACTGGTCCAGGACGGTCCCCAGCCAGGTGTCCAGCAGCGAGGATGACAGTGCCAAGTGGTCCAGAGGTGGGCGCCAGGAGGTCCGGTCACGTCCAGGGGCCTGGACACCGGATGTCAGGTGGTCCGGACACGTGAGTGCTTCGGCGGGTACTGAGAGACCGCCCTGGAGGGGCAGACCCTCCCGACCCTGCTCTGGGGCAGCCCGGGACGGTGCGAAGGGGCCCAGGTTTCCGGGCTGGTTAAAGCAAGGACGGAGCATTTCCTAGGCTTCAGCCCTCACAGTGTGGATCATTTCAGCAGCGGGCTTACAGCGCCTCCATGGCATGCATTCCCTGTCTCCGCCCGTCCCTCAGGGGTGTGACGCACACGTTTTCAGTGGGCCGGAGGGATGCTCACCAAACCTGTAGCAGGAGGAGAGGACACAGGGCCTGGGGGAGAGCCGATGGGGCTTCCATTCTGTCCGCATCGTCTAACGTCTCCTGTTTGAAAAGACGGCAAGCCAGTACGGTGTGGTTAACTCAGAGGCGTCACACTCATGTTCACCGGGGGCCACATCAGCCTTGGGTTGCCTTCAAAGGGCTGAATGTAGTTTTAGGGCTGTGTCAATGTAACTGCTCCTTAATTGTTAAGCGAGAGCTTGGTGCTGCTGCTGGGTAGAAACAAGGGCTGGATAAAGGTCCTCGTGTTTGCACCTGTGGAGGGCAGGCCCAAGGTCCTCGTGTTTGCACCTGTGGGTTAACTGGTGTCCACCCTGGCAGTGAGAAGAGATGGTAGGAGGAGAACCGAGAGGGGCCAGCCCCTCTCCTCTGGGTGACGGGCTCTGGACCACTCCACAAGGGGCCCCCCTCCCCCCCTGACCCCCGCTCCGTGAAGGGAGAGGACCTGCTGCCTCCGTCCCCCGGCTCCCTGCATCCTTCCCAGGGACGTTTCCCGCTGGGGCTGCAGGTGAGAACAACCAGAGGACAGAGGAGGACTTAGAAATGCACGGAAGTAAGAAGCCGAGGACCACCAGGGCAGAGGGAAGTCTGAGGAACCGGCCGCAGGTCCAGGGCTTGAAGATCCGCGCAGTCTGGCATGGCCTCGCCCACCGTTCCACCTCTCTATCCGTTCATTCATTCATTCATGTGTTCGTTCATTCACTTGTTCATGCGTTCATTCATTCATTCATGTGTTCATTCGTTCATCCCGGTCCGTCTACAACCGTGTCAGGCCCTGCAATGCATGCTGTGGACCCTACAGAGAACGTCACGGTGCCCCATCCTTGAGGCGCTCTGGGCCAGGGCAGCAGACAGACGTCAGGCAGCCCCAGTTATGATGCAAGGTCAGGCAGGGGTGAGGGCTACCAAGGAAGGCAGATTTGAACAAAGATAGAAAAAAGCTGGAAGTAGGGCTGTCTCCTCCTTGGGGGGCGGTCAGGGCAGGCCCCCCAGCAGCTGGCTCAGCCACCGAGGTTCTGATGAAAGGGGGGTCCCAGGCAGAGAAAACAAGTGCCAAGCCCCCAAGGCGGGACCCCATTAAGGAGTTCTAAGAAAGCAGAGGTGCTGGCCCACGCAAGCCGGGAGGAGAGTGATGGGAGGTGAGAAGAACAGGGACACTGAGGCCGGGGACCTCTGTCAGCCCAGGTGAGGACTTTCCCGTCCTCCTGTGTTTACGTGGGCTGGGGGCCCTGGGAGAGTTTTAAGCAGGGGGACGACAAGACCCGGTTTTCCTTTTACAGTGTGGCGCTGGCCTGGCCCCAGGTGGGTCAGCTGGCCCTCTGTGGTGTCCCAGGCCAGAGGTCTCTGGGACCAGCGGGAAGTCATGATTGCTGAGGTGTCAGGCCTTCATGCACAGGCCCTTGCTCCAGCTCCACGAACCCTCCCTCGAACCCTCGGACTTTCCCAAGTGGAAAGGGTGAGTCGGGTGTCTGTTGTTATGTTAATGTGGCGTGTTTACTGGTTGCCAGGGAAACCCACCCCGGCAGGGGGTTGGGGGGGGGACTGAGTTCAGTCACCAATGGCCAGTGACTTAGTCACTCCTGACTGTGGGACAGAAGCCTCCACAAAAACCCAGGGGACGGGCAGTCCACTGGCCCTTTCTGGTGGGGAGCTTCCCCACGTCGTCTTGCCCCCACGGACGAGGCCAGAGGCCCCTCGCTCAGGTTCGCCCTCTGTGTCTCTTCGCCTGGCTGTCGGACCCTGCACTTTCATTTCCTTCGTAACAGATCGGCAGGTAGTGAGTACACGGATGGATGTTCTTGAGTTCCGTGAGCCGTTCTAACAAATTAATCAAACCCAGGGAAGGGGCCGTCAGAATCTCCAACCTGTAGCCAGGGGGTCGAAGTCAGTGCCGGTGACCGGTGGCCGCAGTGGAGGGCAGTCTCGTGGGCGGAGCCTGTGCCTGCGGAGTCCGGTTCCGTCTCCGGGCAGAGGGCGGCAGAGCCGGGCTGAAGTGCTGAGCGCCCTGCTGGCGACTGAGGGTTGCTAGTCGGTGTGGGGAAGCTTCCACCGGCGGGGATGAGGGCCCAGCACCCCCTTTCCACGACCTGTGTTTCAGTCCTCTCCCTAGATGCAACCCTCCTGCCCCCTTTTCCAGCTGTTGGCTCGTTTTTTGTCGGCATGACTCGCACGTCCTGCCCCCAGAGCCCCCAGCTCTGAGCCGCACTTCTTCTAACCGCTCTGTCTCCTGCCTGTCCGCTCGGGCCCCGGGGCGCAGCAAAGGGCCCATTTGCATCTCACCACCTCAGGGGAGCAAAGGAGGGGGTACGTGCAGTAAACAAATAATGGGGGCAGGGGGAGCAGGGAGCGCTGAAGCAGAAAGAGGAGGGGCAGTGAGCCAAGCCCGAGTCCGTGTGCCAGATTGCCGTGCCGGAAGCGCCGCTGCGGCGGGCACAGGTTCAGCAGGTGCTCAGTTTCGAAGACTCTGCGCTATTTTTCAGCTGCACCGGGAGGGGACCCTTAGGGGGAGAGCCCCGCCCCTCACTCTGCAGCAGTGGGTGGGGGGGCGGCGCTGGAGAAGCAAAGAGGTGCCACGGGCAAGGTCTCGGGCTGGGGAGAGTCGGGCCCAGCCGTCCCCCTGCCCATGCCCACCCCCCACCCCCGGGGCCTCCTTCCCCGTGCCCGTCCCCGGCTGTGGAGAGGCGAGGTGACAGTGAGCTGAGCTCGGCCGCACTGCCCCGGTGCTAACTCTGAAACCAGTTAGAGGAACAGAAACCTGGGCAGGGTGCACCCACCCACAGACAACACTGGGGAGAAAGTCGGACACTTAAAATAGAAGGAGAAAACGGTCTCTCGGGTGACTGAGAGAATTATTTTTAGTGGCAGGGAGAGCCGCCCGTGAGAAGCCCCGCTCTGACTTAGAGCCGCCGGCGCGGTCACCAGGATGACCTCCTCCGGCACGGCAGTCCGTCCGTGGGCTGCTGTGCGGGAGGCCAGGAGCCCAGGAGCCCAGGAGCCCAGGAGCCCGCCGGGCCCCGAGACCACGGCCGTCTTCTCCTCTGGCCTCCACGGTGACCCGGGAGCACTGGCCCCGTTCCGTCGTTCCATCAGTACCAAGGGTGAGCCTGGGGCTCGGGGAGGTCCAGTGACTCCTTCCGACCACGCAGCGGGTCCGGCCCACGGCCGCAGCGGCTGAGTTCTCTGTCGTGCGAGGTGCAGGGAGGCCCAGCTGGGAGCTGGGACGATGCGGGGTGAGTGTGGACTTCGCCACTCCCCACAGAGAGCCAGCACCCCGAGGCTCATCCCGAACACACAGTCACACCGCAGGGGGGACGGGGGGAGGCGAGGGGCCCAGGGGGAGGAGAGGGGAGGGGCCAGGGGAGAAGCCTCGGCTGTCACTCCCGGGCACGGCTTCTCCTCCTTGGTCTCCTGCCACGGTCTTCCTCGGCACTCTCCGCTCGACGCGTGACTGAGGGACACAGCGGGCAGCTTTCTTTTCCGGGGGTCTCCCTCCCTCGGTCACCGGCCCGGTTCCCTACCGAGAAAGATTCGGCCCGCGGAAGCGGAGAGTCACTTCTGGGAAGAACCAAGGAGGGTCCCGGGGAGCGAGTGCAAGGAGAGGGCCAGCACCCCATTCGTTCACACAGCAAACGTCCATGTGGCGTCCCTGGAGCTGAGCTTTAGGGCGACCGTGGAGAACGGGACGGGGCAGCCCGGGCCCCGGGAGCTGGCCCTCAGAGAGAAGACAGGCACCGAGGAAGCCATCTATATCCCTGACGTGGCCCTAAGCCTGTCCGAGCCGCCGTAACAAAATGCCGTGGGCCAGGTGGCTGGCGATCAACGGAAGTTTATTCCTCACACTTCTGTAGGCCGAGAGGTCCAAGGTCAAGGTGCTGGCAGCTTCGGTGCCCGGGAGAACTCAGTGCCTGGTTCACAGATGGCCGTCTCCTTGTGCCCTGGCACGGCGGGAGGGGTGAGGGGCACTCAGGGTCCCTTTCCGAAGGGAGTGTGACCCCATGACCTCACCACCCCCGGAAGGCTCTCCTTCCTGGCACTGTCACCCCCGGGGGCAGAATTCTAACACACACATTTTGGGGGGACACGACCCTCAGGCCAGAGCGTGGACTCGCACACCTCTGGCCCCTGGGTGTCCAGGGGTCAGAGCTGACAGGCACACGGGCCCTCCCCTCTGCTCCCTCCACTTGCCCGCAAGGCCGTGTCCCACCCGGTGAGCGTCCGATCCAAGCGGAGGAAGGAGTTCAAGGCCTCCGTGCCTCCGCGGCCACCGCGGCACCGGCGGGGCAGTGACGGGCTGTGCCTAGTGCAACAGTGACAGGCGACGTGTCTGTGACACGGGGAGGCGGGCGAACGGTTTGGAAGGAGTCGTTTGTATTTTCACTCTGATAAGAGCTAGAAGAAAAGCCTGGCCAGGTGGCTCAGTTGGTTGGAGTGTCATCCCAGCGTGCCCAGGTCGCGGTTTGGGTCTCCCTGGGGTCGGGGCGCGCGGGCACACGCACACACACACACACACACACACACACACAGGAAGCAAACAGCAAGTGCATGAGTAAGTGTGGCCACAAATCCGTGTCGCTCCCTGCTTCTCTAAATCAAACAAAAGAACAAAATATTTATCTTTTTGTAATTTAAAAAGTCTGAGTTTTTCTCCTTCTTGAGGACCTAAAGCTTCAAATATGTCCCTAAAATCCATGTAACTAAAACAGGGATCAGCGGACCTTTGGGGTAAAGGGTCAGAAAATGAATAATTTCAGGCTCTGTCTGCTCTGAGTACACAACTCAACAGCGTAGTGCCAGGGCAGCCAGGGCAGCCAGAGCCGTATGCAAATGAGTGGGTGTGGCTGTGCGCTGAGAAAACTGTTTATGGAAACAGGCGCCGGGCCCCATTCGGCCCGACCGTTGAGTGCCAACCCCCGATCTAAAACACTGTACAAAAAGTAACAAATAATGCACTTTCATGTAAAACATTTTTCTCAAGCATAGCAGGCAGAAAAGCAAACCTAGGTCAAAACCACACCGGTATTTGAGGAGAAACACCTAAAACTGAGAATTAACCATGGTGGTGGTAGTAACGGGAAGAAAAAAAGATCATATTTATTTATGATTTAATAAATGCTTACACAGTGCTTCCAGGCTCCGGTTCAAACACTTTGTAAGTATTTGCTCAGTTAATTCTGAGCACAACCCCATCCATCGTGACACTACTATTCCCCATCTCACAGATGGGGAGAGGAAGCCAGGGGGACACCAAGTCACCTGCCCAAGGTCACAGAGCTGGCAGCCAGAGAAGACGAGAGGTCAGGGGAGACTGTCACAGGAATACCACCAGGACACGGGACGAAAACGCCCCTCCCACCGCTCACTGACCGGACAGCCCTCTGTGAGTGCCAGCTTCTCTCGGAAAGCTGCCACCGTAACACTGCCCTCCCTTCCCACCGCACGGAGTTCCTGCCCCTCTCAACTGTGATCATGGGTTTTTTTTTCCCTGTTTTCAAAAATTCAGTGATTTTTTAAGGGAGAGAGAGAGAAAGAGAAACATCGATTGGCTGTTCCACTTGCTTATGGATTCTTGGTTGACTCTTGCATGTGCCCTGACTGGGACCTACATGCAACCTTGCCACCAGAGTGATAGATGCAGAGAGACCCGATTAGACCAGCAGGGGGAGAAGCAGGGAGGCGCCGAGGGAGGAGTTCACCGGGGCGACTGTACACAGTCTAGGACGGGGTTGGCTGAGAGGTTGCTTGTCCCGAGTGCATAGAAACACAGAGGGCTGGCTCTCTGGCCTGCAGGCTCTTCCTCCTCGGGAGGGGGGTGCCTGGGTGACAGTGCTGCAGCGGGGGTTGGGGGTTGTCCCAGCGGGAGGTGCTTCGGGTGGGAAGGAACTCCGGGCACAGCCTGGGATCCCGCCGGCCTGGTGGAGGGTGGCAGCGTTATTCTTCTCTGCGTGTTCTGGAGGGATGGGCTCTGAGGCAGAAGCCTGCCGTTCTTCCCCAGTTGTGTAGCTTTTGTATCTTATGTTGGTTTAGTTTGTAAATTAACCCTACAGAAATGAGACAACTAAAAACTAACCAGGGGAACGATAGAACCCGGGTGTCAGAGTTCAGCCTTAATTGATAGGGTTAAGTGATTAAAGCTGTAACTAAAGAGCTAAGAGTGTAGCCTTCATTGGTAGGGCTTAGTGACTACTGCACATGGAAAGCCGTTATTCCAAAATCGTGACACTTTCGAATACAGACTCCTTTCCCACATCACCACCCCTCTGCTTCTGGAGCTCTGCCCAGAGGGCAGCGGCGGGCAGCAGGACCCCCCCCCCACCCTCCGCCACTTGCTGTTCTGTTATGTGGGGTGGCGCTGTAACCAACTAGGCTGCCCAGCCACATTTTCTTTTGCATTTCATCTTAATTATGCATTTCAGAGTGTTTTGTTACTTCCATTCACTCTGACAAAAGGTTGGTTATACTCAATGCTCAGTTATCAAACAAAAATAAACATTCATAAAATACCAATTATGGAAGTACTCACATGCAAAGATGCACACTGATAGATTTTTTTTTTTCAATACGGAAATCAGCAATCAACATAGGAAATGGAGTTTTTGTGCTAGGACTGAAAGTCTTGAGGGATCAGCGCGGCCCCATTAGCCCTCCGGAACCCAGACCAACGTAAAACCCGCTTCTTCGCTCCCCTGAGCTCTACAACCATCTTTCACATTTATGAATCAATCTGATTCTGACAACGGCTGTCTTGCAGACTAGAAATCTAGGATTCAGAAAAGCAAATTAGCCTGCCAGAGGTCGCATCCCAAACCGGTACCCTGGACCCTTTACGAGGCCAAGGACAGGATGAGGCATATGTTAGTTTATTATTTCACTTGGACAAGCATTTCCTTCCTTTTATTTCTGGGGACGGTGCAGACGAGCCCCCCATGACCAGACTCTGCGTCCGGGGTCCCACAGTTGGGGGGCCTGCAGGGGTCGGCATGTCCGGAGTGCAGGGCCTGACCCTCGCCCCGGGGAAACCACCTTCGTGGTCCCGGCATCGCCTCTGCCAGGCAAGCCGACGAGTGTGTTCCAAAGGCTTAATGGAGCCTCGTTTGTTTACGTTACTTGGAACGGATCTGCCAATGCACTTAAGGCTTTTGGTAAGCAAAGTACCTCTCTTTCATCACAAAGACCACACATTGCAACCATTCTTTAATGCAATCAATATTTATTTCCTTCCACATCGCTTGTCACATTTGTTGCGGTGCCGTCTTAGTCTGGGTCCCAGCCCTCCCACCTCTCAGGACAGAGAGGAGCCCGATTCTGGAAGATGCCACTAGGAGCTACACAGCCGGAACAGTCTGTATTGGGTCCATTAGGATACTTGCCATCACGAACAACAGAAACCCCGGCTCACACTGCCTTCAGCAATAAGGAAATGTACTGGCTGTCCTGACCCCAGGAAGCAGGACTGGCTTCAGGGATGGTTTCATCCAGCAGCTCCAGCTCCATTTCTTGGGGATTCTCTTGGTTCTGCTCCCGGGCCCGTGGCAGCCTCATCCTCAGACTGATTCCGAGATTGTCCCATGGAGCAGACGCTGCTGGCTTGCTTTCTGCAGCTCTCCGGAACGTGAGGCACTTGCCCCCGGAACCTCCCAGAGCTCATCATCGTGCACCTCATGAGACCAAAATGGGCCAGGTGCCTGTTTCTCAACCAGCCTCCAGAGTCAGAGCGATGCCCTGGGCTGCGTGGCGCAGGCCTGAGTTTCTGAACACATCCCTGGCCAAAGGGCAGGGGTGGGCGGGGGGCACCATTAAACTTGGCCTGGACCAAGGACAGGTTGCTTTCGGAGGTGGGACTCTTCTTCTGAATCTCAGAGTCGTTCGACAAAAGGGGGTGCAATGGGTCGGGAAAAGCGTTCGTCATTGTTTTTGGCTGAAAAACCTCTGAATCCCCTTCTTTTATGTTTGGGATAAAAATTTGGATTTATGTCCCCCAATTATAAATACTGGCAGAAGGCAGGCTCTGCCTCCTGTTACTCACACTGGAAGGCAGCCTGCAGCTCCCCAGCGGGGGGCCGGGCAAGTGACCTAGACTCCGCCGAACAAATGCCCCGCCCCGGAACCCTGAGGCCAGTTTTAAAAAACTGGTAAATATAGAAGGAAAAAGTTTTCAGACAGTGGACAAAAGGCAAACTACTGACAGAGGGACAAATACAGAATTATCAAGACTTCTCATGAGAAACCACTCAAGCCAGAAAAGAACAGAAAAGCATGTTTGAAGTGCTGGGCAAAAACCCTGTAAATTTACTGTTCTATACCCACTGAAAATATCTGTAAAAAACAGGGGTGAATACAGACTCTTCCACATGAACAAAAACAGAGAGCTGTCACTGACGGCAGACGCGCTCTATAAGAACACTGAAAAAATGTCCTCAGGGAGCAGGAAATTGACACCAGATGGAAAGTTGGATCTATTTTTTTTAAAGATTTTATTTATTTATTTTTAGAGAGGGAAGGGAGGGAGAAAGAGAGAGAGAGAGAGAAACATCAATGTGCAGTTGCTGGGGGCTGTGGCCTGCAACCCAGGCATGTGCCCTGACTGGGAATCGAACCTGTCACACTTTGGTTTGCAGCCCGCGCTCAATCCACTGAGCTACGCCAGCCAGGGGGAATCTATTTAATAATAATAAAAAAAGGAATGAAGACCACTGGAAATGTTAAGTATGTGGGAAAATATAAAAAGCATTATCTTGGTTTGTAAATGCCTTTACAAGAACAATGATCATCTAAAGCACAAACAAAGCCAAGGAACGGTGGGCTGATAAAACGCACACAGAGGTAAACACAGGAGGACAGGAGGCACAGGACTGGCGAGGGCATGGTCAGGGTGCCGGCGGGAGGGCGGAAATCCAGACCACGCAGACGCGTCGTGAGAACGTCAGACAGAACAGACGTCGGGACGGGGCACAGTGACCACAGGTGAGGGAGGGAGCTTTCCCAATGATAAACGGGATCGATTCATCAAAGAGAAATGATCATCATAATCTGTGACTCACCCAATAACACCAATTCAAAACACAGGAAGCAACGACGGGCGGAACTGGAAGGAGAAGCAGACGAATCCACAGTCACAGCAGAAGACAGGGGGTCTCCTCTCCGGGTAACTGACAGACTGAGTGGACGGGGAGAGACGGGGGGAGACGGGGGAGGCTCGGCTTGGCGCTGCCCACCCACTGGGCCGACTGGCGCCCACAGAACCTCCCACCGCACGACAGCAAGACAAGTAACGTGACTCTCGAGTGTGTCTGGGACGGTCACCCAGGCAGGCGACAGACAGGCAGAGCCATAAGACGAGTCTCAGTAAATTTTAAATAATCGAAATCATACCGAGTACAATCTCTGGCCGTGGTGAAGTTAAATCATGAAGCAACAGAAAGATGCTTGAGACATTTCTAAGTATTTGAAATGTAACAATACATCTCTACATAACTCATGGATAAAAGAAATCACAAGGGAAATTATGAAATATATTTACTAAATAGAAATGGAAACACGACACATCAAAATTTTAAGAGGGAAGTTTTAAGTTTTTTTTTAAGATTTTATTTATTTATTTTTAGAGGGGGGGGGAGAGAGAGAGAGTGAGAAAGAGACATCAATGTGCGGTTGCTAGGGGCCATAGCCTGCAACCCAGGCATGTGCCCTGACTGGGAATTGAACCTGTGATGCTTTGGTTCACAGCCCGCGCTCAATCCACTGAGCTACGCCAGCCAGGGCAGAAGTTTTAAGTTTTAAATGCTTACGTTACAAAAGAAAAAAATCTCGAATCGATGATTTTAGCTTCTACTTTAAAAAACTAGAAAATGAAGGGCCAATTAAATGCAAAGCAAGCAGAAGAAAGGAAATAATAAAGGAACCAGAAAGGGCACAAACAAAAGAAGGAGTCTATGAGCGCCAAGGCTGTGCCTCTGGAAAGATCCACAAAACAGACGAACCTGTGACGACGCTGTAGCACGAGAAAGCTGTGGAGACAACATATAAACTACCAGCACAAGGAGTAAAAGAGGAGGCACGACCATGGCCTTGAAAAGAACAAGAAGGGACTAGTGTGAAAAACAGTCAAAAAGTCGTTAACCTTTCAATAGACAAACTTCTCAGAAAGGAAGGTTATCAAAGGTTATCTGCAGAGACTCCACTGAAAGGCGGCGGTGACAAAAGCAGGAGGCTGGAGTGACAGGAGAGGGGCAGGAGCCTCTGACGGTGGCTGTGCCCTGCAGCTGGCTGCCAAGGCAGGGAAGTGCATTCACCCTGGGAGACTCCAGGAGGGAGGCAGCCGGCTGACACCTTGCTTCTAGACTCCTCCCACCAGAGACTCCTCCCACCAGAACTACAAGAGGCTGTTTGTGTTATTTGAAAAAAAAAAAACTGACTCAAGAAATAAAATACCAGAAGAGCCCTATATAAATTTTTTAAATTGAATTATTAAAACCCTTTTATAACAAAAACTGTAGGCCCAGATGGATTCACCAGTGAATTCTAACAAAATCTTAAGGAAGAAATACTATCAATTCTACACAAATGCTTTCAGAAAATGGAGAAGGAAGGAAATATTTCTTAACCCATTCGATGAGGACAGACTTCTCCGACAGCAGAACCATCACAAGAAAAGGAAACGACAGATCAATGTCACTCCTAGAGGAGGAACCACTCTCGACAAAACCCTGAAACTGAATCCGGCGATGCACCAGCAGGGCGCTCCCAGACCAGTGGGGTTTATTCAGGAATGCCGGCAGGCCGGTCAAACGTTCAAAAACCGACCAGTGTGATTCCCCGTATTAACAGTATAAAACAGAAGAACCCGAGAATAGCTCAATAGACACGAAATAACATCTGACAAAATTCAACACCCATCCATGATTTTTGTTTAAAGACTTTATTTATTTTTTTTTTTTTAGGAAGAGGAAGGGAGGGAGAAAGAGAGGGAGAGAAACATTAATGTGTGGTTGCCTCTTGAGTGCCTCCTACTGGGGACCCGGCCCGCAACCCAGGCATGTGCCCCCACTGGGAATTGAACTGGTGACCCTTTGGTTCACAGTCTGGCGCTCAGCCCACTGAGCCACACCAGCTAGGGCCCATCCATGATTTAAAAGGAAAAAACAAAACCAAACCTCTCAAGACACCAGTGGCAGGGGACTTCCTGACTGGTCCGAGACAACCTGTGACCAGGCCTCTGTGGACAGCCTGGGGCTCCCGGCCTGGGCAGTGGCGAAGACCGTCTGGCCCAGAGACAACACACGCGACCCCAGTGTCCACTGTGACCACTGTCGGTCAACACCGCACAGGGGAGCTCATCAGTGCAAATAAGAAAAGTAAATGGCAGGCTAGAAAAAAGAAAAACTCTCCTCAAATAAGACACGATCATGGCTGATGGCCACTCTGTGTCTGAACAAGTGCCCCACGCCAGGGCGGAGGCTGGACTGGAGGAGCTCGGGGAGGGGGCTCTCCGCGCCCGCGCACCCTGGCGTCCTACCTGCCCGCCCGCGCCGGCCCTGGGCAGGCGCCCGCCTTTATTCCGTGAGCGAACGAATGGACGCTCTATCGGGTGCTTCCGTCTCGGAAGGTGACAGGTCACTTCAGTCGAGACCGGAGTTTCATACCTCCGATTCTGAAAAAAGAATCTTGGATCCCTATGTTTAAGTAAGATGAGAAACAGCTGGGAGAAACCCTTTTCCTTTACTGGCGTCTTGCAGTGATTCATGTTGTATGCCAGCTTGCCCGGGCCACAGAACTCCCCGACCACACGTCCCTTCTGTGGAGGGGTGGCCGGGGGAGGTGGGCTTGAACTGAAGCACCCAGGAAGGCAGACCACCCTCTGCAGGGCGGGTGGGCTTCGTCTGATCCTCGGAGGGCCCCGATGCAACCGGAGGTGGGGGGTGGGGGTTAGTTAGCTCCTGTCCTCCTGCCTCAGGGGTTGAGGTGCGACATCTCCCCCTGCCTCCCCCCCGCCCTCAGGCTGCGGCTTCCACCCTGGGCTTCCCTGGTCCACTGGCCTTCTGTGGGGCACCGGCCACCAGCCCTCTCGGTTCTCCAACGGCAGAGGGCAGGTCTTACCTGTATGCAAGTCTCCACATGTGTACCTGTATGTAACATACACGCACATATGAATGGGATGTATAAAAGGGGAATACATATGTATTTCCATGTATCTCATGGTTCTGTGTCTCTGCAGAGCCCGGACCAGCACCCCTCCTGTGCTCGCTCACACGCACTGTCGCTGCAGCCAGGGCTACCTGTCCGACGCCCTTCAGGTCTGCTGCACACTTATCTGTGTGAGTCCTTTCTCTTTTCTTTTCTTTCTTCCTCCCCCTTTCTCTCTCTTTTGGAGCTTACTCTTTCTGATTACAAAACTAATACATGCTTTCTTTGCCGGGGGGCGGGGGTCTAGAAAGTACTGAAAAATTAAAAAGAGAATGAAAATTCCCTAAAGTCCCATCGCCTCAGTCGGCACTGCGCTCCATCCAGTTCCTGGCGGCCTCTTCATCTGTGCCACTGTCTGGGCCCCAGCAGCACAGAGGGCAGGGAGACGGAGGCCAGCCCGAGAAGGGACTGGGTGGGCGGGACCGAGGGGACCCCTACGTGGAATTCCCAGTGGGCGCTGGGGCATGCAGCCATACGCCGGGAGAGACTCCGGATGCAGGAGGGGCAGGCAGAGGGGCACAGGGGGTCAGGTGAGTGCCCGGAAAGAAAAGAGGGTCCTGTGCAATGTCACAGTGTGTCCACGCCCCGGGAAGCACCCTGGATGAAGCGTGAGAAAGGACCTGTCCCCTCTCGAATTCACACCTCTTGATATCTCCTGGACCCAGCAGAGGTGAGATGGTGAGACGGTGAGATGTCTCCTTTCCATATTCACTCTCCACACCTGTGGACTGTGGCCAGCGTGCCTTCCAAGAGAATGGAATCAGTCACATGTGAAAGGCACAGAATTAACAAGGATTTTTAAAATTTTTTTATTCATTGATTTTGGGGAAAGAAGAGGGAAAAGAGAAAGAAGGAGAGAGGCAAGCATCGATCTGTTGTTGTACTTGTTCACGCATCATTGGTTCACTCTTGCACGTGCTCTGACGGGGGTTGAACCTGCAGCCTTGGCGCACCAGGACGACACTCTAACTAACCAACGGAGCTAGCTGGCCAGGGCGTTAACAAGAATATTACTTGTTCAACGTCATCTTTCCTTTCCTCTGGGAATGGATTTCATCTACTCTTTTTAAAAACATGACTTTGTTTGGAATGGCTCTTCAAAACTGTCTGTCTTCACACCCACATGATGAACACACAGTCTGTTTAGACCCTTGTCCTTTGAGAGAAGGCAAGTCTGCAAGGGGATGACATGTCTCGCTGGTTTTTATCAGCCGCTTGCACTTACGATCGCCTGGCCATCTCCTCCGCTTCTAGGGCTGCTCACTCTCAAAGCACAGCCCTGCCGAGTTTTGTCATTTGCCCCAAACTTCCTACTGGAGGCCGTGACTTGTCCGCCCGGAGGGATAGAGACCAAAGCCCAGCAGTAGCTGTGCAGCTGCGCAGCAGGTGTCCCAGGGCAGCGAGAGGTGATGCTGCGGGGTAGCTCGGCTGGTTAGAGCACCTGCCCAATACACTAAGGCTGCGGGTTCGATTCCCAGTCAGGGCACATACAAGAGGCAGCCAAGCGGAACAACAAATCAGTGTTTCTCTCTCTTTCTCTCCTTCCCATTAGCTCTCCCTTCCTCTCTCTCAAATCAATTTAAAAACAAACAAAAAAAGAGGTGATGCTGCCATCTTCTGAACAGAAAAATGGTAGAAAACCCTGACAAGGCACCAAAAGTCTCGCTGAAAACATGCATTCCCTGAACAACTTGCTTGAAAGACCTTCTAAGCACGATGGACATAAAAACCAACCCTACCCAGAAAAGAACCTCCTGGATTATCCACTTCAAACACAAGGGTCTTACAAGGTAAATCTTGTTCCTTGTCCACTCAACTCTCTTAGGACGGCACATGGAACATGTCCCCCTTCAGGTGACCGCACGGCCACACGGAGCCCGACAGCGGTAGTGTGTTGAGTCCGTCACATAGACGGTCCCAAGCCGCCATCACCACCTTCCACCCAGCCTCTCTCTCCCAGCCCGGTGTCAAGGGTGCCACCGTTCTTAGCCAAGTCCATTTCCCCACTCACAGGCGGGGAGACAACGGTGTATGTGAATTGGGGAAGGAGGACCCCGTTTGGCTCTGTGCACCCAGTTTGACGTCTCCCTGCTGTCTACAGAAAGAGGGAGTGGAAGGTGGGGGGGCGAGTCAGGTCCCACCAACACAAGTCAGCAGAGCTGGGTCTGGCCGGGGGGGGGAGCGGGCAGCTTTCAGCACGGCGGCTGGCACACAGCAGGTGCTGGGCACGTGGCTGACGACTAAAAGGAGCCGATGTCTGAGTCTCAGCTGGGTGCTCAACGGGCCTGCCCGGCTGGAGGAGCAGCAAGGGACTGTCCACGAGAGCAAAGCCTGGCCCGTGTCAGGTCCCAGGCCTGCCCAGGGAACGGCAAGACTTGGGCTGTGCCCCGGGAAGCGGCTGGAAACACGGTGCGAGATCTCAGACTAATGGTAGACGGTGAATTGTGCAGGAAGGCAAGGGGTCGACCCACGAAAACCTGCACTTCCTAATGCAATGTTAGTGCACCTGCAGATGAGAAGCAAGATGGGTTTTCAAAACACAATGGCAGTTTGGCTGAGAGATTAAAAAAAGGCAGCGATATGAAGTAGATGCTGGGTAGGTCTGGAAAGAATATTTGGGATCTACTTTGTTCCTTTGATAATTAAGAGTGCGTTTGTCTTATCCTGAAAGAAGCAAGCACCCCACTCATCCCACAGCTTCTGCGCTGACACACTGCCTTCCCTGCCAGGTTTCTGCAACGCGCCTCCTGCCACCTTCCCGAGCGCACTTGGCTTCTGCCCTTGCACTCCAACCAGCGGTCCTGCTGAGGCCCTAGATGCTGCCCGCACCTGCGGGGCCTTACCTTGCCAAGGGTCTACCTTCAGCATGGGGGGGGGGGGCTGACTGCTTCTCCTGTGCCCTCCCCTCTCTGCCTCTTACCCCTCACACACCCAGGTTGTTCCCTGTCCGTTTCAGCCCCGCCCATACCAGCTGTGCTAATGACTCCCAGATCTCAGCCGCCCTCAGCCATCCATCCTGATTCCACCTGTGTTTATCCAACTACCTCCTAGACATCCTCACTTATTTGCCCCAGGGGCAGCTCGAATTCCATAGGCCCCAGAAGGAAGTCATTTAATTCACTTTAGTTAACTGAATGGGGCCTCACTTCCTCAAATGTAACACAGGGGTATTACTAATAGGCACCTCACACAGAAGCCTGTTACGGACATTAAACAACAGAGTATCATGTCAGATAGACCCTGGCACATGTGAACGATCTACAAGTATTAAACACGATCCTCTTCACTCAAACCCATTCCCTCCTCCCCCAGGTACCCCCTAAACTGACTTAGAAACCCAACCACCCACATCGTTTAAGCCAGAACCTGGACCGTCTTTCTGAAGCCTACTTCTTCCTTCATCTCACAGCCCCTCCTTCCCACTTCTTAAATATCCGACCTTGTCTCTCCTTACCTCCAGAGCCTTGGCCCCCTGGGACTAGGGATATTCCTTCCCTGACTCCACTCTTGCTACTACTCCACGCCTTTCTTCTGAAAGGACACATTGCATGACACCACCACCCCCTTTATAAGCTTTCAGTGGCTCCCCACTACTTTGGGGACAAAATCCAAACTCCTTGGGATGGCCCAGAGGCTCTTCGGGACCTGGTTTCCTCGCTCCTTCAGGTCCACACCACTGCCCCAGCTCCAGCTGGTCCTCCTTGGGGGAGGTCGATGCCATGGTCCTCATCAAGCTCAAGATGGAATATCTTCTCCCAGTGCTGCTGCTGCTGCTTCCAGATGCAGCTTAGGTGCCACTTCCTCCAGCCTTACTGGGCTTTCAGTTGGATAACACCTTTCTTCTTTGTTCCCCAGGGGCTGTGCCCTAACACTTACATGCTTCAGTTGTTACCTGATCATTCGCCTATCCTCTCCACTAACCTACCTGGGTTGTCCCAAGGCAGAAAAGTGATCTTTTATTTCCACGTGCCCGGAACCCTGCCCAGCGCCTGAAAGACAGTAAATACTCAGGGGAAGTGAATCAGGGCACAGTCTTTCCACCGAAAAAGAAACGAGGTGGCTCGGGGAGGCGAGATCAGGCTTTAGCAAGTCCACTCCTCCCGTGGCACGTGCCACGGAGCAGGGGTTCCTCGGGGCCTGTGTCCTTCAGCGCACTTCAGCTCGCAAAGACTAACCCGCTCAACTGCGACACACACGGGGCAGCGCAGCAGAGGCTGCGAGGGAGCCGGCGCTTCGATCCGCGAGCCGGGCGAAGTCCTGCGCCCTTTGTTCCGGGCTCCGCGCCCGCAGGACCCGGCCAGGCGCAGGGCCAGCTCGGGCCGAATGGCACTCGGAAGTGCCCCGGGGGACGCTGCAGGCTGCAGGGGCCAGCCTCCCGGCGCTGGAATCCGCGACCTCCGGCGACCGCACGGGACGCAGGCTCCGGGCGGGGGACCCTCCCCGGACCGCGGCCGCGGCGGGCGGGAAAGCGCCCAGGCCGCCCGCGCCCCGCGCCCGGCACCCGGCGCGCAGGGCGGGGCGGGGCCGGCGTGCACGGGGACGGGGCCGACGCGGCGGGGCGGGGCCGGCGCGGGCACCGGAAGCGCTGGGAGGCCCGAGCCGTCCCAGGGTGCCCCGCGCGGCGTGGACTCGGGCCGCTGCCGCCATCCCGCTGGCGAGAGGCTGAGAGAGGCCGCCCGCTCGCCGGCCGGGCTCGTGTGGCCAGTGCGTGAGGGCGCGGGGGCCGTGTCAGCGAGACGCAAAGCGCAGCCGCCGCCACCGAACGGACATGTTAGGGCGCAGCGCCGCCGCCTCTTGTTCCTCAGCCCCCGAACGGCACTGAGAGGGGCCCGCCGCCGCCGCCGCCCGCCCCGCCGCCCCGCTTCCTGCCCGGCCCCCGGCCCCCGGCCCCGCCGCCGCCGCCCGCTCCGCCCCCGCCCCCGCCCGGCCGGGCCGCGGCCCCGCTCCGCCCTGCGCGGTTCTATGTGACCGGCGGGCCCGGAGCCGCCGCCGCAGCGCGAACATGGACGCCGTCAACGCCTTCAACCAGGAGGTGAGGGGGCGCGGGCCGGCGCCGGCTCTCCCGCGCGGCGGGCTTGAAGCCGGGCTCGGGTGGGGACGCTTCCTGCTCCGGTTCCGGCGGCCGGGCCCGCGCGGCGGCCTGCGGCCCGGGAGGTGGCAGCGGCCGCGGGGCCGACCCCTCCCCTCCCCCACGCCCGGCGACGACCTCGGCCGCGTCCCCGGCCGCGCGGGCCCCTCGTCCGGCCGGCTCGCCCGCTGCCCCGCTGGCGGCCCCGGGAGCCGGAGCCCGCCCGCGGCCCGGACTGGAGCGCGGCGCGTGGGGGGCGGGGCGGGAGCGTCCGCCGGTCCCGGCTGCCGCTGCCGGGCCGCGGCCGCTGGACTCTGATCCCGGGCGGTTGGCGCCCGCAGCGGGTCGGTAGCGAGCCGGTCCGACCCGGGACTCGCGCACGTGGGAAGTGGGGTAGGTACACGCCAGGGGTGCTCCTTGTCACCGCCAGTCGCGCACGCCGCCCTCGGGGGCTCCGAGCCCGGCGTGACACCTGAGAAGTTGAATGAGCGACGCGAGCCCGCGGGAGAGCGGCCTCGGCGCACCGACCCCCGGCCGTTCACCCTCAAGCACGCCCCCCACCCCGAGCCTTACCCCGCGGAGACCCCCAGCCGGGCCGGGAGCTGCCGCGACCCGCGAGCTCCACTTTCCCTCCAGTCCTTGCGGGCGCGGCGGGCCCGCGCGGTGGTGGGTCGGAGCCTCGGGGGCAGGGCGCCCGGCCCGGGTGATTTAAAACGCAGGCCCGGAGAGGGGACCATTGTCATGCGTCGGGTCGCACAGTCTTCCTCTCGCACACGCCAGAGACAGACCGGTGTTTAAAAAGCCAGATGCGGCGGCTGTGGGTGCCTTGATGGGGCGCTCAAAACTTGCTGCGTCTCACGAGATTTTGCGGGGTCCCTCCCATCACACTTCCGATTTGCGGGGCGAGCTGTCCGCGGGGCCCGGGGGCCGTGCCGGCGCGGCGAGGACCGCTCACCGCCTGTTGGGTGGCCCGGGAGACGGCGCGGCTCCGACCCGGGGCCTGGGGGCGTCCCAGCGGCCGCGGGCCCGCCCGCCGTCCGAGGTCGCCGGCCAAGTTCGGCGGTGGCCGCTTTCAGGCGGGGGAAATGGCTCCTGTTTGACCTTCTTTTATTCTCCAGTCACAGCTGACGTTCAGGGTCGGGTCGGTTTGGGGCGGGCCGCGTCGTGGCTCCGCTTTCACGCTCCTTCGGCGGGGACCGCGCGGCGGGGCGACGGGCCGTCGTTCCTCCTCCCCCGGCGGCGGCGGCGGCTCCGCGGGCTCGGCTCCAGGGCAGAGTCTCTGGCCGGCTGCCCCCCGCCCCTCCCTGGGGCAGGGCCTGGCAGGTGCGGTGCAGCGCGCGAGTTTCTGCCCGTGGCGCGACCGTGGCGTAAAGGTTCCGAGGACACTGCTCCCCCGAGATGAAAACAAGGAACTGTTTTGACTTCGGGAGGATGCTCACGAGAGCCGGGGACTGGGGAACAGGAAGGGCTTCGGGGGGAGAGGCGACAAAGGGGACAGCCGCCCCTGCCCCGGCCGCCGTCCAGGGACCGGCGGGGCGGGGCGGGGCGCGCCGGCTGCAGGGTTTCAGGGGGATTGTCGGCGGCGGGCCGAGGGGAGGGTTTTCGGTGCGGAGAATACTCAGTTCTCGCTCAGGCCCCGTGCAAGCCGCGGTTAAGCCGCGCCGTTCGAGTAAAGGACGTCGTGTTAGCTCTGGGATGAAAAGTGGGATGGGTAGTTTTCACTTCAAGAAAAATTAGGAATGGCATGGACTCCTCGGAAAGGGGAAGTGGTGTTTTAACCCCTTTAAGAGCACAACAGGAGAATTTGGTTGTTGCTCGTTTCCCCGGTTCTTGGTTCTTACTCCCGCCCCTAGGCCGTCGTGGCGGGCTCCGTGTGGCGCTGGGTGCGGGTGTGGTGTGTGTCAGCCCTCGGAAGGAACGGCCTTCCGAGGGGACGAGCCCGCTTCGACCCCAGCTCGGCCCGCGCTGCTGCTCGGGTGTTTCTCACCGCTCACCACGCGGTGTTGTTTCCTGTGATCTCGGGCTCCCGGGTCCCCTCCTCACCGGCTCCGGGGTGGTGCCGCCCGGCTGCCAGGCGGAGCCCGGTCTCACAGAGGCCACCACCAGGCGTGAGTAAGCCCAGGCCTCTGGTCTGGCTGCAGTAGTGCGGCCCCTGGGGCCTTTGGAGGGCGCGGAGGACCCGGGGCCAGGGGAGCGGTGCGGAGGGGCCTGGGCCGGCCCGCATGGGCTGCAGGGGCTGCTGGAGCGGGAGCGCGGTTAAGGAGCCGGCCCCGCCTGGAGTGTTTGAGCTCCGCGTTTGGGCTGCAGGTAGACGGAGGTGGTGAGTTCGAGGGCGATGTGACCGAGAGGCTTGGTTTGTCGTGCCCTTGTGGAAGCAGGGGTTCGGGCACGCGGGGCGGGGTTCAGCTAAGAGAAGCCAGTCGAGTGTGGACTTGGCGAGTCTGCCGTGGGAACGCGGCGGAGGGGGGCTGCGGCCCGAGGGGCCTGCGATGGGCTGGGTGGTCGTCTGGCGTCCGGCTCTCGGAGCTGGGCGCCCGGGGGCGGTAGCACAGTCCCGCAGGCGGCCGCCCGCCCCGCACGCAGCGCGGGGGGCGGGAATGGGTCTGAGCGGAAGTCCCGTGGGGATTCTTGGCGTTCCCGTGGGCCTGTGGCGCTCAACCCCGGGCAGACCCTGCGGCGACAGCGGGAGAGGCCCGGAGGCACGCTCGCGTGTGCCCTGAGGAAGAACATGGGGCGAGGGTGGGTGTTAAGAAGCACCCAGCACTCGGGCACTTGCCGTGCGCGTGCCCGGCCTGTGCTCCCGCGGCCTCGCCTGGACGTCACGCCCGGAGGAGGAGCCGCACGGAGGAGGAGGCGGCGGCCTGGAGAGCAGGCGGGCAGCGTTCTGCCGCCTAACGGTCAGCGCGGGCGCCGCCTCTCGTTGCTGCCCGGGGTGGCGCTCTGCGCAGTGTGGTGCGGACAGTGGTCGCAGGTTGAAGCTGAAGAGAACGGCGTTTGCGGGTAGTGGGGCCTGGAGTCTGAGGCGAGACGGGGAGGTGGCAGACGAAGGGGGTGGCGAAAGTCACGCGGCCTTCTTCAGACGCTCGATTGTGAGCGTTCGAGGGCCGGGAGAAGGAAGAGCCGTGGCTAGTGCCCTGGGCGCTGACGCGGCCTCCCGGTGTCTGGGGTGGGGCGGGGTGGGCTGGGGGCTGGGGGCGCGCAGGTCGGGAAAAGTGCGGTGTCACGCAGCCAAAGGGGCGGGTCGCTCGGAGCAAAGTGGTGCGGGAGGAAGGAGCGGGAAGCCAGGCCAGACCCGGCCTCTCTCTGCTGCGGGCGGGAAGGTGAGGAGGAGGGGGCGTTGCAGACGCCGGTCACAGTCACGGAGCACCTTCGGGCGAGACACAGTGTGCGTGCGGCCAGAGACGGGCGGAGGTGGGCGAGAGAAGCCCGCGGTCGGTTCCGGCCGGTCCTCGGTTGTGCTCCGTCCGGGCTGCACACACCCCCCTCGGTGTGACGGTCCGGTGTTCGGTAGCTTTGTTGAGTGACTCGGGTTTATGAGTGCGGTTTCTTAGCCCACCGACTGCATGTTTAGCCTTCAGTCGGTCTTCTGGAAATCCAAAGGAACACATCCCCCCCCCCCCCCACGCACACAGCCCCTGCCCGAGGCGGAGGCGGGTCATCAGCGCCTGGGGCGCCTAGACGGAGCACGTGCGGCACTCAGCGTTTCGGGGCGCAGGGGTGGTGTGTGGGCGCACTCTGCCCAGTGGGCGTCGCTCGGACGTTGACTCCGTGTGAGATTCAGTTCGTTCCAGTGGCTGTGTAGCTCGCCGCCCTTGACAAAGTGGCATTCCGTGTGATTCCCCAGTGGGTAAACATAGGGGGTGTCTCATTTTTTGGCCACAGACACTGTAGCGAGTGTTCTTAAACGTCTTGGGTAAGAGTTTCGCTGGGACAGCTTTTCTCAAACTGGATTTCGACTTCTTTAAACTCAAAAGTTAGGGACCACAGAGAGCTTTCGTGTTTATGGATTGTGGGGGCTGATATTTACCACATTAGAAATTCAAGCTGAGAACTGCATACATTAAAAATAACAGTAAACCCACTAGCTACATGGTAACATAAATGACATGCTTTCAAAACAAAAAAAATTAGTGAGAAGAGTGATGTTTTCCGTTTTGCAAATCTCCTTTAAACTTCGGTGAAACAAAAGCTGGACTCGCATCTCCTTCCGTCTCTGGCCTCAGGCACATGGGACAGCGTCTGGAAAAGGGCTGTACCCTTGGCAGAGAGGGCGGCGTCTTCCTCTGGACAGGAGCGGCTTGCGCCTCCCAGACCCGGAGGGGAGCTCGGCCCCGGGTTCTGTTCTGAAACTGCAGCCTGAGGTGGTGCCCACGATGCCGCCTTGCAGTGCGGGCGGGAAACGGCGCTTTCACTCCACTCGCTTCCCTTTCAAGTCAGCCAGGAGGGAGCTTTATGAATACTTGATGTATGGCCCGAAGTTGGCGCGCCTGCCTGCGTGGGCGTCTGCCGTGAGCCGCCGTGCCGTGGGGAAGGAAGAGCTGAAGCGCTCCAGGCTGCTCTCACTGGAAGTCTCCTGTGTGGACTGTTGTGCACCTTTTACCTGCTGATTGCTCGGTGCGATTGTCTTCTGCAGTTCCCAGCAGGTGATGAGGACACTTGTGAAGTTTCCTTCCGACCCGCAGTGCTGCTCTTCGGTTGCTCTGACCCGAGGTCTGTCTGCAGGGACGCAGAGGCGTGGCGCAAGGCTCGCTGTGCACAGGAGGAGACGAGAAGAGCAGGGCGAGTGCGGAGCGCGCCGCCGGAGCACTCCTCCAGTCTCCCTGGGTCGTGGCACCCTGCTGCCAGCCACAAGGAGTCTGGGGGTCTTAGAAGGTAGCCGTTCAGCCCTGGCTGGTGCCGTTCAGTGGATCCAGCATTGGCCTGCAAACCGAAGGGTCACCAGTTAAATTTCCAATCAGGGCATGTGCCCAGGTTGCAGGCCATGTCCCCAGTAGTGGGTGTGTGAGAGGCAACCACACATTGATGTACCTCTCCCTCTCTTTACCTGTCCCTTCCCCTCTCCTCTCTCTCTAAAAATAAATAAAGTCTTACGTTAAAAAAAACAAAAAGAAAGAAAGAAGTTACCACCTTGACGTTGGGCCGGGGACAGCTGACTCCTTACTGCTTTCTGGAGCAGTGTTTATCACTGGTGTTCATGTTGAAAATGTCCCCTCCCTATGTATTATTTCGTCATGTATCTTGTTTCAGTAAAAAGCTACTTGGGTACATGATAAGGAACTGATCCAGAGAAAAACTGGGATGATGGAGAAGTTGACTTATAAAATCCTGTGAAACGATGAAGGAGATGAAGAAACGGAGAAAGCGGCACTTGATCGTGTGCAAGCGCGCCCTGCGCTGGGGGGAGGGGTGGTTGTTTTCTTAGCAGATACAAATTGGAGGTTGTGCTCTGCCCTGGAACACTAGTGTTCCTTCCAGGTAGCTTTTCCATAGGTGACTGCACACATTCAAATCTCATTCTAAATACACCTGGGTAACACGGTACAAAAAACATGGTTACATAAAGGATGAACCTTTAGTGTCACTTGTTGAGACAGCATGCTGAATTCTTTTTGTCGGCACATTTCAGAACAACAGCACACAACTTTAATGATCTAAAAACAACCTATGTTATCAGATATATAGAATAAGCAGCTTACCTGTTGAATTTTTTGGTAATATTGGTTGATGAATAATTTGTTCCTGTGGAACCATAGAAAAGGTAGCATTAATAATTATTATATTTGATAGGATTAGGCCTGACCAAGGTCTGTTTCTCAACTAGAAAAGACACGTCTACACTTCTCTGTTAATATTAAATAATTAACGATATGCTGTTACAGATTTTTTGAAAACTAGAGGATTTCACAAACAGTATTATAATTTACTATATCCTGTGTTGCCTTCCTCCTATTCAGTATTTGCATGGCTATTGATTACTTTTCATTCCTGTACAGTCTGAGGTCTGTACCGATGCTTTGAAACTGTCAGTAAATATATAGAAACCTTGGTGTTCCCACGCAGCATTGGACGCGTAGTAGAGAATCCAGCAGGAAGTCCAGTGTGACTCTGGAGTGGAGTTTAGGGTAGAAGCCACAGCTGGATGTGGAAAACATGAAAGCTGGCCACTAGAGCTCAGTTAAAAGTGGGGGACCGTCCGAGTACCTCTCCAAAGTTATCATTTGTGTTTGTATCGTTGGTGATTTTGGTATACATCCTTGTGGGTCGGTGACCCTAGTTGGAAGAGTCGGTAGAGCAGTGATGTACCTGGCATGTTAGACATCGAGAACAGAGCTTTTTCTGTACATTTTTTTTAAGCACACTATTTTTTTAAAAAAGATTTTATTTATTTATTTTTAAAGGGAAGGGAAGGAGAAAGAAAGCTATGTCAATCCATTGCTTCTCATACCCCCCTGCACTGGGGACCTGGCCTGCCACCCAGGCATGTGCCCTGACTGGGAATCGAACCGGCGACCCTTTTGTTTGCAGACTGGTGCACAATCCACTGAGCCACACCAGCCAGGGCTAAGCACATTACTCTTCTTACAACAAAATTATTTTCAGAAACAGTCACGGAATCAGCCAGGAAAGAAACCTGAACTTCATACCAGTTACAAATAAGTATTATGGTGGGGAAAACAGCTGGTTAATATTTTTAAATCCCATTAATACCTTTTGGGAAAAGGTAGGAAAAACTTGTCTACGTACTGGTCTGTCACAATAATGAATGATAATACTCCAATTTATTTTCAGGCCTTCTGTGCATTTGTCAGTGACCGTCAAAGTTGATCATCACATATTGTATTCAGTGGACACAGCCAGATTTATCAATCTTACCTTCACCCATAATTGATAGAAGCACACTTGTTATTAATTTTAACTGCAAAAACTTGTGCATGGTGCAACCGATATACCAGAGTCGGGAAGTCTTCAACGTGATGACATTGTGACTTTTTATTCCTGGATCTTTGTCTTTCAGAAGTACTGTTTAAACAGAGGGTCCACAGGTGTGTGGGGGAGGGGGGACTACAGGACGGAGACCACTGAGCTTGAGGAGCAGCGCGCAGGCTGCCCTGAACCTTTGTGCTGTGTCTCTTCAAACGCCGAGGTGCGTGGGTCGGCATGTTGGGGGCACTGGCCGTGAGACCACAGGATTTCCTCATTGAACTTGCCTGAGAGTAGACTGCTTGTTAAAGTATACGTGATAAAAACGTGCAGATTCCATGCTCATGTATTGTTGAAACTGAATAGCCACCGCAGCATGGTAGTTTAAAACTTCAGGAGCCCCAGTCAGCAAAATTTTGTCCTTGCTATTATTTAGAATTGCCGGTGCGTGGTGATGATAAAATGACTTTTAGTCAGCCTTATTATTGTGTTTAGAGACAACTTACCCACTTAACTACCTGGCCCTAGGTGGATGTCTCCCACCGCTCCACTCCAGGTGTGCTGTCACCTTCGAGAAGGGTGGCTGACGAAGCCTGTGGTCTCAGTCTCCCTTTGCGGTGTCCCCGGCCCGGACGCTGTGTCGGGAGTGTCCCCCTTTATTCCCCGTTAACTTTGTCGGGGCTGCATTTCAGCTGAAGCAGAATTGTGATACTCTGCCTCAGGGAAACCTGCAATACGGACATTTAGGGTAATATACCTTTTAGGCCTTTAGGAAACAGGTAAAATATTCTTTTAAACTTCAATAGTTATGTATCATCTAGTTCAGCTTAATTAAGAGATGCTGAATGATAAGTCATTTGAGAAATAACAGCCAGGTTCGGAGTTCGGTTGGAGATATGTTCAAATCTTTATAAAGGCCTTTACCATTGCTTAATAAATGTAAATGCATATTTTACAAAGTTGGGTTTTTAAAAATACATGAGATGTCCAAAACAGACACATCCGTAGAGACAAAAGGTAGCTCGCTGGCTGGGACGAGGAAGAACGGAGGGTGACTGCTGGTGGGTACGGCTTTGCTTTGGGCGGGTCGGTGGCGACGTTCTCACCGTGCGTGGCATCGACGGCTGCACAGCTGTGAGTACGGCAACACCCACTGCGTTGTACACACTAGAGCAGGGGTGTCACACTCATCTTCACCGGGGCCACCGCAGCCTCGCGGTTGCCTTCAGAGGGCCGAATGTAACTTTAGGACTGTATGAACGTAACTACTTCCTAACGGTTAAGCGAGAGCTGGGCGCTACCGTGGGTAGAAGCAAGGTGCCGGGCAGCATAGAATGAGGCGGAGGGCCAGATCAGGCCCGGGGGCCTTGTGTGTGCCCCCCCCGCCGTGCTCTATGGGGGTGGGTTTTACGCTGTATGATCTCAAAGATATTTAAAGAACAGCACAGAACTGTTAGGCTTTAACACAGTGTCTTCATTGCTTTGTTGCTTGGTCTGATTTTCTTTTTTTTAAATACTTTTAAAACTTTTGAGAGTATTGTATTAAAGCCGGGGACAGCAATGCAAAGGAAGGACTTCCGGTAAAAGAAGCTACGGGAGAGAGCCTAGGCAGGGCTGCCTCGGGGGTTCTTGAGAATGCAGTGGAACCCTGGTTCTCAGACCTTATCCGTCCGCAAGTCAGTTCGATAAGCTGTTGGTTTGAAAACGGAATCTCCTTTGTTTCCTGAGAGGGAGGTGCATGGCTGATCGTCCACGTCCCAGCGTGGAAGGGTTGTCGGCTGTAGAACCAAAGTTCTGGTCAAGAACCAGAACCATGTTGTTCAGGATGGGAGAGGTGCAAGAACTGAGATTCGGCTGTTACGGGAGAGAGATGTGCCCCGGCCGGGCTGCGTGGGCTCGCTGGGGAGTCACAGGGAAGGGGCCTTGGAGACAGGGTCTGCGAGCCTTCAGCCAGCCGCCGCTGCCCACTGCTCCCTGGCTGCACGTCCCCTGGGCACCCGCCAGGTTTAGGAGGTGCTGCCTCTGGGGGAAGGAGGGGGCAGGGAAAGGCACCAGCTTGCTCTCCATAAGGTTAAAACAGTACCTGCCAAACACCAAATGGCTCTGTAAATTATATTAAATTATATTGTTAATCATGAACCCTAAGTCCAAAAGATATCTTTAGTTTCTACATGCTATTTCAAGATCCAGTGGGGACATCTGAAGGGAGGGACAGGAAAGGAATTCTACATTTGCTCATTAAATACCAACCAGATGCACCTAACGGGTTAGGAGTTTTGTATATATATGTCTTCATATTCTTTCCACTTTAAAGGGAGGCATACTGGAAATGTGGTGTGAATTGTCCAAGGTCACGGTGCAGGAATGGCCATTCTGAGACTTGTCTGAGTCCAGCCCATGGCCCCGATGGCTGCTCAGAAGTGTGTGAGCAGCTGATCTTTGTCTTTCGGATGGTTCGTGCAGTGAGAGGGCTCACCGCAGAGCTTTCTGTAAGATGGAAGCATGGCAGCAAGGGTGCTCCGGTGCCCGCTTCTGGAAGCGCGTGTGAGCGTTTAAGGAGGGCGAAGTCTGGCGAGTGTTTAAGTCATCCACAGCAATGCAGTAGGCACAAGGTTTAAAACTCAGGATGCACCCTTAGGCGGTGATAGTTCCTTGGCTAGTTTATATTCAAAATCCAGATTTTTTAATTGATGAGGGGTTTTATAAATGCTACCATTTTCTGTTTCAGTCCCACGCATGTGCATAGATCCAGTCGTTGCAACTTTTCAGAAGTAGCAGGGTCTGGATAAAACACATAAAGTGGGGGTGGTGTTTATTTTTTTCATCTTGTCAAATGAGTGTTTGTCCTGGAAACAATTTTCATTTTTTCTCTTGAGGTCTAAGAGAGAAGTGCTTAGTTCACAAAAATGCCTTATAGCCAACTTTGGGGGTACACAAAGTTCACTGGCAAGGCACAGTAGAAGTGGTTTTGAAATCTGGCATCTGTGCCAGTAAAGTAGAGTGAGGGTTCATGAATGAAACATTGGACGTTTTCTAAAATCACCTTCTGGCCTGTTTCTTGAGCAAGTGAAACGAAGGAGTTGCGGCTTGATTGCAGTTCAGCGAGCCAGGGTGGAGGAGAGGACTAGCAACCCCTGCGGCTGGAACACAGCAGGGCACGGCGCTGCTGAGGGAGGGGGGCAGGCCGGCAGGCGGGCAGCCGTGGATCCCCAGGGCACAGGCCGAGGACGCGCAGACCCGTGGAAATGGGAGGGGCGTTGGTCTTACATGAAGCTTCAGTTAGGGCATACTGTATAGAGCGAGGCATCAGAAATTATTCAGAAAATTTGTTCTGCCAGCAGTAAATGGTAACAGAATCAGGGTTTGGTGAAGTGGGAAATAATGCAGATGAAGTTTAAACTGCCGTTTGCTACGTTACTGTGTTCCATTCTCTTAAATACATAGAGAAGTCACCAACCCCACAGCGGTCTCGTGTTTAGTATTAGCAGTGTGTATTGCACTTGTATGTGTTTTGTAAAAAAGCCTTGTAAATTTGTCCCATTTTAGGAATATTTCATATTAATGTCTCCCTGCCTCCTAAGCAAGTGGAAAATTGGTTAAACATTTGGACTTGAAAGGATTTGACTATGTAAAGTAAATAGAATTTACATAGGAGTAAATTATATACTGTTAATTAAAGGGGTATGTTATTTAACACACAGGTGTCAACCAAAAATACATTTGAAGAGTGATTTCTCAGATTTGGTTTGTTTATTTTTAGAGAGAGAGGGAGGGAGGAAGAAAGAGAGGGAAAGAAACATTGATTGGTTGCCTCTCACACACACCTGGACCGGGCCCAAAACTACAACGCTGGCATGTGCCCTGACTGGGAATCGAACCAGCAACCTTTCGTTTGGTGGGACAATGCCCAACCCACCGGGCCACACTGGTCAGGACAGATTTGGGTTTTATATCCACAAGAGCTTCAGTTATATTTTTAAATGGGGCGATTTTTTAAACTTACTTTGAGAAATTTGTCTCAGTAATTTTGAAAAGTTTTATTAAAGATTTATAAGCCATTGATTAGACATAATTGTTAACTTAAAAAAAGGTTTACACCATGGATAAGTTGGATCTAATAATGATGATTCTATATGTTTATATTTAAAGTAGGAGAAATGCATTTTGTGTTTCAGCCCTGGCTGGTGTGGCTCAGTGGATTGAGTGCCAACCTGTGAACCAAAGCATCCTGGGTTTAACACCCAGTCAGGGCACAGGCCTGGGTTGTGGGCCAGGTCCCCAGTGGGGGGTGTGTGAGAGGCAACCACACACTGATGTTTCTCTCCTTCTCTCCCTCCTCCCCTCTGTCTAAAAACATATAAAATCTTTTTTTAAAAATTTCATTAATTTTAAAGTTAATGAAAGTTAGAAAAAGTTAAATTAGAAAACATTTCACCAAATACCATTAACATTTTAGAGTATTTCTGTCTTTTTTGTTTTCTCCACTTGCTTTTGAAAATTTTTTTACAGTTGTGGAATAACATGACATTATTTTCTAATTTTAAATTGCCATCGTGGGAAATTTGAGAACATATTATTTTATAAATTTCTAGAAATAAAAGTATTAGATCTAAAAGGTTTAGACATTTTTTGAGTTCTTGGTTATACAGCTGCAGACTTCTGCCTGAAGGGAAAACCCGCCCACCAGGTCCCACAGCAGAACGTCCTGTGTGCTCTGTGCTCTTCTGCACGTGGGCCGGCTGGAGGACTGAAGAATTACATCTCGTCATTCGAACTGTTCAACCCTAACAAGGTTGAACTTGCTGTGTTTGTGAATCAGTTATTAGAGTTGTTTTTCTTAATTGAGTTACTTTCCTCCGTACCCTCTTCCGTTTCACTGGTGCGCCTTTGCGTTTGTGCATGACGTTGGCTCGTTCTGCTCCCGGGGAGAGGG
Organism: Phyllostomus discolor; assembly: GCF_004126475.2. Classification (NCBI taxonomy): domain Eukaryota; kingdom Metazoa; phylum Chordata; class Mammalia; order Chiroptera; family Phyllostomidae; genus Phyllostomus; species Phyllostomus discolor. Next base: position 1,263,283 of record NC_040904.2, on the reverse strand, counting down.
GCAGAGGGGTCCTTAGCCGAGGGGGCCGATTCGCCGCCCCCAGCCCCCAGCCTGCATCCCTCATCCCGGTGATTTCCCCGTGGGCAGGAAGGACGCGCCAGCCCGAACGGGCCGTGGGTGACGCGTGTGCACAGCCAGGGCACGAACTAGCAGGTGAGCAGGGACCGCCGACTGTCCCTCGCCTGCTCGTCTGGCAGCGAGCCTCTCACGGAGTTGTCTTCGGCCTGTAGTTGGAGGGACAAGGCACACTTGCATGAAAATGGTTTTAAAGTTTTTCCTAATTGTGTTTTGTGGGAAAAACTTGACGTGTACTTTCATGAAGTGTTTATGTGTTAGTAATAAACATTAAAGTTATGTTGGACTTAACTCTTGGTTTGGTTGAAGCCAGTACATGGGATACATCAGGTCAAAAGAGCAGAAGGAAAATTGTAGAGTTGAACGCCTTGATGTCTGCACCTGTGGGCGGGGGGGTCGGAATCCCAGCCCGTCGCTCTGTAGGTGTCCGTTTTTAACTGGGGGGGGGGGGGGGGGGGTAGGAGTGAGTATCCCGCTGGAAAAGATTCTGAAAGGAAATACTGCTTGAGAGGTTTAAAAGGTTAAAAACATTACTTAGACTAGTATGTAGTCTTCTAATTCTTTTCGTTGCTTTGACAGCTCAATTTCAAAAAATAGAAAAAGACATATTTCAGAAATCATAGGCTTGGTGCCAGTAACTTTTCTCTCTGCCAGTCGTGAGTTTTATGAGTTTCTAGAAATGTCACTAGGAGCCAGAACAGATTCACTCGTGATTTATACTACACCAAATTAAACTCCTTTGTTTTGTCAAGTGTGTTTTGTCTGACAAGCTCTATAAACTGATAATTGTCAGGATTTGATCATGAATAAATTGGAAAGATGGAGGCAGGAGGAGCTGTGTCGCTGAGTGAGTTTTAGCTAGCTGGCAGTGTCCGAGGAAGAGCCGATAAAGTCGTCCTTCAGTAGGCTCTGTCCTTCTTGCTTTCTACAACACCATTGACTTGGGGGAAGGCATATAAAGCAGGTTCGTGAAATACACACGCGAATTGGAATAGCTGCTGCATCAAGTGGCAGAAAACAGTTTCCCAACTCAGAACCTGGGGTACAGTCAGCATGAAGATCTGGTTACAATAGAGATGCCTGTGAAAACAGTCTTAAGAGTTTCAGTTGATGGTAGATATAAGTTTAACAATGAATTAAGCGCTGTAAAGGAAAAAGAAAGGGATGATAAGTAATGGCCCTGACTGGTGAGGCTCGTGGGTTGGGTATCGTCCTGCAAAGCGAAGGGTCACGGGTTCAATTCCAGTCAGGACACGTGCCTGGTTGCAGGTTCGGTCCTCAGTTGGGGCACACAGGAGAGGCAACCGACAGATATTTCTGTTCCTTTCTTTCTCCCTCCTTCCCTCTCTCTCTAAAAAAAAAAAATTAAAAATAATTATAATAAAGAATGCCACTCCCAGCCCTCTAGATTCTGAATTCTAGAACTTGTGAATATGTTCAAATATGGCAAAAGAGAGTTCGCAGGAGAGATTAAGTTAAAGGGATGGGTTAGTCATCACACACTGTCCGGATGGGCCCTCGGGACCCGCAAGGCCCTTCTGTGAGAGAGGCAGGGGGTGAGGGTGATGTGACAGCGGAAGCAGGGGTCCCGGGCAGAGCAGGTGCTGCTGCGCTGCAGGCCTTGAAGAGGGAGGTCGTGAGCCACCGGAAGGTAGGTGCCCCCCGAGGCTGGAGAAGGCGGGACGGGCCTGCCCGGGAGGCTCCAGGAAGCCTCGGTGCTGCCAGCAGCGCCTCGGCTGTGGAGTCTGGCTTCCAGCCTGTGGAGTCTGGGGGGTGGTGACACGTTTCTACTGTTTTAAGCAGCAAAGTTTGTTGTGATGTGTTACTACAGAAATGGGAAGCTAACGCGAAAAACAGTTCATTAGATTCCAGCAACACAGGAATAAATCCGGAAGCAAGTATCAGAGGGAGATTTGGGGTCGGTAGTGGGAGGACTGGGGTGACCACTGGAGCATGTGAGGGGCTGAACCTGTGCCGCTGGCCGGCATCCCCCAGGGCTGTTGCGACGTGGTCATGGTTTTGGCATGAGCACTGGATGGAGTAGGTGCTGAGGTGCTTTGCAGCTTTCAAAGTCTTTTTTTTTTTTTTAAGATTTTATTAGGAGGGAGAAACATCTGTGTGGTTGGTTGCCTCTCGCACGCCCTCCACCTGGAGACCTGGCCCGCACCCCAGGCGTGTGCTCTGACTGGGAGTCGAACCTGCGACCTTTTGGTTCACAGGCCAGCGCTCCATCCGCTGAGCCACACCAGCCAGGGCCAAAAGTCTTCGATGCTGCAACATCTTCACCAGTGGGAAGATGGCTCTGCATGCGGTGCTTGGGTAGTAGATGCGACACGGAGAGACCCCCTCGGGCCCTGGGCAGCTCCACTGCCTGAGCCGGGCATACGTCCCGAGCATGTGCCCTCGGACCTCTGTGCGTGGTCTCATTTAACCTGAACAGCACGATGACGGGGTGGGGGCCAGTCGCCCTTGCAGACCTACCAAGTCCCTGAAGTTCAGAAAGGCTAACTGAACGTGTCAGAGTTTGTGCCACTAGTGAACAGCACAGCATCATATTGCTTTGACACTGAAACCCTGAGTCCTGTCGGTGTCATGGCCAAGTATTCTCATTCTTAATCTTCTCTTGAAACCTCCTTGTTGATAGAAGGGATTGTGAGGCGAATGATGCGCCCTAATTTTTTGATGACTTTGTGTATCGAGCTTCTATATGTCATGCAGGGGGACGGTGTTCATACTCAGATTTCTGGTAATCGTGCAGCTTGTGACGGAGCAGAGAGTCAGAGCCCATGTGTGGCTGGCAGGTATGTTTCCCTCCTGCGGAGGCGCTCCAAGTGCGTTTCGGCCCCTGGGGGCTGCTGCTGGTCCGCGTGCGGGCACCGCATGGCCCTCCGTGCGTGCTCACGCGTCCTCCCCTGACCGATGCACCGGCTCTAGGGAGAGCGCTGCCCCCGGTGACGTTCAGTGAGCACCTGCCCTGTTGCCGGGGAGTGCAGGTCAGTCCGTGTGCAGGAACTAGTGTAGCTGCCGTGATACCTGGGAAGTAGGAAACGGCGTGTGCTTTCCGCGTGCTCGGACAGTGGGGCTGAAGTCATTCTCCCAGAATCATCAGTGTGGACCCAGTTTCAAAACCAGTTCTGTCTTACTTGCTCCATAGTAACCACAATGTCTGCTTTGGGTGTGGGGTTTTTTCCCCCATTAATGGAGTTTGTTGGAATTTTTATTAAGTTTTATAGCTTTCAGATTTTATATATGAAACTGGTAGGTTTTTCCTTAAGGTTGTTGGCTGAGATTGGATACTGGTCAGGAAAAACTACAGCCTGCATTGTCTTTACCCCCGTTGCTATCGTGTGTCTACTGCTGTGTGTAGTTTGTGAAAAACAGGACGGGTTTTTCTGGCGTGGCAATGCTGCTTTTCCCCCGTGTTTGTCCGTAAGAGACGGAACGCTGGTGTGAGCACTCCCTGCCTCACTGAGAGGTGACCAGCGGTTGGTTTGGGCTTTATTGTCCTCAGTTGTAAAACAGAAATTTTCGGAATAATTAATTGCCTTTGGTTGTTTTTTTTTTTTTTTAAGATTTTATTTATTTATTTTTATATAAGGAAGGGAGGGAGATAAAGAGAGAGAGAAACATCAATGTGTGGTTGCTGGGGGTCATGGCCTGCAACCCAGGCATGTACCCTGGCTGGGAATTGAACCTGTGACACTTTGGTTTGCAGCCCACACTCAATCCACTGAGCTACGCCAGCCAGGGCTGCCTTTGGTTTGTTTTTTGTTTGTTTGTTTTCCATGACCCCACAGTGGGAATTTCAGCTCTACTCTGAGCTGGGGAGCGTGTGCACACACACCACACCCAAAGCAACAGGCTGCACCAGGCGCTCCCCTGTGTGCACCGTGTGTCCGGGTTTTTCTGCTGGGCTCAGCTCAGTTTTATGATCTGCTGTACGTCTGTGCACAGTTTGCAAACCCTGCTCTGGAGTTTCTCCAGGAGTCTTCCTTTCTAACAAAGCTGCGTATGCTAGGAGCAGTATGAGCTGACATCCAGTGTGTGCTCACTCTTTGCCAGGTGCTGCATTAAGTGCTTGTAAATGAATCGCCTGAATTCTTAAGCTTCCCTAAATAAGTGGGGGCTGTTATCCTCCTTGTCCCTGGGAGGAAGCGGTTTCTCATAGCCAGTGAAGGGTTTCCCAGGGTTTCCCAGGCAGTTAGTTGGTCATGGAGCCTGCGTTCTGATCGTCACTCTGACAGAAATTGGCTGTTTTCGGAAACTCAGTAACCATGATCTAAATCATAAATCTTCGATCAGCGCCAGGTTGTTTGCTTCCCAGCTGTCTGGGCCAGCACCGTGGCCGTGGCAGTTAACTCCTCTTACTCGAAGTCATTGGCCTGCAGCCTTGCTCGAGGCTCAGGTGAGGACTCGGCACACTTCCTCCGACCTGTTGCTGGGTCGGACGTCACTTCACTTCTGTGCCACTTTTCTGTGTGTTATGAAAACAATCTCTGGGCCCACCCCCTTATAACAATTATATTTTAGCATTTATTACCTTTTCACTGGGTCTAAATGCATATATTTTCTCTTACTTCACAGTGTAGTCTTCATTGTCTTTAATATCTGCGCTATTCCCTTGTGCTAACGTATTGGAGTATTAAAGAATTTCATTATTGTTGGGTATTTATTGGGAAGAGTTCGAGCTTTGGGCAATGGTAGACTGCCCCTTAATCAGCTGTATGACTTTGAGCAGATTCTCGAACTTCCGAGCCTCGGCGTTCTCATCTGCGAAGTGGAATTATAACATCTACCTCGCCGCAGAGGCTACTAGTGTTTCTGTTCCGGTGGGCACTGCTGCGGGCACAGTACTGTCAAGGACGCGGCTGTCTGCGCCATCTCTGGGCCACGGCCTCTGGCGGGGGCCTCGACCTGCGTGCGAGGGGACTCTGGTGGCTTTGCACATGAGGAAGTCGGGGAGGCACTGATGCCTTTCACTGGGCTTTTAAAGGGTAACTTTTTTTAAGCCTCCAGTTTTGAAAGTTCCGTACCTGTCTATAGTGTTTTTCTTCATAAATTATATCAAATACGGATGCACGGGTTTAAGGTTTAAGAAAGACACTGGTAAAGGAACGTGAACGGCATCCGTTATAAAAAGAAGCTTAAATGTGATGGAAGCCTTGCAGCGCCCAACACGGAAGAGCTGTTTGAAGGGCAGTCACCGGTAAGGCTTCGGAAGACCACCGTCCCCTTCCTCGTGCCAGACACTGAGCTTACAGCATCAAGACACCCACTAAGCTCTCAAATTTTGTTGGATGAGTGAAAAATGATCCGATATTGCATTTCTGCTTTCTCACCTGCCACTTACGTCTTAACCAGCTGGACTTCGGAATCACTTTCAAAAACTGGTATCACTTGATACCGAAAGAACAAGGTTTGCATCCTGATTAACCTCATAGCATTTGGCCGTGCAAATGCCTTTAGTTTCTGGGATTGGCCTTGGTGTCCCTTCACGCGGCCCCTTCTCTATACCTCATTGGCATTTTTGGTGTGTGCCCTGGCAAGTTCCCGTCTTGTCCCTGGCGCCCTCGTCTTGCCGTGAGTTCCTCTCACTCATCCTCATGGCATGGATTCTGCGGCCGGCCGTCTGATTTTTAGCCTGGATTTCTCTTTCTGCATTCAAGATCCGTGTTCCATCCTCTGCCTGAAGTCTCCACCTGGGTATTCACTAGGCGTCCCAAATTAGATTCATTACGTTTCATTATACTATCCCTGAGTCAATACAAAGTATGTTAAACCAGGCATGGACGCCTGCTTGCCATTTTTTCTGTACTCTCTATCACAGTTCATGGTCTGCATGTCTGTAGTAGGTCCACAGCATTGTGTAAGGCCATGAATGTGCCATTAGGGACTGGGAGCCTTCACCAAATTTGAATCAAGACAATTCTCTGGGCATCATCCAAAAGAGATGTAACCCTTCTGGGTATTATCTCAAAACAGGTGTAACAGCATTTATGTTAGTTGTTAAGTTGTTACTATATTGGGTTGGCCAAAACGTCTGTATACTTTTTTTTTTTCATAAAATAAAAGGCATATTTTCATATTCACCAGTAATTTTATTATTTGGATATTTTGAGTGTGCTGGCTCTCTCTCGTGTGGTATGACATTGATTGTTCTCCATGTCTTGATTCGATTGCTGTCCCCTTCAGCTGGTCAGCCCGACTGTGGAGCGCGTCCAGCGAGAAACTCCACAAACCACTTCTGACACGTTCGATCCATCACAGCACCTTCTCCAGACACTGCACAGATCTTTCTCTGCATTTCAGTTGCATTGTTACCTTTCCTGAAATAATAAAGCATAGTATGCCAAAAATATCGCATGTTTCCTTCCATCTTGAGTATTAAAATGGCCACACAGAAATTCACCAATTTTGGTAAAGTTTTGAAATGCATGCTGATATGACAGCTGTCACAATATAATCTAACAAAATTGTCTCAAATGAAGTTAAAGGCAACTAAGTGCTACTAGAGCCACTGTATGGAAAAAAACAAACGAACTTTTTGGCCAACCCGACAATTAAATAAGATAACATGCCACTGCACCTCAGCTCTCCCTTAAACTGAGCGGGCCCTGCGAGGCTGGCCCCCACTCGGCCTGGCCGCCTTTGCTTTGTGGAACGGAGGGGCGCCTTCCTCTGAGTCTTAGAGGTGCTGCATGAGGGCTCTCTTGCTAGTCCTTTGCCTGAATGATGGCTATACTATTATACCATGCAGTCTGTATTTTAACTTTTTCATAAGTCCTGATAACTTTTTAAATATATAGACTATCGTGGAGAATTTCATCAGAAGATACACTTACCTGGTCTGTCTTGTGAGCTCAGTTGGCTATTATTTTAATGTGGCAAGTTACTTCCTGCTGAAATTATCAAGAAATCCTGTTTGGGACATTAGTGAATATTAGCTCTGGTTTGGGCTTCATTTAAAATGGTTCTCTAAGCTTTTAATGGCCAGAGAAGTAGGTCTCACTGATGCTCATTCTTAAGACCCATGTATTAACTTTTTTGCACCCCCCTTTCTCTGCTTTAAGGTATAAAGAAGGAAATAGAAAAGTAATAAACAGCTGTCTTAATTTTAAAATTTATAAAAGGTCAGAATATAGCCTTTATAAATGTATATTGCATATTTCATGTAATATTGATATTTTTTATTGTTTTTTTTTGACCTGTACAATTTTAGAATTTGTATTTAAGTTGAAATGTTTTCAATTTTTCTTGTTTTTAACTGATTTATATATCTCAAACACTATCTCCTTTCTGATTGCTTTTCAATCAGTGAGCATCCTCAAGAAAAATTTGTATTATGTTGCTAAATAAAGTAATAAAGAATTATGACCATATTTATTTAGATATTCCTTTTCAAAAATGAATTTCTGCGTTAATACCTTTGTTCCTCCTCTCTATTTCTTACTATCTATGGGGAAACGCCGCGTCCCAGGATGTGTCGCCAAGCAGGGCCGCCCCTCGGGGGGAGCGGGACGTCCGCTCTCTCGGCCGGCCTCTTGGTGATGGCCTGGTAAAGGGCTGCGCTCGGGAGTTCCACGTTCGGCGTAGTAACATTACTTGGGGAAAACAGAAATACGATTCATACGAGGTTGAAAATGCCTATTTCAAATATCCTTTGAGAAATCCCAGGCATTTGGTGTGTGCCTGTGATTAAACGAAACAGAAACAACAGTTGGAGAAGGTAGATACCGGCTTCTGGCCAAGGTGAAGGCGTCAGTACATACGCTTTGTACCTCGCACAACCAAAAGAAGGACAACAGCAAATTCAAAAACAAAAAAAAAACAACCAGAACTGCCAGAAAATTGAACTGTGTGGAAGTCCAACAACTAAGGAGTTAAAAGAAAAACATTCATCCAGACTGGCAGGAGGGGCTGAGACCAGTAGCCAGGTGTGGGACTTGCAGCAAGGCGGCGGCTGGAGGACTAGGACATCCCACATTTGGGCGCAGATAAACCGGGAGGAACAACTAGGCAGCAAGACAGACAACACAGCCCAGGGCTCCAGCGTGGGGAGATAAACTCTCAAAACCTCTGACTGCAAAAATCTGTGGGGGTGAGGCAGTGGGAGAAACTCCCAGCCTCGAAGGAGAGTTTGTTGGAGAGACCCGCTGGGTCCTACAACACACAAACCCACACACCCACCCAGGAGCCAGCACCAGAAGGGCCCAATGTGCTTGTGGGTAGCGGGGACAGTGACTGAAAGCCGGCGGAGAGCCGAGCAAGTGGCACTGTTCCCTCTCAGACCCTCCCCCACACACAGCGCCACAACGCAGCCCTGTGGGCTGCCCTGCCCTGGTGAATGCCTAAGGCTCTGCCCCTTACAACATAATGGGTGTGCTGAGACAAAGAAGTATGGCCCAAGTGAAAAAAACAGATCAAAGCTCCAAAAATAGAACTAAGCAATGAAGAGACAGCCAGCCTATCAGATGCAGAGTTCAAAATGCTAGTAATCAGGGTGCTCACAGAAATGGCTAAGTATGGTCACAAAATAGAGGAAGAAGTGAAGGCTATACAAAGTGAAATAAAGAAAAATATACCGGGAACCAACAGTGAAGGGAAGGAAACTGGGACTCAACGGTTTGGAACAAAGGAAGAAATAAACATTCAACTGGAACAGAATGAAGGAACAAAAATTCAAAAAAATGAAGAGAGGCTTAGGAACTTACTGCACAACTTTAAACATTCCAACATCCTCATCGGGTGCCTGGAGGAAAAGGGGAAGAGCAGGAAATTGAAAATTTACTCAAAAACATAATGAAGGGAAACTTGCCCAATCTGGTGAAGGAAACAGACTTCCAGGAAGTCCAGGAACCTCAGAGATTCCCAAAGAAGTGGGACCCACGGAGGAACACACCAAGACACATCCTAACTAAATTACCCAAGATTAAAGATGAGAGAATCTTAAAAGCAGCAAAAGGAGGCAGCTACCTACAAAGGAGTCCCCATAAGGCTGTCAGCTGATTTCTCAAAAGAAACCTTACAGTCAAGAAGAGGCTGGAAAGAAGTATTCAAAATCATTAAAGGCAAGGACCTACATCCAAGATGACTCTATCCAGCAAAGCTATCATTTAGAATGGGAGGGCAGACAAAGTGCTTCTCAGATAAGGTCAAGTTAAAGGAGTTCATCATCACAAAAAGATCAAAACTATAAACAGTAAAATGACAACAAACTCACAACTATCAACAACTGAACCTAAAAACCAAAAACAAACTAAGCAAACTACTAGAACAGGAACAGAATCACAGGAATGGAGATCGCTCGGAGGGTTATCCGTGGGGAGGGGAGGGGGAGAATGGGGGGAAAGGTCCAGGGAACAAGAAATATAACATGGTTGGTACAAAATAGATAGGGGGAGGGTGAGAACACTATGGGAAATGGGGAAGCCAGAGAACTTACATGCACGACCCATGGACGTGCACTAGGTGGGGGAATGCTGGTGGGGGAGGGGTGGCGGGCTGAGAGGGATGAAGGGGAGGGGAAACTGGGATGACAGCATAAACAGTGAAATGCATTTAAAAAATGAAGAAGGTAGACGGGAGCATCTGAACGTCAGGCTCGTGTCTTTCGAACCTGTGGGCTCTCGTCGTGTCTCGGGGGCTTGGAACTCTCAGGCGCTCCTGAGCGCTGGGTTCACTGCCGTGTGACTCGCTTAGTACGGTGGTCATTCCCCCACTGAGCCCAGAAACTGTGAGTCCCAGCTTTGTAATGGCACTTTAAATTTCTCGCTTGATTTTAATACACGTGTTTCTTCAGGTGAACCTTAGAATTATTTGAATAGTCAAATCTCAGTGAGGTTTGGATTGAAATTACATTAAATACTGAGTTATACTATTGTCATTTCAGTTTAGGAAAATAGTGTGTTTGTTTACATCTAAATCATTTTTTAACTCTTCAGCAAAGTTTTGTGATTTTTTTCTATTGTATGTTCTATAAATTTCTTAATGTTTTCCCCCCTTTTTTATATTTTTAATATGGTCTTTTCCCACTTACTAAGTGGCGGTACAGTTATATAGGAAAGCTCTTGATTTTTCTTCACTAGTTATATTTCTTAAACTTAGTTCCAAATGTTTGTTACTCTTTTAGTTAATAGCCTACAAACACCTTTGTAGAACTGGTGAATTGACCTCTACCTTTACCTGTAATTTAAAACATTGTTTTTGCTTTTTTTTTTTTAAGCTCTTTTCACTTATGGACATGAAACCTCCCATCTCTAGAGCCAAGATGATTCTCATCACAAAAGCTGCTATTAAAGCCATTAAGGTAAGAGTAAAATCAATATATTTAACTTGAGAAAGTGGTTTTGAATTTTGACACTGTTGCCAGAGAAGTTGTCCTGTGTGTCTGCGTCTGCCCAGGCCTGAGCCGTTGAACACTAACCGGCCGCCGCCCTTACGTTCCTAGTGCTTCCCCGGACAGGGCCCCAGCTTTACTGACACTTTATCGGCACACAGTTAACGAGTGGAGATTGTGCCCGTTCAATAACATACACTGAAACACGATTTGATACCTATGCATTGTTCAGTGATTACCACAGTTAAGCTAAGCTAATCAGTACTGTCACCTCACGTAGATCGTCACCGTGTGTGTGTGTGTGTGTGTGTGTGTGTGTGTGTGGTGCTGAGAAAGGTGAACTCCCAGCAGTGGAGAGTCGAGTGGCCAGGTTTTTTATTTCGTGTAATTCTTGTCATAAATCAGCTAAGTGTTAGTTTCATTTTTATTTAAAAAAATAATTTGGGCTGCATGAAATTAAATTTCTTACCCGAGATGAAACCTAAGTAAGTGACTCATTTTGGAAACTGCACGATTTAGTTTTGATTCCATTGTTCTTATTCCCTCTCATACATACTGCCTTATGAAGGTTTATTGGTTAAAAATCTAAGAAAAGGGCCTTTTCTTTGGGGGTGGGGGATGTGGTTTTATGTTTTAGTTCATTTCTGGTATGTTTTCAGTTGATGATTTTTCGGCTGATATTTCTGATAGTTTATTCAGTATTATCTTGAGAATCATTTAAATTGTGCAGATTTCAAGGTTTTGTGTATTTTCTAATTATATTGCAGGGAATGTAGACATGTAAACTAAATAATTTTCTTGTAATTCTTTTCAGCTTTACAAGCATGTAGTTCAAATAGTGGAAAAGTTCATCAAAAAGGTAACTACCCACTTTACGATCACCTCATTTTACCTGCATGCGGCGTCTGGGATGTGCTCTGTAAGCTGTGATGCGGATGCTTGCTTGCAAAGCCACTGAGCCAGCAGGGGGTCACTGGGGCTTCTTCTGAACCTCCAGAGGCTGTTTTTAAAGAAACAAAACAACCCGAGGGCAGCCCTGCTGGCCGAGTGCCCACTGCAGGGTGGGCGCTGGAGGACAGTCCCCTGTGTGCTGCCTGCCAGGACCGTCCCCGCGCCCAGCGTGCCCCCGCCCGGCACCCTGGTCCTCCCTCCGTGGGCACTTCCCTCGTCCGGCTTTTCCCTGCTGCCAGCACGGTTGCGTCGTTCTTAGTCACGGGGGTGGTGCGCCTCGTAGGGGTGTGGCCGGCACGCGTGCCTCCATGGAGCACAGCCACCGGGACTTGGGCGTCACTGTCTGAATGTTTGGATGCGTGTGGGGGTCTGTCCCTGTGTCCTGTCCGTCTTGTGGGCTTCATAGTCCGAGAGTGCCCTCCATTAGTCTTTGTTCCTCTGGGACTGTGTGTTAACATTTCCTTGTCCACAATGTTAAAGGTAAACATCAGTATCGTTTTTTTAGCAGGTTGCTTCGGGTTTGTGTGGAAGCGGTGTAGGGATTGGCACGGCAGTGCTGACCCTGGGGAGCTGCGGGAGGCGGAGGGTGGGAGAGCGGTGAGACCGGGGGGTCTGACGCACGACGAGAAGGGTAGCTCTGTGCGGGCCCGTGGGGGCCTGGCCGGCCGGACAGCGGGGCACGAGGGCGGTTTCTGGACAGAGACCGTCGTGTCGGTGGCTGTCGGCCTGTGCGTGTGCTGTTCTGAGTTGACTTCCCGTCTTTCTCTGCAGTGCAAACCAGAGTACAAGGTTCCAGGGCTGTATGTGATCGACTCCATTGTTCGGCAGTCTCGCCATCAGTTTGGGACTGACAAGGATGTGTTTGGGCCAAGATTCTCTAAAAACATAACCGCCACATTCCAATATTTATATCTTTGTCCATCTGAAGATAAGGTATAGTTAGTAATTTTTTAATTAAAACTCGTATGGTTCTTATTTGTATTTATTTGAATCTATTTAAATGTACTTTAGATATTGGAAGCCTCTATGATGTTTTCTAATCATATAGTAATCTCTGAACTTGGAACAAAACCCTGTTTTTTCTGTAATGATCATCTCATATTTATCTCTTTTTTTAAGATTGTATTTATTTATTTTTAGAAAGGAGGGGGAAGGGAGAAAAAAAGAGAGGGGGGAAACATTGATCATTGCCTCTCACACGAACTTCCTGCTGGGGACCTGGCCCCCAACTCAGGCATGTGCCCTGACTGGGAATCGAACCAGCAACCTTTCAGTTTTCGGGATGGTGCCCCACACACTGAGCCACAGTCAGACAGCCAGGGCGTCTGTTTTCTTGTAAAGTCCTTTAGGAATGTCACACTATTGAAATAGGAAAGGAGCACCATCTTGTTTTGAGGAAGGCAGAGAGGAGTACTTGTGGCTGAGTGGTTAAGAAAGTCTGTGGTCGAGGGCACAGGGTTCGGCTCAGATGGCTGCTTATTCTAGAAGGGGCAACAGTGCGAGAGCGTCAGTGGTCTTCGCCAGCAGTCAGACGGCAGACCTGGTTTCTCACTCCCGGGGCTGGCGTTACGGGGCGTGGGCTCCAGGTGCGGGCTCCAGGAGCAGGGAGAAACATGCTGGGACGTGGGCTCCGTGCTCGTACGGGAGGAGTGCTCTTGTGGGGGAAGGGCACGAGAGAAGAGCATCATTCCTTCAGTGGGAGACCAGAGTTATGCCCCGGGTAACACACCTGTGGACCTCCGTACTTGCTGGTGCACAGAACAGCTGACTCGTAAGCTGCCGGTCCGTTTCTTAAACACTGTGGCCCTGGTGGGTTAGCACGTGTGGTCCCAGTGCGCCGAGGCTGCAGGTCCAGCCCCCTGTCAGGGCACATACAGGAGTCAACCATGAGTGCATAAGCGAATGGCACAGCAGTGACAAATTGATGTTTCTCCCTCCCTCCTTCCCTCCCTCCCTTTCTCTGTAAAAAAAAAAAAAATCAATAAATTAAAAATATATATTGCAATTGTTGCAGTCATCCTAAAGAAATAATTCTTCACTTCTGTAACTTTTTTTTCCTAGTGATAGGATTTCTTTTTAACTATAAAGTAAATACGGAAACTTTGAGTACATTTCTTCATTATTAAATAACCCACTTTTTCCGAGCCTCTAGGCTGTGTCCCTTTCCATCCCCCCCGCCCCCCGCGCCCTGTTGTGGCGGGGCCCCCACTGCTGAGATGAAAGGCTCGTCACGGCCGTCCAGCCAGGCCGCGGCTCCGATGGTCGGTTTTCCTTCCCTGTTTACGAAACAGATTTAGCGTGGAAAAATTGGCCTGGGACGTTTTCTTCACTACTTCTGTGAGGCTCAGTGGGTTACTTATGCAAATATTTACTGTGTGTTCATGTTTTCTCACACTTAACAGAGTAAAATAGTCCGTGTGCTGAACCTTTGGCAGAAAAACGGAGTGTTCAAAATCGAGATCATCCAGCCTCTCCTGGACATGGCGGCGGGGGGCGGCAACGCTGCCCCGGGGGCCGACAGCGTCACCAACAACGAGGGTGAGGCCCCGCGCGGCCGCGAGCGAGCGTGGGGAAGGCTGTGTCTTCCCGTCCACGGGGCGTTGGGGGTCTCCCTCTAGCGGTGGGCTCTTTCACGAGAAGGAGACTCGCTGTTACGTCGTGGAGGTGCAGGGCGTTTCCCCGCCATCGTTCACGGGGAAAACACCGCTCTTCCAGGGCCCCGTGCAGCACAGACTCCGGCGTCCCGGTCCAGTCCGTGTCTTTACTGTGCTAAACCGGACGGAGTATTACTTTGGTGGAACAGCTCAGTGCAGTGTAAACAGGACAATGGGTGCGTTCAAGTGTTCTTAGGCCTCAATGTCCTTTTCTTTCTTAGGTTCACCCCCGCCTCCGGTTAAAGTCTCTTCGGAACCCCCACTCGCCACTGCAAACTCGGTACCGACTGTCCCACAGCTGCCCAGCTCCGACGCCTTTGCCGCCGTGGCCCAGCTGTTTCAGACCACTCAGGGGCAACAGGTAAACTGCCCACCCAAGACGCCGTCGTTGCAGTTTGGTGCTGTTGTCCCTGATGATGGACACGTTTGAGGGAGGCAATAGTTCCGCTGCTCAACTAGGAGCGCCTTGGCTAGGGAGGTCGTGGCGTCGAGGAAAGGGGGGGTGTGGCAGGGGAGAGACCAGGGGCGGACCTGGGGCTGAGGGGTGCCCTTGGGCGGGAACCCCAGAGCCGCTCTGACTGGCGCTGCTGCCCCGGGTCGGGCTCTCGGACTGACTGCAGAGTCAAAGCACATGTATCTACCTTGCTCGCTACTCAGTGTGGTTTCTCTTCTCTTTGACCATTATTTTTCACCATTGGGGTTGTCGACATGTATTTTTAACTTGAAACAGTGCACCTTGTATCCCTGATTGTATTTATTCACAAAAAAAACGTAACCGTTCCTGAAATGTTGGCTCTTCTTCCTAGCTTGCTCTGTGCCTGTGGTATTTCGAGTCACCTTGAAGGGTTCTTTCTTAGTGAAATACCCTTTGATGCAGTGGTTTTACCTTGTGATGTGGTTGATCGGTGTACCCGTTCTTTAAGCTTCAGCAGATCCTTCAGACTTTCCAGCAGCCTCCAAAACCACAGTCTCCTGCCCTTGACAATGCTGTGATGGCTCAAGTTCAGGCTCTCACGGCCCAGTTAAAGACAACTCCCACGCCCCCGCCCGAACAGAAAGCCACTGCGTTTGACAAGGTAACGATGCCCCACAGTGCCCGCCTGCCCACCCGTGTCTGTGCCCCGCACTGGGGGTGGGGAAGTCGGCCTTCTCCAGAGTCTTGGGCGCTCCTTCTGTTGTTTGTGGTGTCACACATTCTCCCGGGGACATCAAAACACTGACTATTTTTCCTAGTTATCAACTCAGTGTGTTCTTTGTGAGGAATTTTTCAGTGACAGAATAAAGGAAAAGGAAGCAGGGGACCATTTGCCATTGAACCCCGTACTTGGAGATAACTGTAACATTTTGCTGTGCATTTTTTCAGAATTTATTTCCTGTGGGTATATGCCTTTATTTGGTTGTATTACACACACACACACACACACACACACAGTTTTTAACTTGCTTATTTTGATCTTAGTCTTCTTGTCTCATTCTTGGTGGTGGTGGTGTTAAGGCTAATAGGTTTAGATGTACATTTTTTGGAGAGCTTTTCAGGCCCACTCCGTTGTGCGGACACGTCACCGTTTGTTTAGCCATTCCCCTCTCAGTGCACGTGGAAGTTGCTACCCGAGTTTTGCTGTGAAAGAGCCTCAGCCACCACATGCGCGTGAGGGTTTGGGCTCCGGGCCTGCACTGCTCTGCTGGGCCTGCGCGTGTGAGAGGGGCGGCTGCCGCGGGTGTTGGTGCGCGGAGAACACGCGGCCCAGAGCCGCTGGCTGAGATGCCGACCCAGACCGCTCCACCCTCGCCCGTTTGTGGCTGTGTAAAGTTTTGTTTCGTTTGATAGGTTTCCCTGCAGATAAGCGTGTTTGAAGGCCCAAAACTAAATGTTAATCTTGAGATTTCTGATTTCTTTTCAACATTCTAATGATAAGGTATGATGACGTTAGCTGTCACGTTTTGTATGAGACACGTGGTGCCGGTGGTCCAGAGTAAGACCCCGTGCAGGGAACACTGGCTGTCCTGCGTCTTGGTGGTTTATGAGCGACCGCTGATCGGAAGAAGGTCAGATAAAACTTTTCGGTGCAAAAGGCATGTACACATAAGATGAAAATTCAGATAATACAGAATTGTGTAAAGTAAAAAGGGAAGCAATTTCTCTGCTTTGAACAGATTTGTGTATTTTTTTCAGACCTATTTCCATGTACATGTGAACGTATATTCTCATATACTATGGTTTTGTGTATTAGGTTTTTATTTGGAGTCCCGATTAGGAAACCTTCCCATCTATATATTTTTTAATTTTTTATTTTATTCTAGAAGTTTTATATCTTTTTAACGTTTGTCTCTTTTCATTCTTCTGGCACCTACTTTAGAGTATGGTTCAAGACAGTTAAATCTTTATATTTTTAGAAATGAGCGTTTCTCCCTCGCCGTTTTGGTCACACACTAAATTCTCATTTGTCTCTATGCCTGTCTGTTAGACTCTCTAATATATTTGTTTATTCCCGCATTACAGTTTAACTCCTTGCAGCTCACACACCACATTTTATTTCCAGGTGTCGGGTCCTTCCCCCCACGCCCCGCGTTCTCGTCGGCTGCTCCTGGGCGTGTTTGTCATCGGGCTCACCAGGAAAAGGGCCGGGTTGTACACACAGAACAGGGGTGGAAATGGCGGGGAGGCAGCGCTGGGTTGGTTTTTGAAGCGTTGGCTCACACAGCGATGGAGGCTGGCAGGCCTGAGATTGCTGGGGCGGACGGGAAGCTGGAGACGTGGGTGAGAGTGGCAGTTCCAGGCTGAGTCTGTTCTGAAGGGCAGGGTTTCCGTGTTGCTGCTCTTAAAACCTTCAACTGATTAGTTGGGGCCCATGCAGATTATGGAGGATTTTTTTTTTTAAGATTTTATTTATTTGTTTTTAGAGAGAAGGAAAAGGAGGGAGAGAGAGGGAGAGAAACATCAATGTGTGGTTGCCTCTCACATGCCCCCTACTGGGGACCTGGCCCAAAACCCAGGCATGGGCCCTGACTGGGAATCGAACCAGGGATGCTTTGGTTCACAGGTTGGCCCTCAATCCACTGAGCCACCAGCCAGGGCTAGGGGATACTTCTTTAGTCAATGTCTTCTAGTGGAAACGTTCATCTCGGTTTTAAAATATCTTTGCAGCAACAGCTAGATTAATATTTGACCAAACAGGTAGGCACCACAACCCAGCCAAAGTGACACATAAAATTAACCATCACAGCCTGCTTTTCCAGATGAACTTGAGCATGCATTTTGGAATTCATGGATTTATAGGCTGGTTTAAGAAGTATTGACAGCTTATTTATACGGTGTCCATATATTACAATGTCTTTTTTCATGTCTTATACATTTGTTTCATTTAGTCTTAGCTATTTAGTCATGTTTCATATTTCATTTGGTTAATGATGACATAGACCAAAACGATTTTTATTTTACCTTGTAAATGGTCGTGGTATTAAATGCTTAATTTTCTGGTTGATTCTCAGATTTTCTAGGTCGCTACTCTTTTCCTCTTTTACATCTAAACCTGTTTCCCTCCCTTTCCTCCCGCCCCCATTGTATTGGTGGCCAGGACTTCCAGGAAAGTGTTGAATAGTAGCAATGCTGCTGGTGTCCCTAGCTTGCTACTTTGAATGGGAATTCCTCCAGTATTTTACCTTAAGTGAGTTGGTCAATGTTTGTTTTTATATCAAGTTTAGAAAAAAGGAATTTTGTGCTTTTCCTGTTGCTAAAAAGTCCTGTTTTAAGCTAGTCAAACAGGTTGACTGGAAACAATTTGTGTATTTCAAGTGGTTCATAGATTTTCAGTTTCCTGAAAAGGAACAAAAAATATGATTGTGGATGGATCTCAGTTTAATTTTTTAATTACTTCAAATCTTTTTACAAGGCAGTAGGTGTAAATCTTAAAACCTTAAAACACATGCCCACACGTGACCAAGTGCAGGGGCCATGGGTTTGTCTTTGTGGACCCAGGCGTCGAGGGCGGCAGGGCGCCGACGTGGGGTTTCTTAGCTCTTCGGTGCGCACCGCTGTGCAGGGGTGACGGCGGCACCTGCGTCTTATGCCACAAGGGTTGAGTGAAGCCAGCGCGTGCACAACCACGCAGTGTCTGGATCACGTGGTCACAGTAAGCACTTCAGTCACGTGGCCCGGAATTGCACAGGGAAGGACACGTGCTGTCCCTCCCGAACCTAGAGACCTGGTGCTCGGTATGGTGTGGCACAGCGGTCCCAGGACACGGCCCACGCAGGGGTCTGGGGCTGGAAGCCCATGCGCGGAGCAGACACCGCCGCAGAGGGAACGTGCGGTGGGTGCCGGAGACGGGGCTGGGAGGCTGAGAAGACCGGTGTCCACATCCTCTTCCTGCCGTCCTCGGCTCTCCCGTCCCGGCGGTGCTTCTCGGTGATGGCCAGAGCTGTAGTGTCCTCCTTTGTAAGGCGAAGAAACTGTCTCCTGGCCTGCTTCTTGTGGGTGGGGGAGCACTGTGGGCGATCCACCCAAACACAGTGGGTGTGCGTTGTGCTGCGGTCCCTGCTTCCTTTCTGAATAAATGTAGTCGGCGTTTAAGTGGTTCTTCTGGGTGTGATCTTGTTAAGTGCCTTCATTCTTTCTTTCTTTTTCTTTTTAAATGAACATTTCTGGTAATCTGAGGTGGCTGTGAAGTTTTTAGAAAGAAGCTGGTGCTCAGGTAGTGAGCCGTTTCCTATGGCTTTTGCAGTGATCGAATTGGGTGGTCTTGCTTTTTGTGCATTTCATAGCCTCCTGGAAAATGTGCACCGTTGTAATACGTGTGGAGTTGCAAGTTTTTTGTCTAGGAACATGGCTATTTCGGTAAAACATTTATATTGCTAATAAGCATATAGGCAATGGTCAGAAAGAAAACACTGCATTTATAATTGGGGAAGAAGCAGAACAAAAAATGTCTTTCTCACGTGACATCTGTGTTAAGATGGGCTGCCCGTGAGCCACGGTCCTAGGGGCACGTGCGGGAACGGTGTTGTGCACGGCAGCACGGCGGGAGTGGAGACGGTAGGAGCGTCTGCCGTTTTCACGAAGCTTTTGTGCACTGAACACAGTCAGCTTTAAAGCGGGGTGCTGACGTGCCTGTTGCAGAAGCTGCTCGACCGATTTGATTACGACGATGAGCCAGAAGCCGTGGAGGAGTCAAAGAAAGAAGATGCCGCTGCCTCTGCCGCCAGCACAGCCTCTGCCGCCGCCGCCCCTGCTGCACCCGCCGCCGCCGCCCCGCCCGCCGCCGCCGCTCCCACCACGTCCCCGCCGCAGGCGCCCTTGTGAGTCTGCCCTCCTCCGGGTCGGGAGTCGGTGGTCTCTGCGAGGCACAGCTCGAGGAGCGTCGAGTAGGGAGGTCGTTTTCCATGGACAGTCATGTCTTTTTAAACGCTGATGTTTCGGGTTTTCTCCCGGACGGGGAGGGGGTCTATAAGATTTATGACAAAAACATGGCTTTTATGTTGGGAATAATGCTGAGTGTATTAGTTAATATATAGGCAAATAGAAAATTGAGCAAAATGTTGATTATTAATGATTCCTAGACATTTTTCTTCCATTTTTCAATCACTTATTTTAAATTATAGTTGACATACGTTATTATATGAGTTCCAGATTAGACAGCATTCTCTGTGCTTCTGTACACGTGTGGGTGAGAACCCCGTGTGTTGCGGACGGGTAACAGGATCGCTCGCGTTTTTCCAGTGGGTTCCCTGGCGACGGCATGCAGCAGCCGGCGTACCCCCCGCATCAGAGCATGGACCCGTTCCCGCCTCCGATGATGGCGCTGCAGCAGGACCCCGGGCACCACCAGGTACGGCGCTTCCCTTGCAGCTGGGCACCCTCACCTTCCGGCGTCTTCATCGGGGGCTGTGAGTTGCACCTCCCAGACCGGTCTGCAGCTGTGCAGCACAGGACTGGTCGGAGGTGCTCTTTGCTTTAATCAAAACAAGGATGCCAAATACTACTTGCTTGTACTTTAATACTGGGTGTTTCTGTTCAAGTGGCTTAGTGAGCAGTTAGGGCCTCTCGCAGGGAGCTGGCCGGCCCAGTGGCAGAGCTCTTTCCCGTGGGAGGGGCCTCTCTGGGCCCTGGTGGTGGGCGCCGAGAGGCTGTCTGCACTCCCGCGCAGGACGCGAGGAAGGGGTGCGGCCCTCAGGAGAGCTGCAGGGAGTCCTCGGGTGTGTGTGAGCACGGCCTCTAGTTCAGAGCTCTCTGAACCTGACTGTGCCTCTAAGTTGATGGGGGCAGGGAAGGGCCTTTTGAGAAGTAC
The DNA here is from genome assembly GCF_004126475.2 of Phyllostomus discolor. NCBI lineage: Eukaryota > Metazoa > Chordata > Mammalia > Chiroptera > Phyllostomidae > Phyllostomus > Phyllostomus discolor. The sequence continues at coordinate 1,242,983 of NC_040904.2, read as the reverse complement.
AGCCCCTGGCCCTGGGGTGCTGCGGTCGGTCCAGAGGACCGCTCTGTGCTCCTTGTGCAGCGCTCTGTTGCGCGGCTGGTCTTGGAGCGGCCCTTGGTGGCCTCGGTTTAGAAAGGGTCCTAAGGAATCCGTTTAGGCTATCTTCATTTTCTTATATCATTTTCAGTCCATTGTATACATTTGGTAAGATGAAACTTACGTCGTGACTTCAGTGACGTGTTGATGAATGAAGTGTGAGAAGGATTTTATAAGTCTGTTTAAGATATGAAGAAAACCTATGAACTTACTTCAAAATGTTTAACAATTACTGAAAGTTTATAAATAATTTAGAAAGAATGCTTCTCTTGTGACCTTATAATTATACTTTAAATTATGTAGACGTGGGAATGGAATGGCACGTACAGAAATACGTTAGGTTGTGGTTCACTGTCGTTATTATAGTTGATGTCCTAAAAGTGGGCCTGTTAGTTGAAACTGTCCTTAGAGTAAATTTTTAGACGGTTTTATGTATGTATGTATGTATGTGTGTGTGTGTATTGAGAGGGGGGAGGGGACGCGGGAGAAATACAGGGAAACATCCACTCGTTGCCTCTCGCACACGCCGGACCAGGGACCTGGCCCGCAACCCAGGCTCCTGCCATGACCCGGCATCTCACAGGGTCCGCCCAGGCCCCCGCGCCCCACCCATCAGGGCCGCAGTAAAGTTGTTAAGGGGTGAACCTCAAAGTCACTGCTTCCAGCCAGTTTCTCTCAGAAGTCAGACCTGTGACTTTAAGTTCAGTCTGTTTCCTCACATAAGTGAAGTTGTATCTTTAAATACATAAAACCCAAACCTTGTGTGTTTGTCACGTTAAAACGAGTCATAGGATTTTTAACCAATACACTTCAGTGTGTAACAGTTCTTTGGATGATTGTTATCTGTGGAAATTGTTCATCACTATTGTATGTCATTGTAGTTCCTCTTAGACCAAAATTTGTTGAAGGCATTTTAATTTTATATTAAAGTAAGTATTTCTTAAACATTATTTTTGGTAGCTATTATCTAAAACCTACTCACACTTTCTTTGAAAACCAAGGTTGCACTTCCTCCTAACGGACAGATGCCGGGATTCGGCCTGCTTCCCACGCCCGCGTTCCCTCTGCCGGCCCAGCCAGCGGTGCCCCCAGCCGTCCCCGGGCAGCCGCCGTTCCAGGCCCCGTTCCCGGCCCCCAGCGAGCCGCTGGCGCAGAAGGCGCATCAGGTAGCGCGGTGTTCTCGGCTGTCCCCCGGCTTTGGTCTCGGGGGGTTGTGCGGGCTCCTCCCACCTGTGGGCTCGGTACCCGAATTTTTTAATATGAGGGAAGGCTCTTGCTTGGGCACATGTTAACCCTCTCTGTGCCCCAAGTTTTTCATCTGGAAAGTGCACGTCGTAACACTGCCAGGTCGTTTCCGTGAGGTTCTTCGGGATTGGGGTACGTGAAGTACAGAGGGCTTGACGGCGCCTGCCTGGCCGTGGCTTGGCAGAACAGCATGTACCCTGTACGGAGTACTTCCTGAAAGGGAAGTATGTCTTCTAGTCTTGTCAACCATGTAAAAAATGTCTCCCACTGAAGGCCAGTGATTACTGAGCTGGTAATATGGACTTGAGCCACCCAAAGAGAACTGCTTCAAGGCAAGAGATCTGTGATGCAATGTCTTTCAGATTTCGTCCTCTTGCCTTATGTATAATTTTCACTTTCTGTGTGTAACAGTGGCTGGTTCTTTGTTGGTTTGTCTTTGAAGGAGATGAAAGCCGAGCAGCCGTGCGCCCCGGAAGTTAACAAGCGGCACATGTCCGATAGCAGGAAGTCGAGATCCAGGTCAGCGTCCAGGTAATTCCTGGGAAGTATTTTCCGACCCTGCGTGTCCTAGGACGCGCTGAGAGTAAAATCGAGTTGGGTTGGTTTCAGGTTGGGTGAATAGAGTCGCCGTGTGTGTGTGTGTGTGTGTGTGTGTGGTGGGAGTGGGGACAGGAGCACGCCTAGAAAATTCCAAGCTCAGTCACCTTACCCGTATGCGTTCCCTCTGAGTTGCCTCGGTGCCTGCGCACAGAGTGCATTGCAGAATTGTGTCCTGACCGTTCTTACAGTAACAAGCACAGCGCCTTTACACGCTGAGCAGCTGACAGCACAGAAATAGTCAGACTGCGTTCTAATCGCTGCGGGAAGGAGACCCGACTGAGAGATGGGTGACGGCCGCAGCCCAGGGCCACAGCCCAGGGACAGCACTCGGCCCTCCCTCGGTCTGCTGGCGCGGAGTCCGAGGGGCACTGGGGCGCTGAGGGCGAGAGGCGCTTTCATGCCGGGGCAGCTGTCTTGATCACGTTTAGAGTACGGCCTTTCCCTGCTACCGGTTTCTCTCACCCTCACCAGAATTATTTGCTTATATTTTTCCCTTTTTCTAAAATTAACACAGGCTTACATTTTTAAAAAACTTCTCTCTTCGTGTGCTGTCCGTTCCCCATCCTCATGAAACCACTAGGTCACCGAAAAGGAGGCGATCTCGGTCTGGTTCCAGGTCTCGGAGGTCTCGTCATCGGCGTTCCCGGTCTCGGTCCCGAGACAGGCGCCGCCACTCGCCGAGGTCCCGGTCCCAGGAGAGACGGGACCGGGAAAAGGAAAGAGAGCGCCGCCAGAAGGGCCTCCCCCCGATCAAACCAGAAACGGCGAGTGGTGAGTTCACCCTGCCTCCAGACTGCCCACGTCGTTTTCTCGGCTCGCGGGTTCGCGGTGTTTCCTGGCGGCCAGCGGAGCACTGCTGTGTCTGTCTCGTTGGTTTAACGTGTGTCCTGGCCGGGGCGCTGGCCGCGGGCTGCCTGCAGCCCAGCACGAAACCGTAAGCTGACTTAAAACCTCCTTTTTGCTCATCAGTTTTCGTTAGTGTTTGTGTATGTGATGGGTGGCCCCAGATACTCTTCTTCGTCCTGTGTGGCCCAGAGACGCCGCGAGGTCAGACGCCCTGCTGGGAGTGACTGTAAGGGACGCACCGTGCGCACTCCGCAGGTGGGCAGGGACACTCGCACAGAGGGACGGAGAGCGCTGAGTCGGCCGGCGTTCGTGAGTTAGGGTCGCCTCTTAGACCTGCTCCCAGAGACCGGTTTCTGCAACTCGGACATGTGTCCACTGCCCCGGTCTCAGTTCTGGAAGCGGTACCACAGCGATTCAGAGATTTGAAACGTGTGCAGGGTTTGCCGTTCCCACTGGCGGCATCTCGGTGTAACCCACGCACACTTCTGCCGCGGTGTGGTCGGGTGAGGTGCAGGCCGCTCACTGTCTGGGTGCATGCTCACGGCAGGGGCGCTCGTTTCAGTCTGCAGCACCACGCTCTGGGTGGGACAGCTGGACAAGAGGACGACTCAGCAGGACGTCGCCAGCCTCTTGGAGGAGTTTGGCCCCATCGAGTCGATTAATGTGAGTGTTCATTCAGCTATTCGGTGGAAGTGGACAGGTGCAGAGGTGTCTGTGTGGCAGCCTAGGGGGTTGTAGGCTCGTTGATGATTGGCAGTGGAGACCAGATTGAAAGTGCCAGTTTACAAGTGGTTTAGTCCCCGGTGATCGGAACAGGGGTCGATTGAAGAGGTGGGTTGCGGGAACTGGTTACTTACTGTTCTGTCTTGTTGCTCTTTAATTTTGTTATCATATTTTATGACGTTGGAATGTTTTGGAGCAGATGATTCCTCCCAGAGGTTGTGCCTATATTGTTATGGTTCATAGGCAAGACGCGTACCGCGCCCTGCAGAAGCTGAGCCGCGGGAGCTACAAAGTGAACCAGAAATCCATAAAGGTACGGTCGGTGGTCTGCTAGAAGCTAGCAGTGTTTGGTGTTAGGTTCGTGGTAGAACTTTTATTTTTATTTTTTAATGTAGATAGAACAGTTCATTAAGGTATTTAAGTAATTGGTGCTTTATATATAATGTCATTTGGTGAAATATTTTATGTCATTTCAAAAATGTTGGATTTAAAACTTGTCATTTCATCTTAGCATTAACTGTGAAAAGTATCCAACAAAGATAGAGAGGTGGATATATAGACCCGTGGGTGTTCTTCCCCTAGGGCCACAGTCAGTGTGTCCTCTTTGTCATGACACTCTGTTCTGCCCTTGCATTGGGCCACAGATGGGTCTTGTCCAAAGTCCCGGTGTGTTGGGTGGTGCTTGGGAGTTTGCACTTGGCCCTGGTAAACCTTTTCCTTTAAGTTTTGTGCTGGCTCAGCTGGGGCGGGGGGAGTGGGTAAGGAGGTGACACCAATCAAATTTCCATTCTAGGACAGGGTGACAGGAATGGGCAGCCAGTGTCCTGGTGCCAAGTGAGGTCCAGGGAGAGCTAGGCCAGACTGCAGCTTTACTGCCCAAGTTGGGGGTGGGGGGGAGAACAGTGGGAACCAGTGAAGTCTCAACATGTGTGACATTCTCGCCCTTCCTTTCTTGTCTTTTTTAATCAATGGTGGAATAGATCGCCTGGGCCTTAAACAAAGGAATAAAGGCGGATTATAAGCAGTATTGGGATGTAGAACTTGGCGTTACTTATATTCCGTGGGACAAAGTCAAGCCTGAAGAACTGGAGAGTTTTTGTGAAGGCGGAATGTTGGACGGTGACACTCTTAACCCAGGTACGGCAGGACCCAGTGTCTCTCCGAGTCATGCGTTTTCCTGCTAGTGCTTGTGACAGATTTTTTCTTTTTTTGGTAATATTACAGAGTGACTTTTGTGGTCTTTGCTTTATTAAGCAGTGTATTAAGTGAAGAGATGCAGATCCAAACAAAATGACCGATCCTAGGGAAAACAGAGCAGATGAGTCTTAACGTGGTTGCGGTGAGGCTGTGCTTTAACCCACGGCTTCGTGATGATTGCTTTGGAAATGTTTGGACGTTCAGAGAAGAGTCGAGAGTGAGAGTGCACGCCCAGCGCGTGCAGTTACTGGGGTCAGGAGCACTAGCAGTGCCAGGGTGGCCGGGGTCCTGGTGTGGAAAGTGCAGCACCAGCGGGCACGGCCTGGAGACCCACAGGTGGCCTGGCGGCGGAGCGGCGCAGGGTGGCTCGGCCAACAGAGCGAGCGTGTCGAGGACGCGTCCCAGCAGGAGCGAGGGCAGGAGAGCCTGTTCCCACCCCCCCACCCCCCGCACAGGCAGCCTGGCGTCGGGGTCCGCTCGGTGCCAGGCCCTCAGGGGGGCTCTGGGCCAGGGGGGGCTCTGGTCCAGGGGCGGGTCGTGCTCTTCCTCCCCGGACGCTGTCCCAGCAGCGACGAGAGCCCAGACGAGAGCCGGTGTGTCTGGGTTGAGTCTCGTCTCTGCCACTTGCAGGCGTGTGACCGTGGACAGTTTGTCTTCGTTTTCCTTGTTTGTGACATGAGAATAATAATAATGGGAATTATTTGTGGTTATCAGGATAGATTCAATTAGTGAATATAAAATGTTTAGAACTGTGCCTGGCACACAGTAAGCACTTTTTTTTTTTTTGCATATCTGCTAATTTAAATAATATGTATAAGATTAGCATAATCTCATGTATAAGACTAGCATAATATTTCCTTAATAATCAGACTGCTGGCTTTTTAATACAATCTGCATTTTAAAAATCATTTCTGGATTTAAAGTGACAGACTGAACATGGCAGGCCTGCATTGTGAAATTTGCTGAACTCTTACAGAATGGAAAGGAATCCCCAAGAAGCATGAAAATGAAGTTGCTCAGAACGGAGGGGCGGAAAGCTCGCACACGGAACCAGTGTCGCCCATCCCTAACCCGCTGCCTGTGCCGGTCCCCCCGATGCCTGTTCCCGCACCCATAACGGTGCCTCCTCCGCAGGTACGACCACTGGGGCGCTGTTCACAGCCCAGGTGTCTGAGAGGCGCCCTCTGACCCTCCCATGGGACTGACTGTGCGTCTGGACTGGAGGTCCAGGCCGCGAGTGCGTGAGTGCACACTGCTAATGTGGCACATTTTGGTGTGTCTGACCTGTTGACAAGGTCTTCTGACACGTTTCTGACGGATGTGAGTAAAACCCGGGCCCACTCGTTGCCCACACCTGTCTGTGCCCTTGAGTGCGCCCCGGGTGGTGCTACAGACTGGAGGTGCGCACCTGTCCTGGCCCCTCCTGCTCTCTCCCAAGCCCTCGTGCTCTCAGCACGGCTTCGTTCTCCGTGGACTCGCGGCCGGAGGGGCGTGGGTTCGCGCTACGCAGGCAGCTGTTATGGGGAAACGGAGTTTCTAAGCCTTCATTCTAGGTGGCCCGCCGTGCAATTGTTTAATCGATTGAGTGCCATCGACCGTGAAGGCGTATCCTCAGAGAGCCCTTGCTGTCCCAGTGCTTCAGGAGAAAGGCTCTGGGTTCTGGCAGGGCGGGGTCTGGTCCCTGCTCTGTGGTCCGCTCAGCAGTGCGACCTTGGGCGAGGCACCTGACCTCCAGGCTTGGGCACCCTGTGCATGAGACGCAGGCCCCTCTCCGGGCTCCCACCCTGGGCCCTGCCGCCTTCCTCGGCCAGAGCCATCCTGGGGGTTCAGGAGCTAATGTGTGTCAAATACTCGCAGGTTTCCTGTTACATAATGAGCTGAATCATAAGAAACCTTTTGGTTAAAACTATAAATAGTTGAGCCATAGTTTTTATATGTATGTTCCCGCTTTTTCTCGTCTTTCGGTACCTCCCTTTCTCGGTTTCTCACGGCAAACCTGGCCGGTAGATCTGCTCTAATGGGAAGTGGGGGCCTGGCCTCCTGTGTTCGCTGGAGGTTCCCCAAACCGGCAGTTGGCCTCCCACCGTGCCCGTCGGTGTCGGCTTGAAACGAGACTGCAGCACATCGGCACTCGTTGAAAGGGGCCGGGCTAACATGTTAAAACCGGCCGTGCTTACTTTTATTAGTAATGGCTAAGGTTTCTCTGCCGGGTGCTTGCACAGTGCCAGGCACCGGCATTTAGCACGCACCAGCCCATCGGCCCCCGCAGTCTGGCGGGGTGGCACCGTGCACTCCCAGATGCATACGCTGAGGCCTGCGCACGCCTGCCCAGGGCCCAGAGCCAGTTCGGGGCGGCAGCCAGCCGACCCTGGGGCCTGAGGCCCGGTCACTGTGCACGGGTTGGGGAGCTTTTCCCCCGAGTTCCCTGTCTCAGGGCCGCCTGTCCTCGGGGCGTTGTTCAGCGGGCTGTGTTCTGTCGGGTGGCCGCAGGTGCTGGTGGGGCGCAGTGTGAGTTGGCTGTCACGAAGCAGAGGGCAGAACTGTCGTTTCGGGTGGGGACAGATTGCTGCATGTGTTTGGATTTACTCACATAGTAAGAACAAATTTAGAAATAGCTGTTTTTTACAAGAAGACGTTTTCGTGGCCTCCCGTGGCCGTGGGTGGGAGGGCTCACGTGCGACCCCCCGTCCCTCTGTCTCAGGTGCCGCCGCAGCAGCCCGGTCCCCCCGTGGTCGGCGCCCTGCAGCCGCCCGCCTTCACGCCTCCCCTGGGGATTCCTCCTCCGGGCTTCGGGCCCGGCGTCCCTCCGCCTCCGCCGCCGCCTCCGTTCCTGCGCCCAGGATTTAACCCGATGCACCTCCCGCCAGGTAGGCCAGGTCGTGTGGGAAAATGCCGGTTTGAGTCTGAGGGACAGTGACCCCGCGGGAGTGACGTCGTCTTTGTCGCCGCAGGTTTCCTTCCGCCTGGACCCCCACCTCCTATAACCCCGCCGGTGTCCATCCCTCCTCCGCACACTCCGCCGATGAGCATCCCCAACCGTAAGCACAGCCCCGTGGGCCCGCCCCTCTCAGGGGCAAGGGCGGGGGGCGGGCCGGCCGGGGTCTGCAGTGTGGCGAGAGGGGCCGGGGGACGAGGAACCGTTCAGCTTCACGTGTCCCTGTGGTTGTGTCCCTTAGCTGCTATGGATGGTGTAAATGAAGACACCACAAAAGACTTACCTATTGGAACTCCCATTCCAACAGTGGTGTCTGGGGCGAGAGGAAACGCCGAGTCCGGGGACAGCGCGAAAATGTTCGGCTCTGCCGTGCCGCCCGCCGCGCCCACGAGTCTGCCCGCCCCTCCTGTAACCCAGCCTGTCTCACTCCTGGGTAAGTGGATGTGTTACCGTGCACTGCTTTTCCTCTGCCCACGCTAGGTGTCGTCGCTTTTTGAACCGGTAATTTTGGCGAAATTTCCTGTACGGGTCTAACGTCTTCTTTTGAGGACGATCTTTCTCTTAAATACGTGCTCTTGATCTTCACCGCAAGCAGCCCTAGACACAACCTCCAGGATGAAGTTGTGTGTGTCTGCCTTGCATGGAAGTCGGGGGCTGCGTGTCTAATGTGGGGTAGAAGAGGGCCCCTGGAAAGGGGTGGTGTGTTATCCGAGACGCGTAGCTCGGATGCCCAGCTTTGTAAGGGAGGGCATTTCCTCATCAACATAGTTCCCCACGCCCCGCACCCCCCGGCTTGGACCGGTTTTTCTGTATCTGCCTTTGGTGGCGTTCTCTGTGGGCTGGCAAAGAAAACGGTCTTGGATACACTGCAGTGAAAGGGCTTTGTTGCCTGAGTGACAAACCCCTCCGTGTCCCCCTGCTGGAGGTCGTCTGCTGTCCTCCACCCAGCATGACCACGGTGATGGACACAAGTGTGATTCAGCGTGTGTGCCACTGTAAGACTCCGTACCCTTGCTCGCCCAAACTATACGTGAATGCACCGTGTCCTTGTTGTGCTGACCGTCTCTTCATCAGTGACTTGTTGTCCTGGAGGTGGCAGTGTCCAGTGTGCTGACCACCTGCGTCTCCTCACGGGTGGCTCGTCCCCCTGGTGTGGGGGTGCTCCAGTCCCGAGAGTCCGTGGGTGTTCAGGGGTGCTCGTGTGTGCACGCGTGTGTGCATGCGTCATCTCTTGTGTTTCCAGAGAGAGCGCCCCGGTCACCTGTGGTGTCAGGCTGTGGGGCGCCGGTGCAAGGGGCGGGGCTTCGACTTCCCACCTGCGCCTTCCGGGGCTGCCGGGGGTTTCCCTCGTGCCCGCACCGCGTTTATAACAAAGCCCTGTTTGTTTCTAAGTGGCGTGCTGTCTTCTGGCCTCCCCAAGACTGAGTGTAGGTTGATGCTGAACCTGACCTTTACTTCCCCCAGCACACAGACTGAGTGACCGTAAAAGGGTGTGGGGTTGGGATCTGTCACCAACGACGTAGCAGTGGTCGTCGTGACGACGGCAGATGGTCGGTGGAGTGGGGGGGCTGCTGCAGAGGGGCCCGGGGCCCCCGGGTAGAAGGAGTGTGGACTAGCGGCCAGGGCCTGGCAGCTGCGGTTCTCAGTGTCATCTTGTTCTGATGCTCGCGGTGCGGCGGGGTCGCAAGGCTCCCGGACTCCCAGGTAGACAGAGTGTCCGATGAACCCCTCTCTCTCACCCACACCCCTGATCACCAGTGCTGTTCGAGATGGAACCTTCTGGTCTGACCTCCGTGGATGCTAGGCCACCTGAGACCGTTTACTATGTTGTGTGCCTTTGCTTTTTTTTCTGGCTTAATAAATTAATTGAATAAGTGAGATTTCATTATCTCCCAGAGTGTAATACCCACCACTTTCGAACAGCCTTGAAGAGTACGTAGCCTGCCTTGATTTACCGTTCAGGGCTTGAAGAGTCTCCCTCTGCTTCTTGTCACTGCCGGGGTGTGCGAGGGGACCCCGCGTCCACCACGGGAAACAGCGGGGCCGGTCCGAAGGCGGTGCGCTGGGAAGGCAGGTTTAGCGTTGCCTGGCACACCTGTCGTGCTGTCCCCCCTCCCCTCCTCGCCCCCAGCACCCCCGCTGGGGGGCAGCCCCGAGACAGAGGGGACGTCAGTTACATGACGGTGCCAGGCTGTGTCACCCTGTCTGTGGCAGCCTTTGTAGCTTTTAAAGTGTAGTTCAGAGATTGACAGCTCTCCAGAACCTGGAAAGCTAAGATGTGACATAACGTAACAGTGACAACCTGTTAAAAATCAGCAGTTTTTAGTGGAGTGGAGTTTCAGTCGGAGAGGGAAAGCCTCCTGTGTTCCTTCCGTTAGGAACCCTGAAGAGAATGCCCCGTGAACTTTGACCTTTCAGAGAAACGAGGCTTCTCTGTGTGCATGCAAAGAAGGGGGCAGTTACCCAAAAGACTGGCCGTGATCCCCTCGTTTGGAGGAAGGGATGACGTCATGCGCACCCGGCAAAGATAGTGGTCGGTGGGGGCCCTGCTGCTCTGGACCAGGCCGCAGGGCCCTGACCACAGGCGCTCGAGGGTTCCTCCAGGCACCCGGCGCGCTCTTCCGTGGCGATGCCCAGGGGCGGAGCGCCAAGCCAGAGCCCTCTCAGCCCAGGAGGGGCGTGTGGCCCCGAACTACACCCCAAACTTCACCCCGAACTTCGTTTCTTCGCCCAAGGAAAGGGGACTGGAACGCTGTGCGTGCAGGTGTCGTGGGGACCGCACAGCCTGCCACCCGGCGGGCACGCCGCGGGAGGGGAGGTGGGCCACAGGTGGCGCCCAGACCGCCTCGGGGCGGGGCTTAGCTGCTGTGATCGGTTTCAGGCTCTTACAGGTTTCGACAAAGGAGGCAGACCCTGCGGGGGGGTTATCTTGACATAGTTGCCTCAGGTGTTTTCATGGCAGATCAGACCAGACCCCAAGTTCACACACGTTAAAGCTCCGTGAACTGGCTTGCAGGGAAGCCGTGCGTGTTGGTCGTGACGGAACTTCATCTGGACAGCCTGACACGGCGTCTGGCCCCTGCCCGCCCCTCGTGCTCAAACAGTTTCCCGGTGGAAGGCGACCGTGTCATTGAGACACTTGGCTAACTCGGGCCCTGACCTCTGAGGTGCAGCAGTGACATTTTTAAGTGGCAGGGGCCAGGCACACGTCCGTGAGAGCTGCCGGAGGTCTGCCATGAGGCCTGGTCATGCTGGCGCGGGCGGCGGGGTGCTCGGGGGGCTGGTTCGGTGTGCAGAGCCCTCGGAGCGTCAGACGCAAGTGCAGGCTCGGTTTGGGGTCGCCACTCCACGTTTCTGGGGTCGTGCTCAGGCAGCCACGCAGCCAGAGTCACGGAGGACTGGCCCTCCACCTTCTGGAGGTTCTGGGTGTTTTACTAGAGGCCGGCCATCCGAAAGCACACAAGCACTTGATTCACGGTAACTCGCGATCACCGGCGTTTAAAGAAACCCCGTCTGACACTGCACGCCCGTAAGAGCGGGCAGAGGGTGGGTTTGGTGTGGACCGGCGGCAAGTGTCCTGGCGCTGGTCGTTCAGGAGGGGGGTGTCGGCGACCACAGCAGCTTCGTGCACCCCCTCCCTGTGCACGTGCACCCGCTTCCTCCCGTGTGACGTGCCTGCGACACCCTGTGCGCGTGTTTTGTCAAGTCCGTTGTGACTGTGAAGTCTGGGTTCCTTTGATGTTCCAAACAATAAAAAAGATACTTAAAAAAATGTTTGTTTGTGTTACGTATTTCTACTGTGTTACCACTATATCCAAAATGTTTTTTCAAGGAAAAAGTATCCTAGGTTGGACTCATTCCTTCTGCGGAAAGTTAAAGCTGCTTTTCTTGCCAAACACATTTAACTCTTAATGTGCAGAGAATCTTCGCAGTTTTGTAACACTGCTGTAGGTGATGGTAAATTCATAAGTAAGAATTGGGTATTTGTAAGATTGTTTCCTGCTTACTGGTAATTTCTGTTACCGAAAACTTAAATCCAAAGTGACAGGTGGGAGGCCGCAGCCTGAAGTGCTGGGTGTGCCTTAGGCTGGGTCTTCGCCCACCGCGCACGGCCCCAGTCGGCACGATGTGTTGGGCTCCCCCGACCCGCACACTAAGGAATCACGTGGACGGAATTGGTTTGTGAACCGTCACACCGAAACAGCTGTGTTTGCTTTTATGCAGTATTTCATAGTCCTTGAAACTGCCTAGGAGACAACTAATTTTACCCTTGACTTCTGTAATTGCTTTGAAACTGGTATTTGGTTTGCGGTGATTTTAGTTAAGTTTCTGTGCCCAGATCTTTTTTAGTCATTAGTAACTTTTAACAGCATTGGGACTGAAACGTTAGGGCACCCACCGGTTTACTGGTGTGAGACACCAAGAGGAGACCTGGGACTGTTCTGGAAAGCAGTGTTTTTAATAATATCTAACTCTTCAAACACAGTGTTTTGCAGCCTGATATTTTCCCTGCAAACCTTGTCGCGGTGTCCAGTCACAGTGACCGCAAGGAGCTGGAGGACCCGCCCCGCGCTCGGTTCGGTGCCAAGCGAGCACCTTCCTCTGGGAGGCGTCCGGACACGCATTGCGTCGCCCACTAGTGTGGTGTGGTAGACACGGGTCCCCAGACTCACCACGGGGCCTTGAGCTTGGTGTGTCGCATTGTTCAGTAGCTCCTTCCTGCAGGGAGCCCCTGGCCGGGGCTCGCCCTGCCGTGGGCGGGAGTTTTCTCGGCAGGGCAGCACTGCAGACCGCACACGGGAAAGGGCTCGGAAGGTGCCCGTCACGTTCCGCCCACACCCCCTGCGCTCCCTCGGCCGCAGAGCCGCCACCCACAGTCTTCACCCTCTTTCACCCTCACGTCTCGGTCTCCGGGGCTGGAGGCAGGGGGCGGGGCGAGGCCCTGGGTGGGTTTTGTTAGACAGATTCTGCTGTGAAGACTTCCAGGTAAGATTTCTTTGCTGATTGCATGGAGAAAAAAATTCCTCGTGGATAATCTCATTCAGTGATAGGTTAACTATATGTCTTAAACTCTTGATGCTAATAGCCCAGCTCTTAAATCATAGCCGTTACGCTTCGCCAATTATAGTAGGAGAGCAATTAATGTGCAAACTGGAATTCTAAAAAGCAAGTGAACCATAGGGAAATAATCAAAGCCCTGTCACACTTTTTTTTTTAAGGCAAAACCAGGAGTCATTTTTAACTGATAGTAATCAATCTCTGATTTCTCTTTATTTGAAATTCTGTTTCCCATGTAATAGATTTTATCAAAAGTGTACCTTACGCTGAAAATAGATATCAGTCTACCTGCATTAGTTATTGAAAACTCAAATTTCTCTTTAAAAATCTTTCACTAATATTCTAAGCACGATTTTAAAAATCATCTTCATGTACAATGTAATCTAAAGTGGGCTTTAATTCCTTGACAACGAGCCCCTTATCCTCCCATTCTCCCCGGCGGCCGACACAGTGCCTCCGGTGAGAGTGGCGTGGTGGGCAGAGTGGTCGGTCACTCCTTGAATGTCGTGGACTGGTGAATCCAGGCAGAAGACACACACTCGGGGGTTGTCCTGAGTCTGTTTTCTTTCTGTCTGTCTGTCTTTTAAGATTCTATTTCTTTCTTTTTAGAGAGAGGGGAAGGGCAGGGGAAAGAGAGGGAGAGAAACAGCAGTGTGTGGTTGGTTGCCTCTTGCACACCCCAGGCATGTGCCCTGACTGGGAATTGAACCGGTGACCCTGTGGTTTGCAAGCCGGCACTCAGTCCACCGAGCCACACCAGGCAGGGCCTGTGTCCGTTTTCTGAAGGGCTGGAATAAAAGAGAACACTTGGTGAACGTGGAGACCGCCGCCGCCCTCCCCCCCCCCGCCCCCCGTGGATATCGAGGCCTTGGTGAGAGAGAGGAGCGGCCGACCTCTTTCCTCGAGTGGGAGATTTGTGTTGAGTTGATGCAAATGCCACGATGACGTCCTGTTGGGGTCAGCTCCACATAGGCAGGCCTGCCGCCGGGCACAGCAGTCGGGCTCGCGCAGGAACCGCAGCCTCTCGAGCCTCGGGGCATCTCAGGTGCCTGCAGGCAGAGCCCGGCTGCCCGGCTCAGAGGCCTGGAGCTGGTGCCCTCTGCACCCACCGCCCGGAGGCGTCCTCATGAGTCTGTCGTCACCTCTGCCCCCTCCGCTCGTTCGGATGTTCGCCGTGGGTTCGTTCGGCACCTGCCGTGGGCCAGGCACTCGCTCTGCTGGGACCCAGAGACGCCTGGGCGAACGAGACGCGGCCTGTCTTCCTGGAACGCACGTGCCGGCAGGGGCTCGGACAGTCGGCAGACTGACGGTTTCACGTGGAGGATGTTTGTGAAGAGAGGAAAGCAGAGGTCCGAGGGCTGGAGGAGCAGCAGCCTGTGGGGTGTGCTGCTGCACACAGGATGGCCGGGTGGCGGGGCGGGGGGTGCAGGGGAACCGTGGAGGAAAGAGCCCAGGCACACGGAGGAGAGAGGTTGCTGCTGGGACGGAAGAGGGGCCTGGGCCGAGGGCGGACTGGGCTTGTGTGAGGGGCCACGGTGGGGTGGTGCAGCGGGGGGGGGGGGGCAGGCGGGGGGCTGGCAGGCTGTAGTGGGGGCAGAGGGCCTGAGCAGGGGGTCTAAGGGACGCACGTTCTCCAAAGGACCGCTGTGGCTGCCGCGCAGGGAACAGGCCGAGGGGGAGGAGGCTGGTCTGAAGGCTGCCGAGTAGGCGAAGTGCAAGCCCACGTTGTGGAGGTGCACCTGAGGCAGTGAGCCTTGGGCTCCGACTTTATCTTAGAGGTGGGGCTCGCAGAACTGCCTACACCTCTGGGGGTGAGAGGAAGGAGTCACAGATGACCTTGACCTGAGCGGGCGGCGGGGGGTGGTAGTGCCCGTCCCTGAGATGGCAGCTCTCACAGAGGAGCTGGTGCATCGGGAGGGCACCCAGTTACGGCGCCGGACGCTTCAGCCTCGACGTGCCGTGCACGTGTCCAGGACGCAGCTGGTCAATGAAGTCTGGCGCTGTCGGTTCCGGTGCCATGGGCGCAGCCACTGGGGCCGGGGAGGGTTCCCTGGGGAGGGGGCGAGCCAGCAGTGAGGCTTTCACTCCGAACGTGGGCCATGCACTGAGAACGAGGTTCCGAGTCCCGGGCGTTCTCGTGAGGGGTGTGAACAGACCCGTCTCGCTGAAGCCTCCCAGCCCGGTGTGCAGAGCGGCGCCCCACTTCACACGTGGGGAGCTGGACCGTGAAACGGTGGGAAACCTGCCCGCGGGCACAGCCGCACGTGGCGAGGCCAGACCTGGAGGCGCCTCGCGCAGACCACTCCTGTGCGTTTGACCCACCCTGCACTGCCCCGCCCCGCAGGCGGCACCGAGAAGGCCGGGCAGTCAGCTCAGGAGCCGAGAAAGGGGAGGTGTTCCGGAAGCAGGCAGAGAGTCCCTGGGTGGAAGGGAGGACTGGGCGCCGTGTGTGGGGCGAGGACGAGACAGGGCAGCGGCATGTGGCGAGCTGGCACCACGCGGCGGGCCTTGGGCGGCATGGATTCGTTGGGGTGATGGGTCCAAAACCAGGCACACGGGGCAGAGAGAGGGTGGGCAACGAAGAAGTGCGTGCCATGGTGTGGGACACGCGAGATTCTCTCGGTAGGGGAATGGGAAGGCGGGGCAGTCACTGAAAGGAGATGGAAAGTGAGGTTCATTTTTTTATTATTTCTGAAAGATGGGTGAGATTATAACACCTTTGTTACTGGAAGGTGCGGTGGGAGGGAAATGTTTGGTGCCAGACAGAAACACTTGCTAGCCGAGAGCCTTACACAGGGGAGGGGGGCGGGGCCTGCCTGGCCTTCAGAAGCGAGCTCACGGACGGAAGGCGCAGGTGAGTGAGCTGGTAGGTGTGGTGGCTGGTCAGCGGGGAGACGCGAGTTTCTCCGGGTCTTTACTTTGGTGACAAGCCAGCGGGATCAAGGTGGCGCGCCCGTATGATGGAGCACGACTTGGCCATAAAGACAAAAGTGCAGCGCCCGCAGGGACGCGGACAGGCTGGGCTCCAGACCACCGCAGTAAAGCAAGCAGTGCCGTGGAGCGAGTCTCAAACGTCTCGGCGTCCCCTGCCTGTGAGAGTTACACTTACACTACTCCAGTCTGTTGAGTGTGCAAGAGCATGTCCTAAAAAAATGTGCACACTTTAACTAAAAATCACTTCACTCCTAAAAAATGCTGACCCTCGTCCGAGGCTTCAGGGAATTGGAATCTTTTTGCTGGCGGGGGTCTTGCCCTCCATGTTGATAGCTACTGACCATATCCAGGTGGCAATTTCTTAAAACAAGACGACAGTGAAATTTGCCTCATTGTTTGGCGCTTTTTTCAACATCGGAGTAGTCCTCCCAAGCCCCGCTCAAGCGCTGCTCCGAGTTTGCAGCGCTTGACTCCGTCTCCGGGCTCCACTTCCAGCCCTCGTGCTCCTGCCGCTCCGCTGCCTCTGCAGCCGCAGGCGCTGAAGCCTCGGACCCGGCACGGTCATCCTTGAGGCCGGCGACCGGCTCCTTCCCACGTCCTGTTGACGTTGCTGTTTTGACCTCCCATGAATCACAGGGGTTCTTAATGGCATCTAGACTTGGGGGATCCTTTCCAGAGAGTTTCCAATTTACGTTGCCCAGATCCATCAGAGAAATCACTGTCCGGGGCAGCTGTGGCCTTACAAAATGTATTTCTTAGGTAGTGAGACTTGAAAGTCACAATTAACTGCTTGACCCCTGGCTGCAGAGTGGATGCTGGGTTAGCAGGCATAAAATCCACATGGATCTCCTCCATCTCCCTCGGAGCTTTGGGTGACCGGGTGCACTATCCGTGAGCAACACTATTCTGAATTGCTCTTTCCTGGGCCGTGGGCCTCAGTGGTGGGCTTCAGATACTCAGTGAGCCGTGCTGTGGGCAGACATGCTGTCACCCAGGCTTCGTTGTCTCCGAGGTCACAGGCAGACTAGACGGAGCATCGTCCCGAGGGCCCCGGGGTTTCCAGGACAGTAAGTGGGCGCTGGCCTCGGGTCACAGTCGCAGCTGCAGGGGCCCCTCACGGGGGAGCCCGCCCGCCCCGAAGCCCTGCAGCCGGGCCCTGCCGCTCTCCGGCCCGGGACACCCTAGGGGGCGGCGTCTCCCGGGAGAAGGTAGTTCTGTCTGTGCTGAGAACCTGCTCAGTGCGGCCACCTCCGTGAGTCCGCTGAGCTAGGTCTCCGGAGCTCTTCTGCCCCCCCACCCCCACCCCCCGGCACTGGCTGGCGCGGAGACGGCCTCTCGAGACCCCACGAGCCTACCTCCGCCAGCTTCAGACTTTCTTCCGCAGCCTCCTTGTCCCTCAGCCCTCACAGGACCGAAGAGAGGGCCTGGCTCGGGCTCAGGCCTGGGTTTTGGGGCGCAAGGTGGCCGGTTTACTCTTCTCTCCCGACCGCCAGTGCACCCTGCGCAGCAGCAGCAGCAGCAGCAGGAAGAGGGTTTCCTGTTCCCGTGCTCCCCGGAGCAGCGCTTCGGTCGCCTGCTCCGTGCCAGCGGCCTGGCTTTCAGCCTCGCAGCCTTGGGCGTGCCTGCCTCGCTCCGCCTCGCCATCGATAGCTTCTGATGTGCATTGAGAAGCGTGGCCTCCCCCCACTGGAGTCCCCACGGCCGTCACAGGGTTGGTCATTTATTCGCTGGTGTGGTTTCAGTGCTGCTGTGTCTCGGAAGACAGAGGCCGGGACAGGCGGAGAGACAGGGACGGCGGGGCCGGGGGAGCCGTCAGAACACAGCATTTGTGGGTATTTCCCCGTCTTCACGGGCCTGGTTAGGGCGCCCCAAAACAGTTGCAGTGGCAACATCAAAGGTCACCGATGCCCATAGCCAGTCACAAAAAGGTTTGACATGCGGCAAGAACTACCAAAACGTGGCACAGACCCAAAGCGCGCAGACGCTGCTGGAAAAACCGAGCCCGTGGACTTGACTGATGCGGGGCTGCCCCAACCCTCCGTGGGTGTGAAAAAATTTTTAAAAAAGCAGTACCTGCGAAGAGCGGCGAAGTGAGGCGTGCCCGGCCTGGCACCTGCGACTACATGAGGGAACCTCAGACAGATGTGCTGAGGGAGAGGAGCCAGTCACGGATGCCACGCTGTGCGGTCCCGTGCGCAGGCTGGTGCGCTGAGCCGTCAACGGGAGACGTGGCTGTGGGGCGGGGGCGGGGTGAGTGGGTACAGGGTTCTGCGAGGTGGTGAGCGCGTTCTGAAGCTGATGGCCACGGCTGCCCAGCCTTGAATAGCGTGCAACCAGAATTACACGCTTTCACGTGGATGAATGTGGGCCCTGGATTTCATCTCGCTGAGGTTATTCTAACGCAGCGTAAACCAGTTAAGAACAGGCGGGATCCAGCAGAGGGGGACAGGTGGAGGACGTGTGAGGACGTGAGGATGTGAACAAGCAGGAAGATTCATATTGCGGGCCAGGACGAAGGGGGCACCCGTGGCTGGGGTCGGGGTAGGGCAGCCCCAGCCGTGGCCAGGTGCAGCTTAGGTAGAAGAGTTGCACATAAACACAGCGTGGAGGCCTCTGGTGGGGGGGGCCCTGGGCTCCAGGCAGGTAAGGAGGGAGGTGAAGACGAGGAGGCATTGGGGGTGATGCTGGTAGGACTGGAGAGAGCTCGGGGGCGGGGGGGGGTCGGAGAGCGGGGTACTCGGAGGTGAGTGTGTGGGGGTGACGGGGTTGTTTGCAGTGCAAGGGCTGGGAGGCAGTGGAGGGCAGGGCCGCCGGCCGCCTGGCAGGACTGCCTTGTCATCGCGCACCCTGGCCCAGGCGTCCCCTGCGTCCTCGAGGAGAGCGGCCAGTGGACCGATGGGCTGGGCACTCCCGCAGGGCCCACTCCAGACCCGCCGTGGCTGCCCCCCGGCTGCACCCTGCCCGCCCCCTTGTCTGCCTCCCCCTCACACCTGCTGCTGCGCTCCTGCAGCTCCGGGCACCCTCGCTGGGGCGGCCGAGGCGCCGCCACGTTCACCTTTCCGCTGGGACCGCCCTCTCCTGGCTCATCCTAAGAAGTGTCCAGCCACGTCTCGGGGTGCGTTAAACTGCAGTGTGTTTCTTAAACTGGATGAATTTTAAATACAGAAACTTTGGGCTGCCACTTTCTTGGTTCATCTTAAAATCTTGCTACATCACAGGTTTTGTATCTTCTATCGAATGTGCTTCCTCAGGTCTAAACTCTTCCTTTTTTTTTTTTAACCTCCATTCTGGTGACAGGGACCCCTCTCTGGGCTCCAGGCGCACGCACACAGCGATCGTCTCCTCCGCACGTCCCCTCCCGGTGCAGCCTGGACCCACCAGGCCTCCGTGTCTCTGCCCAGATTAGCCACTCCGCCCCGAGAAGGAAGGGCTTCTCTTCCTGAAGACCAGCGCTTGGGACCAAGGGAACATTCTCTAGAGAATCTGTAGATGTTCTTGGGCCATGAAGGGTTAAGGAAACCCAGTGTTCGAAGCTTTAAGCAAGCCCCTAAATGTAAATATCTGCACGCATAGGGCGGATGGATTAGGCAGCACCCTTCTCTGTAAAGCCGTGCGTGGGGGTGGCGTCAGTGTGCAGAGGGTTCCGTGCCGGCCCTGGGGAATGGAGCTGCACCCTCGAGCCACATTAGAGCCGGTGGGAGAGACGCTCAGAGACGGGCCTCCGTGTCTCAGAGAGTGCCGCTCACTGGTCTGGGTGCCGGGCGAGGCAGCCTTGCGTCCTCTGGCCCCCGTTTGTTTTTTTGGCGGGGGGCTCGTCCTGTGGGAACGAGCAGGGATGGGACCTTCCCACCCCGACCGGGTTTCCTCGCAGACTCACCTGAGCTGCGGCCCTTGTGACGCGTGGAGCCCCTCCCCACGTCTGCAGGGCCGTGTGAACACTGGCCGCGGCCCCTCGAGCCTGTGGCTACTTGGGTGTGCCGCACCGACCCCGTGACAGCGAGACGCCGGTCTTCGGTCCCTGGCGGGAAGTGAAGCTCCCTTCGTGGGAGTGACCGTGGTGGTCAGGAGTGAAAACTTGTTTGTGCGTCACACGCCCGGCGGCAGGCTGTTCATCGCCGTCCGAGCACATGTGCGGCCCAGCGGCTCCGGCGCTCGGCGGGGGGCCGGGTCTGGGCCGGGCCACGGGCTTGCCGCTCCGGGGCTTGCGCCCCTCGATCTCCGTGCGAGGCAGCTGTGATCAGCCCTGTCTCTGAGGTCACGCCTACGTACGCTTGCACTCACCGAACGGGTTTCTCTCCGGGCATTTCAAAGAAGGTGTTTTGTTTAACTGAACACCAGGCCTGTGAGGGTTCGTGGGCACAGAGGCGTGAGCTGGCTTGCACCCACCACGCAGCCCACCGTGCTGGGTGCTTCGCTCCCACGGAGCGGGGGTCGGGGCGGGGACTGGGTGGAGCTCCTCGTTGGCCACATTGGGTCAACTGTCCACACAGAGAACCTGGGAGCAGGCGGGACCTGCTGAACGTCCGCTTAGAGCAGAAGGGAAGAAGCGATTCAAGGCGTAGACAAAACAGCCTGGTGTCGGGGGAGGTCCGAACACCGACTGTGAAGTGCTGGGTTCTTGTGGCCGTGAGCACGCACCGCCCTGGGTTCACTCGTGTCTCGTCGTGTCTGGAACGTTGTCTGTCAGGGTGACTCCCGGGGGGCATGGCCTTTGCCTTGCGATGCTCACATTCGCAGAGAAATAAACGGAGAGGTGACCGTGCCTTCCTGTCCCTGAAGCGGTGGACCGAATCGAACGCTGGCCTGGCGGACGGTGTGCGTCTTCAGCTGGAGGAGCACGGCTGGTCCTCGCGTGGGGGCTCGGGGCCCGGCGAGGCTCTGTCGCTTCGGCAGTTCTCACTGGGTCGGTCGCCTGCGGCCCCTCCGCCTCGCCAGAGATGCGGCGTCTGTGCTTTCGGGGTGGGGGCCGGGGGCCTGGAGAGCGCACTCCGCATTCGTGTTGGGCCTTTCTCTCGTGAGCCTGCGTGTGGGGTGCTCGCTGCGGGGGCGTTCTAGTGGCACGGAGCTGGGGGTCCTTGTCACTGGCTTTTCTGGTTGGTGGTGCTGTCTTTTCCCAGGAAAGAGCGGGACTAAGGCGGAGAGCGTGAACCTTCCTGGGAGGACGCGGGAAGTAGCGTGGCACACTGTGTTTCTCAGGTGCTCCCGGTGCTCGGAGGGGCACAGCGGCCCCTCCTCCCGGAGCCCGGCCGTCACCGTGTGCCCGTGCCCCTGCCTGACCTCCTCGTGGAGGCTGAGGCGGGCAGTGTGCCAACGCCTTACCTCGAATGTGGGCGACAGGCAGCCTGTCGCTGTGTGGTCGCTGGGCCCTCGCCTTGGGTTGACGGCGGGGATCCCGGCAAGCGGTCCGCAGTTTGAGGAAGGCAGATAAAATGTCGCCTTGTTTCAGGCTCCACAGGAGAGTTGGAATACAACACCGTCTTCCGTTACTTTATTTACATTTGGACTCTCGTTGCCTTTCAGGAACCCAAGGAGTCGCGCCTGGCCCCGTCATCGGGCTGCAGGCGCCGTCCACCGGGCTGCTGGGGGCCCGGCCCGGCATGATCCCGCTGCAGCGCCCCCCGGGCATGCCGCCGCCGCACCTGCAGCGCTTCCCACTGATGCCGCCACGGCCCGTGCCGCCACACATGATGCACCGGGGCCCGCCGCCCGGGCCGGGGGGCTTCGGGGTGCCCCCGCCCCACGGGATGAAGGGCCCCTTCCCGCCGCACGGCCCCTTCGTCAGGCCTGGCGGGATGCCGGGGCTGGGGGGCCCAGGACCGGGCCCGGGGGGCCCTGACGACAGAGACGGGAGACAGCAGCAGCCACAGCCCCAGCAGCCGCCGCCTCAGCCGCAGCCCCAGCAGCCGCCACCCGCGCAGCAGCAGCAGCCGCCGGCGCAGCAGCCGCAGCCGCAGCCGTTCAGAAACGAGAACAGGCAGCAGTTCAATCCAGGTAGAGACCAAGAAAGGTTTGGACGAAGACCTTTCGGAAATCGGGTGGAGAACGACCGGGACCGCTACGGGAGCCGCAGTGACGAGAGGGAGACTAGTGGCCGAGAGCGGCGCGAGTGGGGCCGGAGGAGCCCGGACCGGGACAGGCACAGAGACTTGGAAGACCGGAGCAGGCGGTCCGGCGGGCACCGGGACAGGGAGAGGGATTCGAGGGATAGGGAGCCGCGCAGGGAGAAGGAGGACGGCCGGGGCAAGGAGAAGCCGGAGGGGGCCGACCGGGCCGCCGACCCTCCCCTCAGCCAAGCGGGCGCCGCAGAGACGGTCTCCGAACTCGCCCAGGGGGAGTCTGCGGCCACGGCGGCGGCGGCCGCGAAGCCTGCTGCAGAGCTGCCCGCCGAGGCTACCTCGTCCGCCGGCCCCGAGAAGGAGGCGGGCCCGGCCGCGGAGGCTCGCTAGGGGCGGGGCCGCCGGCGGGGCGGGGCGGGGCGCCGGCGCAGGGCTGGAGGTGTACAGACGCTGTATCATATTCGCCCCGCTCTGCCTGCCCCACGGTCGGCCGTCGTGGGGCCTCGTGAGCAATTTGATTGCTTCCCTTCTATTTAAAAATAGCCACAAAATAACAAAAAATACTGAAAATATGAATAAATATTACCCTTTTTGCTGTAACTTTTTAAAAGTTTTGACTTTAAAAAGTTTACAAATCGTAATTAGAAGTGCTCTCTATTTTTTTTTTTTAATTTAAGACATGGTAACAGTGAAAGCTCCTCAAACAATAGGGATGTTTTTAATAAACTCTATTTTCGTAACAAACTCCGGTGTGTGCTCTCCTTCGTGCACGGCCCTGAGGGGGGCCGCTGGGTGGGGACAGACGCGCTCGTGTGGCCTGCAGACACTTGGACGTGCGGTGCTCCCGGTGTTTACTGTTTCAGTCACAAGGTAAAGGTGGTTTTAATATTTTGCAGATTAATCGAGGTTTTTGTTTTGGGTGGTGTGTTCGTTTTCTTGCCGTTGGCTTTGTGGTCAGTGCCACCCTCACTGATGTGTAAAGAGAAGTTCGCTGGGAGAAACACGGATCTGACGTTGCCCGTCGTACGACGAGCTACTCAGTTGCCTGGGTGTTACTGATTCAGAAGGCTGGGTGTTTTCTTACCATCCCATTAAATTTTTCAAAAGGAGGGTGGTAGATGTCAAGGTCAATGTTTGCACCCCAGGAGCCTCCTGTCTTACTCTCCGTGTCCAAGGCTGTCCGTGCAGACTTGTCCCCCGCGAGCCTGCCCGTTGCCTGTCTGGACTGGTCTTGTGAAGGCCCCTGCTGGGCGGGGGGTGGGAACCCCACGCCGCCTGTGAGGTGCCCCTCTCTCTGCCTCGGACCGTGGGGTTGGTCAGAGGTCACCCAGGGAGTGACGCGAAGACATCCCAGGCCCGACCAGCCTCACCCCTGAAGCCCGATCGGCCGAGCCCTCGCCGCGGGCCACGGGCCGTGGAGAAGGAAGGCCGCCACAGCACCCGAGGGCCCGCCGGAGCCTCGCGCTCGCCAGCTCGTGCCGGCCCAGAGCGGGTGTGCCGAGCAGCGGCCTCTCCCGCCCTCGCCCGCAGGCGGAGCTGCCGGAGGAGGCACCGTAGTGCTCTGTGGGCACAACGCTGCTCCGGCTCCGGCTCCGCAGGGCTGGGGGCGCCCCGGCAGTGACCCCACTCCTGCCTCTGGGAAGCGTGACAACCCCACGTCCCATGCCGGCCCACGAAGTCGGACAGCCCTGACCAGCTCTTGCGGAGAGCAGCGTCTGGTGTCACGTGCAGACTCCAAGGCCCTGCAGCCTGGATCCCCATCCCCCGTTGCAAGTATGGAGAACACCCTGTTCGCTGGCACACGACAGCCCCCACAGGTACTGGAAGGACTTTCACGAGGGTAGGCGTGCCCTTGGGCCTCGAGGGTCCCGAGGGAGCCTGGGTGAGTCTTCCCCGACACGCGGGAGACTGCGCTTGGGGAGACCTTGGTCCACTCTCTGCCCGACTGCAGCTTTCCCACTTACACGTGAGCCTGCCTTCGCTGTCTTCACGGTGAAAACACCGCAGACCGGCTTTTTCTAAACCAGCTTCTCCTCCGAAGTGATACGCTTTCGACCAGACACATCGTGTAGTTCTGACCCATCAGAACTACAACTCGTTTCTGGTTTTGCTACCAGGAATATTTTACAATGTTAAGAGACAACCAACCCACATGGTTGAACCTGCGAGGGGTTCAGGCTTCATTCACGCGTGTTCATCACATGTGCACGGGTGCTTCCGGGAGCAGCAGACCGGGCAGCCGGCTCCTCCGCCCAGAGCCCTGCCCCTTCCTCTCGAGGGCGGTCCCCGAGCCGGCCAGCTTCCCTGCTACCCAAGGGCTTCCGAACACCAGCTTTGAAACCCCCGTCCTTTTGGGTCTGGCTACGTGGTAAGTGGGGAGGCCCCGTAGCTCCCCCAGGGCTGACAGAGGGCAGCCTTGCTGCCCAAGACGAAGTTCAAGTCCATCTCAGCTCCAAGACCAGTGGCAGAACATGTAAGCAGTGCGATTATGTATTTTAAATACTTTCAGAAGAGCAGGCTCTGAAATGCCCCGTCAGCGTGGCACTTGACCTGCTCCACTCAAGCCCCACGAGCGAGTGACGGCTGTGGGCGTTCAGGAGTCCAGTTCGGACGCCTTGACGGGCGTGAGGAGCAGCACCACGTCAGGTCTTCCTGCACGCGGGCTCGGACGAGAACCAGAGCAAGTCACAGCTCGGTGCCCGTGTGTGTAAGACCCCCGACACAGGCACTTTAACTGAATGAGAGGCATGCAATCACACAAATCTTCCAGCTGGTCATAAGTCAGCTCTCATCACAGGTACTGCAGCCACTTTTTAAAAAGACACACATACACTTGGAAGGTTACAGAGTTTAATGGTCGTCAGGGTGAGTGTGTGCACAGCTAGTGGGGCGGCAGAGGGGCTGCCAGGACGTGGCCTGGTGAGGAACGTTCACTTCTCAGGCCGCGGTGCGATCCCGATCACGCCGCAGGCCAGGCGGCTGCCGGCGTTGCCCGTCTTCTTGCTCTCCTCGTCGTTGCCTTTGCCCAGGTCATCCTGCTTCTCGTGGACCTGCGGGGACATCAGGAACCCAGAGCTGAGGGGTCGTCCTCCCGCCCCCACCCACGGGCACCCAACAGCGCCCGCGGGCACCTCACGTTAGGAAGCAGCCCGTTCAGAGAAGCCTACTAGAGAGGCAGACCGCTCCTCCGCCCGGCAGGAGGGGAAAGCACCCCTCAGCTTTGTCCCGGTGACGCAGAGACATAAGCCGCCTTTACACACTAAGTGGGAGGGTGGGTGCCCTCTCTCTGAAGCAGCACTGACATCCACCCCGCTCCGTCTCAGGCCGCCCGGCGCCGGGCCCCACCCTCCGGGAGAGCCAGGCAACCACCCTTCTCTCACGGAGCGCTGCTGCGAGAAGGAAAGGGGCCCCTGGAAAACGGCATCACGATTGTGCCTTGTGACCACGGCCTATGAACGAGTAACCCTCAGAGGATCTTGAACTACTTAAAAACAGGCCTTTCATTTTTTCCCGTGAAACATTTACACGTTGTCCTGCTTCCCAGCTGTGGCTGAAGAAGGCTCTCGGGATGAGGGTCAGCCGAGAGGGGTGACAGCGGAAGGCCAGTGGTCCTCCTGCTTAGCGCCCGAGTGGGCCAGACGAGCCCCCGAGGGTGACAGGGAAGCGGCTCCGCCCCTGGCGGCGACCAGGCGGCAGCGCATGCTCACACCGGCCCGTGCAAGGCCTCAACGGGACGGGCGCTCTGCTGAGCCACGAGGGGACCCCATCACTGCCAGGAGAGCTGGCGGTCTGGACACCAGGCAAGGGCGACGTCACCCGTCGCGATCGGCCACGTTCCTGCGTCTCAGCAGAGCGGGGTCTCACCGACCCAGGTCTCCGACTCCTCCTCACGGCCACCGCCCGGCACAGCCGCTGCGTCCTCTAGCTCTGGGCGCCCGGCACAGTGTGTGTGGCCCCTCGGACACCGGGACGGGGGATGGGGGGCAGACGCGCGGCCGTGTGGGGGCCTGCAGACTCACCACCATGGTGCGGCCGATGATGGAATGCTTCCCCGAGAGGGAGATCTGGCGGTCTGTCAGGGACACCTTGGCCACCCCGTCTGCGCCCGCAGTCACGTTGCCCAGGTCCCCGACGTGCCTGGCGTTGACAAACATCGGAGCGGCGCGTTAGCTCAATTAAAAACCTGCGGACCTAGCGAGGGCAGGGACCGCCCTTCCAGGCTGACAGGCGGTCAGGCTCCTCGAACACGGCCCCGGGCTGTGGGCGGTGCCCGGAGGAGTCGAGGCTCAGGGCCACCTCTGACACCTCTGACCGTGCAGGGGCAGGGGCGGACAGACACACGCCACCTGGGCCCCACCTGCCCGCCTGCCCGGCGCGGGGGAGCCGGGCCCTAGGCCTCCGCGAGGGAAACGAAGGGCGCCCTTGTCCTCGGGCTTGTCCTACCCAGAAGGCTCTCAGAAAACAGACACGCAGACGGGGAGGGTCTCAGGGCACAGACTTTCACCCACAAAGCCCCCCCCCCCCCCCCAGCGTCCGACGCCGGTCTGTCTCGTCAGGCACTGACAGCACGGCTCCTCGTCTCCTGCACCGGCCCCCTCTGGCGCGGGCACGGGAGAGTTCTGTCTTCAGCGAATGCTGCGAGACCACCCGCTCGCTGCCAGTGCCCCCGTCCGCGTGTGTCCCTCCGCGTGGCAGAGTCACGGGGGCGACGCCGCTGGGTTGAGCGTGCCATCTGCGAACGGCGCGCCCTCGCTGACCCGGAAAAGCCCCTGCCGAGTTTCTGATGGGAGGTAAGTGTCCATCACTCACCTCTCTTTATCCTCGGGTCCACCGTGGGTTTTGCCTTCAGGATTAAAGTGAGGACCTGCAGTGGCACAGCCTATGGACCCCCCCCCCCCAAAAAGGAGCTAGGTTATGAATCAAAATTCCAAAATGCACTCCAAGGAGAAGCTGGCCGTGGCTAGAACCTCCTCCGGAGACGGTGGGGACCTGCGGCACCGGAGGGGCAGGAGGAGACACAAGGCCTCGGAGCCCCGTGGTGCCGGTCAGGTTCACAGCCTTCTCGGGGCTCGGATTTCTCCGAGGCCCCGGACGTGATCTTCAGCAGTTCCCTTCCACCCCCAAACCCCGAGGTAAGCGTCCTGGCTTGTGCGGAGGTAGAAAAACCCTCTGCCACAAAAACTTAGCTCCCCAGCCACGCACTACAGGCGGCTCCCGGCCTGCGGCCCCTGCCTGTGTGCGCAGAACATAACACGGCCGGGCGCCCAGTCCCAGGGCCGGGCTGCGCCCTGCAGGACCCGGCAGCACGCAGACCGCAGGCTGTTAGCAGCCGTCCCTGGGCCGCAGCGACTGCCCTCCGCCCCGAGCCCACCACACGGACGCGGGAATTCGCCCTCCCCCACAGACGGACACACTCCGCTGTGCGCCCCTCCGCTCCCCCGCCGCCCACCGGGAGAAGACGGTCCCAGGGCACTGCCTAGTAAGTCGCGGCCCCAGCGCAGGGGCCTCTGAGCGCAGGGGCGGGAAAACCAAGGAGCAGCTGGAGCAGCTCTGTGATCGCCGACGTGGGTGGGTCCCATCTGGCCGTTGCGTCCCTATTTACGGGGCTCAGATTGTGGACCATTCAAAACCAAGTTCCATCTAAACGAGCCAGTCCTCAGTCTCTCTGCGCACTGAGGTCAGGTTACTCAACAATGGCGGGAGGCCACCAAACCCATCCCCCCGTAAACTCTGTTCAGTGGAGCCCCGTGCACAGCACCCCGCCATCTCCCTGCCGCCTCCCCAGGACCCGGTACCGGAGGCGGGGACCGGAAAGGCCCGCTCCGCCGCTCACGAAGCGCACCTGGGGGCAAGCAGGTGGCAAGAAAGCAGCTGAACTGTTTCCCTTTAAAAACACCTGCGACCTGTCTACTCAAGCCACGATCACGATTAAAAAAAAAAAAAAAAAAAAAAAAAAAGCCCTTCCCCTTCCTTCCCACACGCAGGCGTCAGAAAGTAGTCGTGAGGCCAGCTCCACGAGGCAGTTCCTCGCGGCGGCTGCTCGCCCTTGTCTCGCCAGGGCGAGGTCTGGGTCCCAGCCCCGTACGGCACCCACCTCCGGTGTTGTCTCCAAACTGGTGGACGTGGAACCCGTGCTTGCCTTCGGTCAGCCCTTCGATGGTCCCACTGACCGTGACGGGGCCGCCGCCCTGCACCAGAGAGAGCACAGCAGGTTTGAGGGAGCCTCCGAAGGAAGGATGCGGGGGAGCCACCCCACCACGAACAGGAAGGGGAAAGAACGTGGCCTCGGGAGTCAGACACCCCCGGGCAGTCGCCTCCTGGCAGGACACCCCAGCCGAGGGAGATGCGGCCCCAACCAACCAGTGTCCAGCCGGCCGGCCTAGGGTGCCTCGTCCCCACTGTCCCCGGGGGGACGCTGATCAGGTGCCAGCGCACGCTGGGACCAGGGGTAGCACGGGCGGCACAGGGCTCTGCATCTCTCAGGGCTCCCCCGGGGGGATCCCGGCGGAGATCCGACTCAGGGCCCGGGCACCGAGGCTCCTGCAGCCGGCAGGGCCGCAGACGGGCGTGTTTCTGAGGGCGCAGCCACTGAAACCCAATCACCTCTCTGCCCCAAGTACGGAGGCCAAAACAAAGAAGGGTGACACGGAAGCGAGGGCGGTGAGGATGACCCAGCCACGGCTGCACACCCAGGACCTCCACGGGGCAGCGAGGCAGAAACCCTGACTGCTGAACCCACACGGGAGCATCCGTGCCGCCCGGCAACGCAGGACTGGCATCTCTGCCTTTCCGCTCTCGGGACCTGCCATCCCCCAGGATCCCGGGCTGACCTCCCACTGGGCAGACGCGATGCTCAGACCAAGTGGCATGGTGACGGCTGTCCTTGGTTGTGCTTTTTTGTGGTAAAAACAGAGTACTGTGATTCCTCTGGGGGCGACCCTCAACTTCAAAAAAATTCCAACGCGTTACCCCACAAAACACGTTATTGAAAAGCACAGAGACAAACGGCGGTTCTCCGGAGCCCGAATTTCCTGGGTGGTGAGCTCGGGAGCACCCAGAGGCTGGGGGCAGCCCCCTCGCACAGCCCTGCGGGGCCGTCCTGTCACATGGGCAAACCCCTGGGCAGCACAGTGCGGCCCTGGCCTACGGAGGCTCCATGTGGGCAGATCTCTAAACGCTTCGAGAGCAGCTAGGGGTTTGGACTTACAGGTGAAAATTTTCATTTTAAAAACCTGGGAAATGGTCCAAAATTTCAAGCACACAACAGACCAATCAGATAGCGCTTACTGGCGATTAAACGCATGCGCCTACCTGAAAAGCTATCCTGCCCAACTGTCCAAAGGTCTTTATCAGGGACAAACAGCACCCCCACTCCCAACCCTCCCCCACCCCCAGCAAACGAAGCTGGGAACTGCAGGGAGGGAGCCGCGCAGGCTGCTCCGGAGGTGGGGCCTAGCTGCCTCCCAGGGGGGAGGAGGAGGGTCACAGAGAGGTCGGGCCAGTGAAAACAGCAAGATTCAGTCAAATGCCAAGGAGCCTTTTCCAGAAGCTTTGGAAACCACTGCAAGGAAAAAAACCCCGCTGCACCCGAAGTCCCCCTGTGTGAACACTCCCCTGTCCCTTCCCACTTCTGGAGACCTCTCCAGACACTCGGTCTCGGTCTCGCTCCCGTGTAAGTTATCCGATCGTGAGTGATCAGCCCAGCACAACGGGAACAGTTTCCACCGGCCGGCAGCCGCA
Source organism: Phyllostomus discolor (assembly GCF_004126475.2). NCBI lineage: Eukaryota > Metazoa > Chordata > Mammalia > Chiroptera > Phyllostomidae > Phyllostomus > Phyllostomus discolor. The sequence goes on along the minus strand of NC_040904.2, from coordinate 1,213,574 downwards.
CGGAGACCTGGGGACAGTCCTTTCGCCAGGCTGCTGTGCATCGCGACGACCCGCAGTGAGCGTCCGCACACTTCACATTACAGGACTGGGCCGAACGGGCTGAAACACGCTGCCAGGTCCGAGCGCCAGCTCCGCGCGTGGACACCGGGGCTCCCCGCCCCAGCCGCATCCCCCACCAGCACGAAGGACCCGTTGCGGCCCCAGGCCGCTGCGACGCGGACACAGGCCGGACCCCGCCGGTCTGCATCCAGCCCCCGCGGGCAGTGCCCAGGGGAGAAGCCCGCGGGGGGGTCGGTCGGAGGGGGGCTTCGGGGAGGAGTTTGTGCAGAGCGCCTAGCCCTAGCTGCCCTAGCACCTGGCCGTGACCCGGGGCAGGGGTCAGCGAGCTTCTCTGCAAGCCCACGCGCACTGTCGCGTGTTCTTATTTTCACGACCCTTCTTTCCACACAAATTCACCAAAGCGCCCTCAGCCGCAGGGCTGTGCCCACAGCGGTCCCGGGAGGATGGGGCCCGGGGCCGCGGGCTGCAGACCCCTAAACTAACGAGACATTTTAGGTCCCAAAGGAGCCCCAGACCGGCCAAGGGGGACACGGCTCTCTGCCGGCGGACCTGCTGCGCAATAGCCAGGCCAGGCGCACGGGACGCACAGGCGGCCCCGGAGGGAACGCCAGGGCCGCGCCACCAGGCCTCCGCCCCGCCGCGGAGGCCCCGGCGGCAACCTCCTCCCTCCTGCCCTCGCATGCTCCCCGGCCCACGGTGCGCCCAGGCCCAGCCCGTGCCGCCGGCCACAGCCGCCGGTGACTCAGCACCGCAGCCTCGCGGGCGGCCAGTGGCCCCCAGGCCTTGCCTCCTGCTCGAAGTAGATCCTGCCATGCACCGGGCCCTCGCCCTTCAGCACGCACACGGCCCAGGTCTTGGTCTCGGTCGTCATGGCTTGCGGGACGCGCGCAGATCGGGCTCCGGAGATCCGGGAGACGCCGCCGCACACGCCGACGCAGGGCGACGGCGCCGCGGACCTCTTATAGGCCGGACCCCGCGCCCCGCCCCCCCCCCCCCCGGCCCGGGACCGAGCGCCTCTGGACCGCGACCAATTGAGCGCTGAGCTCGCACAGCGGCCTAGGGACGCGATTGGCCGGGAATGGAGGGGGCGGGGCCTAGGGCACGTAGGAGCCCCGCCCCCCGCGCCCGCGACTTCCCGTGCAGCGCGCGCGAGCTGGCTCCCAGGACGGACTCTTCCTCCCCGGTCGCAGCGGCTGCAGCCCGCGGGTCGCAGCGCCGAGGCGGCGCGCCCGCGAGATCGGAAGTCACTTGGGCTGGAGGTGTCATCCGTTGTAGCTGGGTCCTAAACGTGTTTGGTAGAAATGGGGACGCGTGCAGCTGGGAGGTTTTGTGGTTTCCCTGTTTCCATTGTCTTCTTGTTCGGGGTTGCTGGGAGTGTAGAGGCCGCACACCTCCGCCCCTGGCCTCGTCGGGCCGGGGGCCGGGGGCCGGGTTCGGTGCCGAGCGCGCGGCGCTCCTGATTTGGGCGCCGGGGCTCTGTCTTTCCACATTTTCCCTCTCGCACAAGGAAGGCCACAACCGTGAACCTACCCCACGTCAAGTCACCGCACCGACCTCTGCACGTGGCCCTGTTTCCTCCCACTCTACGGCCGCGACAGGGCAGGGCTGGAGGCCGCACGATTCGTGTCGCCCCGGAGGAAGAGCGGGGAGGGACGAAATGGGGCCACGTTAGCCACGCTGCGCACTTGCTCGGGTCCTCTAGGGCGAGGCCGGAGGATCGGATTCCCCTGTGCTTCTAGCCAGGCTGGGAACTGGACCTGCCGGCCTCCGCAGCCCCGCCCCACGCGGGGTGCGCGGCACACCCCCAGGCGAGCCTCCGGTTCGCCCTGCAGGATGAGGAAAGCTGCCCGCGTGTCCAGACCACCGTCGTGTGGAGCAGCAGTGCGAGCCTTTTCCATCTCACGGCACACACGAGCTAATTAGGAAAACTCTGTGGCACACCAGAAAAAAATAGGTATAATTTTTTACATTTTTATTCATTGACTTGAGAGAGAGAAACATCGATTTGTTGTTCCACTTATGGGTGCATCCGTGGTTGATTCTCACGTGTGCCCGGGCCAGAGACTGAACCTGCAACCTTCGCGTGTCTGGCCGGCGCTCTAACCAAGCGAGCCACCTGGGCAGGGCGCAAATAGCATAATTCTGACTCGTGCACGCTGGACAGCTATTGTGTTGGCTGCTGTCACTTTTTAATTTGACAATCTAAGGGAAAAGAGGCCGGGCCCCTGGCTAAATAGTCCAGTTCCACATGTTTTAAAAATTCTTGTGGCGTGCCGTCTCGGACAAGCCCAGACGCTAAGGAGGCCAGACCGAGTCTCCGGACGAACTTTTCACTGTGGGGACCCTCTGCTTTCTTCCTCCTTCAGAGCTCTGGGTACCGCCTCGTGGTGTTTTTCCTTTGCAAACCCTAACCCCCCCAAAAATCTTTATCACGTGTTTCTCACCAAAGCCTCCTGATTCCATTTATGCTCAGCTGACACCCCGCATGCCACCAGACGGGGACTGTGGTCACTGGCAGTGCGGGCTCTTGGCTTCTTAGGGCGGATCTCACAACCCGAGTCCAGGTGATTTTGGGAGTGTGTTCGTGAAAGCTGGGGACAGTGGGACAAAGGAAGGGCGGAAGGTAGAAGCAGCAGCAGGAGAGAGAAGAACGGGGGGCCTAGAAGACGGGTGGGGGCAGGGCGGGGGTGGGAGCCGGGGCGCCAGCTGCCGCTGCCCCCTGCTCCCTGGCTGCAAGCTGCCTGGCCCCCACCCCCCCACCCCCCACTCTGTATAGGAAGAAGAGATGCCAGGCCTGGGCAGGCTCTAGGGAGAGAGCGGCCTGGGTCTTTGCCTTCAGGCTTTCTGTCTGTCTGTGGCCTGGCAGAGTCTGGGGGAGGCCTCGGGGGAGGGTCTCCACAGGATAGCCATCAGCTTTCCAGGTGGGCCCTGCAACATCTCGACCATCAAAACGTGTGCCTGGAAGGGTCGGGGCTCCTCTGGTCGGCCGCACTTGCACAGAAGGTCACTGAAGAGGGATGGGCCGAGGCCAGGCAGCTGGAGTGTGGGGCCCACGGGCTGCGCCGTGTCCCTGGGGAGGGAACGGAAGACCCTGTGATCCCTTGGCCGCCTGCGACTTGTTCCGATTGCTCTGCCTTCTTTGATTGTTTTGTCTCGGAGCCTCTCCCTCCACTCGCCAAGGAGTCCCCGCAGCGCCGCACTCCCCGCCCGCCCCGCGTGTGTGCGCCAGCGCGCCCCTCCTCCCTCCGGGAAGACGCTCCAAACAGGCGCCACGCAATGAGCAAACACCCCAAACGAGTTTCGTGGGGTCTGGGGACATGCAGGCGTACACCGTGTGCTCAGAAATCTCCAGAAAGACGCCCAGAGCGCTGTGGGCACCTGGGGGCGGGAATCAAGCTCTAACTCACGCACTTCCCTTAGAATCTCTCACAGTGGCACGCACTTCTCTCTGAAACGCGGCTTAGAAGGATAGCTCCCCCCACACGCACGCTTCTGTGGGAAGGACCGTTTGATAAACTGTGGGGGGGGGGCGGGGGGGAGAGGAGTCCTCACCTCCGTCCGCACCGGCGGCGCCTGACCACCAGGGCCACGCAGGTACTGTGGTCCTGGCTCCGTGGGTCCGGGTGGGATCCTAGGACCTGCGTCCCTCGCCTGTTTCCCGGGCGCCCGACCCTGCTGCGCTGGGGCTGCACTCAGGCCCTCTGGCTGGCAGGCGTTTCTCGGCCCGGCCACACGGGAAGTTGGGGCGGGAGCGGCAGCTGCCTGACTCAAAAGAGGGTCAGTGGAGTCGGGAGGCTGTCTGTGTGGGGCCCGGTGCTCCCCCGGGCGGGGTTTCAGCCCACCCGTCGCTGGGACCCCCTTCAAACACAGCCCGCCCTTCCCTCCAAGGTGCTGGGTGGCCAGGGCTGAGTTAGGAGGCTGGCCAAACACCGGGGCCTGACTCAGGGCCAGCGTGAGACCAGGCCAGAGCTGTGTGTGTGTGTGTGTGTGTGTGTGTGAGAGAGAGAGAGTCTGGGCCCCTGGGCTCCGAGGCCTGCTCCATCACAGACGCGCAGCCCCGCGCTCTCTCGCCCTGCGGAGGAGGCGCCTGTGTGGGCCAGGGCCCGCCCTGCCTCGGCCTCTGGGCTCCCCTGCCCGCACAGGTGCCAGCTCGCCCCAGGGCCTCTGCCCAGGGCCGGAGTCTCTCCGGTTTCAGGAAGCAGAGTCGGGTTTCAGGTCCCGGGCGAACCTGCCGAGCCGGCAGCCCCCAGACAAGGGTGGGCCTGAGCCCCGGCCAGGTGGGCCGGTGGGGGGGAGCGTCGTCCAGGCACCACAAGGTGGCGGTCCCTTCCCGGCCAGGATGCTGATGGGAGGCAGCCAATCACGTTTCTCCCCCCCCGCAGCCCCCCTTCCTCTCTGACAGTCCCCGAACATGCCCTCGGGTGCTGTTCAGGTTCAAACTGGAGTCGCTCCTCTTCAACACATGCAGCCTGGGGAGCGCCTCCTTGGGGCCAAGGACGGGCTGGCGCCCTGCAGGGTCCCAGGGGCCCTGAGGTCCGTCCTGGGGCGGCCCTCACACCTGGGCCCCGCTGGGGGAAGACTGTGCGGAGCCAAGGAGGGGCTTCCATGCCGAACCCCACCTGCCCTCGCAGAGCAGGCTCGGTGACACATGGGGGCCAGGGCCACCCCCAACACTGACCAGCCCAGGGAGGCCCCGTGGGGCGGCCCGGACACAGGGATCCCCGACTGCAGCGGGTCGTGGGGGGAGACTCACGCACGAGGCCGGTGGCCTCCCTGACCAGTGTCAGCCTCTGCTGTCCCTGAGCCTGCCTGCCGTCTCCTAGCACCTCAGACAACACACCTCAGGTCACGGGGGTGCCCCTTCCCAGACCTGCAGGGCTCGGCCTCCACCCCAGCAGGAGGCCCCGGGGCCCCCTGGGAATCTGGTTCCCCAGCAGCACCCCAGGTGCTGCCTCGGGGGCATGTGAACGACCCTGCCCCACCCGAGTGAGGGAAGCATGTCTCTCCGTTTTACTCTTTATCTGTCTCGGAGATTCCTCCCCGCTTTGCTCTCCCTGCCCCCTTCGTCTGCCACCCATGGGTCCCTGTGCCCTTCCCCTCCCCTCCCCTCCCCTCCCCTCCCAGAGCCTCCGTGTGGGGTGAGCTGCGGGCTCAGGACTGTGCTCTCAACCCGTTGAGGTTTCACTCCCCGGCGTGTCCCCACAGTTTGGCTCAAGTAAACTCTTACAGGAGTTTTCTTCCGCGGACAGAATGCATTCCTCTCGCTGACCCCGAACCCTGCCATTCTGCCCACTCCCTCCCCCCCGCCTCCGGCGACTGCCACTGTGTGCTCTCGTGTTTCGTGTTTCGTGTTTCGGTTCCACGCAGGGGGAGGCCACGCAGGGTCCGTCCCTGTCTGGCTCATTTCCCTTAGCACAGTGCCCCGGGTCCAACCGTGTGCCCTCAGCTGGAAAGATTTCCTTCTCCTGGGGGTGCAGTCATATCCCACACATACACACGTATGTTCTGGATTCCACGGTTTCTGTATCTGTCATCTGTCGGCTTACGCTGCTTCTGTAACAGGGTGCAGCCAAGAGGGGGGACCCCAAATGGGCATTTGAAATGAGGTCCAGAACCCAAGGTGTCCAGATTTTAGGATGTCCTCACCACCCCCATCCCAGGTGTGGGTTGGGGGAAGGGACACACGGAGCAGGGCCATTGAGAGCTGTTTTGCATAGCAACAGCCTTGCAGCTACCCTCTGGCATGGTCATTTAACATATCTGTAACCTTTAACTGGTTGCACAGGCATGTTAAATAGCTGTGGCCACTCCGAGCCAGGGGGATGGAAGTAACTTCCCCACCAAGACATAACTGGGGGGCAGGTCCCCCGAGTTACAGTGCCTGCGTGGGAGCTTGGAGAAGACTGGCTCCATGACATGGGGCCACCCCTGCACAGACTCTTGATGGCAGCCCAGTGAAGCTGGAAGGATATGAGTTCTGGCATGTGAGGCCAAGTGTGGGAGGAGTCGGAAATGGGGCTGCAGAGGAGGGTTGGCGCGGGGATTTAAACCCAGACGCGGCAGCCATTGGAGGGAGAACCATGCGGTTTTGGTTCTCCCAGTCCCAGAGTGGGGACTCCCTCGGCCCTGGGAGAGAGAACCACGCAGCTGGGGCAGTGGGGAGAGGACCGCGTGCCCGTGCCAGAGTGGGGACCCCCGCAGCTTTAGAAGGGGGAACCACCACCCGGCTTTAGCAGAGATCCCAGCGACACAGCTGAGGGTGCCGGGAACCGAGGGAGGCCGACCAGCTGAGATGGAATACTGGGAGGAACCGGGGGCTGCCTGAGCCACGGACTTCTGTTTCTTTCCCTGAGATACAGTACCCCAGACTGGGCAAAGGGGGAAGGAAGGAAGGACTGTGTGTGTTTGTGGGTGTTTTAAGGAACTTGGGGATTTTGATGAAGACATTGGGTCACCACTTTAAGTCTGTACAGCATTAAATAAACATTTTCTTTCCTTTTCACCAGTCTCTGGCATTGAGAGACGTCTTTCACTCTGGCGGCGGACATGACGGACCTGGGGGTTCCTTTTGGTAATAGTATATTGCCTCAGCCCCCCCTTTGTTCTGTAACAGCTTTTTGGCAACTCCGCCGGGACGATCATTGTCCATGGCAGACCAACCCCCTCAGGTCTGAGAGAGTGAGAGGGTGAGACTTTGGAGTTTTCCCCGTCTCGAGAATTCCTCTGCACTCCTCCTGAGGGCATCGGCCACCTATCACGCCTGGGAAGGTGAAAAGGAAATGAAATAAGGGAGGAAGCAGAGATGTGAAGATGGTTTTGGTTGAAAACTGGTTTCTGAACATCATTTGGGAATAATGGAGTTGTGAATAATGGTTGGTTATCATGCTGCTCCCAGGTTGCCCCTGTCTGCTCACTTACAGTTCAGTGAGCTCAGGTGGTGGTAAGGGAACCTGTCCTCAGGTTTGAGGAGGAAGCAAACCCCTAGGCTCTGTAAGCCGAGCCTGCATGCATGGTGGGGATCGGACAGCAAGCCACGTGGGTGTGCCACCATTTTCAGTAAAATGGAGGATGAGCCACATGAGCGTGCATGGTTGTCACCATCTTGGACAACCCAGTGTGCGTGGGCATCACCATCTTGGAGAACCCAGCATGTGTGGGTGTCGCCATCTTGGATGAGCCGGCATGCATGGTTGCCACCATCTTGGATGACCCAACGTGCATGGGTGTCGCCATCTTGGATGAGCTGGCATGCATGGTTGCCACCATCTTGGATGACCCAACATGCATGGGTGTCGCCATCTTGGATGAGCTGGCATGCATGGTTGTCACCATCTTGGACGACCCAGCGTGCATGGGCGCCACCATTTTGGACAACCCAGCATGCGTGGGCATCACCATCTTGGACAACCCAGCATGCGTGGGCATCACCATCTTGGACAACCCAGCATGCATGGGTGTCACCATCTTGGACAACCCAGCATGCATGGGTGTCGCCATCTTGGACAACCCAGCATGTATGGGTGTCGCCATCTTGGATGACCCAGCGTGCGTGGGCATCACCATCTTGGACAACCCAGCATGCATGGGTGTCACCATCTTGGATGAGCTGGCATGCATGGTTGTCACCATCTTGGACGACCCAGCGTGCAGGAGTGCCGCCATCTTGGACAGCCCAGCATGCATGGGTGTCACCATTTGGATGACCCGGTGTGCGTGGGCACCACCATCTTGGACGACTTAGCGTGCATCGGCGCCGCCATCTTGGAACTGGACAAGGTGGTGGGCTAAGGGCTCTCTTCAGATTATGGGCTGTATGCTGATGCTGTGTGGACACTGCAGCAGTCAGGTTCTCTGTGTAACTGGTCCTGATAGGAATGGCTCTGGTTGTGAAGCTGGGGTCCAAGGGTGAACATCTGACCTATAGGGTGTTCACAAGGTCTGAGCTTCAGAAAGCTGCAGGACGTCCCTGCAAATCCAGAGACTTTAGTGGAAGGTACCTGCAGTGCTAGGGACTTTTAGCTGCCCCATGCTGAGTTTAAGTTCTGAGTTTAAGTATAGTCCTTCCCAGTGTGGGAAAGGAACAGGGATTAAAAGAGAATGACATTTAAATCTAGATGAGTAGAATTATGTATAAAGGATGTGAAAGTTTTAAACCTGGAGTAAAGGAAACCTCAACTACCTGTTTCCTGGTTTCGTGGGAAAAGAGCAAATTTCTCACATTGGTTTTGTTTCTGATCGGAAACCTGTACCTGAAGACCTAGGAAAGGTCACCGTAAGACCTAGGAAAGGTCACCTGTAACCGGCTGGGGAGCATGCCTTTGCCACTCGGGACCCAGGAAGGGTCATTTGGGGCTGATGAGTACTTCAGCCAGAGGCAAAGGGGGCATGTCTCTGCCAAGAGACCGGGCCTAAGGGAGCATGTCTCTGCGAGGCACCAATGGACGCATTGGTGCAAGAGAATGCCCCTACCTGTGTATTGTTCTGGAACCCCATGTTCTGGATTTTGCTCTGTATCTGCTCTGAACAGGAAATTGAGGATTCCAGGGAAGGTTGAAACTTCACACTCTGTAGGAAAGTTTTGAGAAGCCTGGTGGATATCAGAAAGAAAAGAATTTTCCTTCACACTTTGTATTTTTCTCCCTACCTGATCCCTCCAGAATTTGGCATTCTGAAGGAGTGAGTGATGATATAAGGTTTCTTTGCATAAAACCAGTAAGACCAGTCGTTAATAGTCGTTTTGTTAACCAAGACTTTGACTGGAATGTCACACCTGAAGGAGGCGTGTATGGGTTCTGGTCATCACCAGAAAGCCCTGAGGAACTGGGATTGACTTGCAAAGCTAGTGTAAGCCCACGAGAAAAGCCTGGTACTTCGGTTGGTTGTGCGGTTCATGGCGGTCTTTCCAGGGAAGGAACGAAAGTTGCCTTCCTGAAAGATGGCCAAAAGGAACCTGTAAGCACAATGGAAGCCTCAAGGATTTGAGTGAAACAACTGGTCCAGGCGAAGCCAGATGGCAGCTGTGTGGCTCTGCTTCTGTGCCCCGAGGGGCAGACTGAGAAGTCAACCTAAAGGTCCCCTGTGTGAGTTCCAGCAAAGTAGACTTAGAGATCATAAGTGATCCAGGCTGCTCTTGGTGTGTTTATGCAAACGAACAGTCAAAATTAAAAAGTGGGTTCAAACTAGTCCCTTTAACAACGGTGAGGGTGATCTTAAGGAGAAAAACTGTGGTTCAAGGAAAATCACGATGCTCAGTACTGGACATCAGAATGGTGCAGCTAACTGTCTTGAAAGTTTGTTTTCACTTGGAAGTTGAAACTGGGTTTGTAATATCACCAAAGATGTACAGTCTACAGGTATGGAGGACCTGTCAAATTGCCATTGCTAAATGTCATTGCAGGAAGGGCCTTGCAACTGGATGTCCTCCCAAAAGACAGTCTCACAAGCACAGAGACTGGTTTGGGGACTATTGTGTGAATTAACCTGTGTGCTCTTCTGTGTTCATAGGATGTATGCCTATGACTTCATTGCCTGATTGATCGGTTGCAATATAGGCCTCACTTAAGGAGCCCATCTTCATCATCACCCCCTGAGACTCAATGGTTTGGCTGAACTAAGTGGTTGGGTTCACGAAGGGTTCGGGCGGTCTGTGGGCTTCAGTTTAAAACTGATTTTCCCTTTTGTGTCTTGATGGCTTGGACAGGAAGGGCCCACATATCTAAAAGGAGGGAAATCCTAATATATTCCCCTCGGCCCGAGTGAAGTATAGTGGGCCACAAGGGTTTTGGATAGGTGTAGCGTGCCCTGTACACCGTCCTCCAGATAAGCCATTCTTTACCTAAATCCCTGCCTTTGTCATTTAGTGGTTATGATTTCATTGTTCCTTCCAACTCTTTCCAAATCTGTCACCTCCAGAGTATGACCAGGATGCCAACTGTCCAGTAATGCCAGCCTTTGGACACCGAGCCCAAGACTTCCTGGTGACAGCCAACTGACCAGGATTCTGTAAGGTCCTTCCCCTTACAGGAAGGACTCCCTCTGTGCTGCATGCACCCCCCCACTTTCAGGGCACCCCTGACCCATGGGTGGGTAGAACAACGTACATGTCCAGCAGGAAGTAGTTACAAGATAAGACTTTCGTCCATTGTCCTTTATAAGATTATAAAGTGGGTGTAAATCTGAAAGGAGGGATTGTAACAGGGTGTAGTCAAGGGGGGACCCAAATAGGTATTTTGAATGGGGTCCAGAACTCAAGGTGTCCAGGAAATATTAGGATGTCCTCACCCCTCCCACACAGGTGTGGGTTGGGGGAAGGGACACACGGAGCAGGGCCATTGAGAGCTGTTTTGCATAGCAACAGCCTTGCAGCTACCCTCTGGCATGGTCATTTAACATATCTGTAACCTTTAACTGGTTGCACAGGCATGTTAAATAGCTGTGGCCACTCCGAGCCAGGGGGATGGAAGTAACTTCCCCACCAAGACATAACTGGGGGGCAGGTCCCCCGAGTTACAGCGCCTGCGTGGGAGCTTGGAGAAGACTGGCTCCATGACATGGGGCCACACCGGCCCAGACTCATGATAGCAGCCCCGTAAAGCTGGAAGGATATGAGTTCTGGCATGTGAGGCCAAGTGTGGGAGGAGTCGGAAATGGGGCTGCAGAGGAGGGTTGGCGCGGGGATTTAAACCCAGACGCGGCAGCCATTGGAGGGAGAACCATGCGGTTTTGGTTCTCCCAGTCCCAGAGTGGGGACTCCCTCGGCCCTGGGAGAGAGAACCACGCAGCTGGGGCAGTGGGGAGAGGACCGCGTGCCCGTGCCAGAGTGGGGACCCCCGCAGCTTTAGAAGGGGGAACCACCACCCGGCTTTAGCAGAGATCCCAGCGACACAGCTGAGGGTGCCGGGAACCGAGGGAGGCCGACCAGCTGAGATGGAATACTGGGAGGAACCGGGGGCTGCCTCAGCCACGGACTTCTGTTTCTTTCCCTGAGATACAGTACCCCAGACTGGGCAAAGGGGGAAGGAAGGAAGGACTGTGTGTGTTTGTGGGTGTTTTAAGGAACTTGGGGATTTTGATGAAGACATTGGGTCACCACTTTAAGTCTGTACAGCATTAAATAAACATTTTCTTTCCTTTTCACCAGTCTCTGGCATTGAGAGACGTCTTTCACTCTGGCGGCGGACATGACGGACCTGGGGGTTCCTTTTGGTAATAGTATATTGCCTCAGCCCCCCCTTTGTTCTGTAACAGCTTTTTGGCAACTCCGCCGGGACGATCATTGTCCATGGCAGACCAACCCCCTCAGGTCTGAGAGAGTGAGAGGGTGAGACTTTGGAGTTTTCCCCGTCTCGAGAATTCCTCTGCACTCCTCCTGAGGGCATCGGCCACCTATCACGCCTGGGAAGGTGAAAAGGAAATGAAATAAGGGAGGAAGCAGAGATGTGAAGATGGTTTGGTTGAAAACTGGTTTCTGAACATCATTTGGGAATAATGGAGTTGTGAATAATGGTTGGTTATCATGCTGCTCCCAGGTTGCCCCTGTCTGCTCACTTACAGTTCAGTGAGCTCAGGTGGTGGTAAGGGAACCTGTCCTCAGGTTTGAGGAGGAAGCAAACCCCTAGGCTCTGTAAGCCGAGCCTGCATGCATGGTGGGGATCGGACAGCAAGCCACGTGGGTGTGCCACCATTTTCAGTAAAATGGAGGATGAGCCACATGAGCGTGCATGGTTGTCACCATCTTGGACAACCCAGTGTGCGTGGGCATCACCATCTTGGAGAACCCAGCATGTGTGGGTGTCGCCATCTTGGATGAGCCGGCATGCATGGTTGCCACCATCTTGGATGACCCAACGTGCATGGGTGTCGCCATCTTGGATGAGCTGGCATGCATGGTTGTCACCATCTTGGATGACCCAACATGCATGGGTGTCGCCATCTTGGATGAGCTGGCATGCATGGTTGTCACCATCTTGGACGACCCAGCGTGCATGGGCGCCACCATTTTGGACAACCCAGCATGCGTGGGCATCACCATCTTGGACAACCCAGCATGCGTGGGCATCACCATCTTGGACAACCCAGCATGCATGGGTGTCACCATCTTGGACAACCCAGCATGCATGGGTGTCGCCATCTTGGACAACCCAGCATGTATGGGTGTCGCCATCTTGGATGACCCAGCGTGCGTGGGCATCACCATCTTGGACAACCCAGCATGCATGGGTGTCACCATCTTGGATGAGCTGGCATGCATGGTTGTCACCATCTTGGACGACCCAGCGTGCAGGAGTGCCGCCATCTTGGACAGCCCAGCATGCATGGGTGTCACCATTTGGATGACCCGGTGTGCGTGGGCACCACCATCTTGGACGACTTAGCGTGCATCGGCGCCGCCATCTTGGAACTGGACAAGGTGGTGGGCTAAGGGCTCTCTTCAGATTATGGGCTGTATGCTGATGCTGTGTGGACACTGCAGCAGTCAGGTTCTCTGTGTAACTGGTCCTGATAGGAATGGCTCTGGTTGTGAAGCTGGGGTCCAAGGGTGAACATCTGACCTATAGGGTGTTCACAAGGTCTGAGCTTCAGAAAGCTGCAGGACGTCCCTGCAAATCCAGAGACTTTTAGTGGAAGGTACCTGCAGTGCTAGGGACTTTTAGCTGCCCCATGCTGAGTTTAAGTTCTGAGTTTAAGTATAGTCCTTCCCAGTGTGGGAAAGGAACAGGGATTAAAAGAGAATGACATTTAAATCTAGATGAGTAGAATTATGTATAAAGGATGTGAAAGTTTTAAACCTGGAGTAAAGGAAACCTCAACTACCTGTTTCCTGGTTTCGTGGGAAAAGAGCAAATTTCTCACATTGGTTTTGTTTCTGATCGGAAACCTGTACCTGAAGACCTAGGAAAGGTCACCGTAAGACCTAGGAAAGGTCACCTGTAACCGGCTGGGGAGCATGCCTTTGCCACTCGGGACCCAGGAAGGGTCATTTGGGGCTGATGAGTACTTCAGCCAGAGGCAAAGGGGGCATGTCTCTGCCAAGAGACCGGGCCCTAAGGGAGCATGTCTCTGCGAGGCACCAATGGACGCATTGGTGCAAGAGAATGCCCCTACCTGTGTATTGTTCTGGAACCCCATGTTCTGGATTTTGCTCTGTATCTGCTCTGAACAGGAAATTGAGGATTCCAGGGAAGGTTGAAACTTCACACTCTGTAGGAAAGTTTTGAGAAGCCTGGTGGATATCAGAAAGAAAAGAATTTTCCTTCACACTTTGTATTTTTCTCCCTACCTGATCCCTCCAGAATTTGGCATTCTGAAGGAGTGAGTGATGATATAAGGTTTCTTTTGCATAAAACCAGTAAGACCAGTCGTTAATAGTCGTTTTGTTAACCAAGACTTTGACTGGAATGTCACACCTGAAGGAGGCGTGTATGGGTTCTGGTCATCACCAGAAAGCCCTGAGGAACTGGGATTGACTTGCAAAGCTAGTGTAAGCCCACGAGAAAAGCCTGGTACTTCGGTTG